>NC_056733.1:1809439272-1809751299 GCF_019279795.1 Protopterus annectens
ATGAAGCTGCTCTCGAGAGGCCAGAACGGGCAATGAGGATCATTCTGCACCCCAACAGAGAGGCTTTCTGAAGTACTTGTAGCATCAGAGGTAGAGCAGGGTATGCGTAAAGAAGACGTGGGGGCCAAGCATGCATCAGAGCGTCTCGAGAATCCCTTGGAGGGATTAGAGCGAAAAAACTGTCGCACTTGGCGTTTAAAGAAGAAGCAAAGAGATCGCAACAGGGAGTCCCCCACTGTTCGAAGATACGTTTCGCTACTTGAGCATTGAGAGACCACTCGTACGGGGAGAGAATGGTGCGACTGAGCTTGTCCGCTAGGATGTTGGTCCGACCCGGAATATGCGTTGCGATGAGAAAGCGGTTGGTGGAGATCGCCCATTCCCACACTCTCATGGCTTCTCGACATAAAGGGTAAGACCTGGTTCCCCCCTGTTTGTTGATGTACCAGACCACCGACATGTTGTCTGATTGAATCGCAATTGACGCCAAGAGCACCGCCCTCATTTCCAGAACATTGATATGCAGAGAGGTCTCTGAATTGCTCCACGTGCCTTGGACCATCCGGCCTGCAAAATACCCCCCCCCCCCACCCGAGGCAGGGAGCGTCCGTGGTCACCGTGGCGAGAGGGGGAGATGCACAAAAGGGGTGGCCCCTGTGGAGGTTCGGAGAATGGAGCCACCACAAGAGAGACCGCTTGCAAGCCTTGCTGATTGCAATGGGATGATACAGGGGGAGGGAGAGACATGACCATTGCACCTGAAGTGTCCATTGAAGCACCCGCATATTCAAGCGGGCGTGCAGAAGAAGAGTAATCGCTGCCGCCATAGACCCTAGTGCCCTCAGGATCAATTCCGCAGGTGTTGAGCTGGAGTGAAGGATGGCCCGCACCTGGAGTCGCAGATTCCGAACCCTGTCGGTTGTGAGAAAGGCTCTTAAATTTCTCGTGTCTAACCTGGCTCCTATAAATTCTATTGTTTGAGTAGGGACCAGGTTGGACTTTTCTGTGTGTACCGTGATGCTGAGCTTTGGAGCTAGACGAAGGAAGGAGTCTCTTGCCAAAGAGAGTAGATGCCTTGTCGGGGCGGTGAGAAGCCAGTTATCTAGGTACGGAAAGACCTGCACCCCCTGAAGCCTCAGGTGGGCCGCAACCACTGCTAACACTTTGGTGAACACCCTGGGGGCTGTGGTGAGACCAAAGGGGAGGACCCTGAACTGGTAGTGACTGGCTACCAGCCGGAAGCGAAGAAACCTCCTGGATCATCTGTCCATCAGAATGTGGTAGTACGCGTCCTTGAGGTCTATAGAGCACATCCAGTGATTCTCCCCTAGAAGGGGGAGGATGGACGGCAAAGTGACCATCCGGAACGTCTCTTTGGGAACTGACAGGTTCAACAGGGACAGGTCTAGGATGGGTCTTAGGTCCCCCGTCTTTTTTGGCACTAAAAAGAACCTGGAGTAGAACCCTGATCCGATCTGGTCTGGGGGGACGGGCTGGATGGCTCTCAGCAGATGGCCAATTTCTGCTGAAGCGGCCTCCCTCGGGTGGAACATCGGGGAGGATTTTTAACTTTGGGACATGAAGAAAGGGGATCTTGTAACCTCTGGATATAATCCGGAGCACCTAGCGGTCCAATGTAATGGACTTCCATGCCGCTAGGTGCTCTGAGAAACTTTCCCCGACTGCCTCCAGAGTGGAGCAGTCGGGCAACCCCTCAGGGTTGCTGCGTGGGCCGTTCAGAGAAAGGTTCCTGGGCCCAAAGTTCCTGGGAGCCCCTCTGCCCCTAGGGCGGCATTCTCCCTGTCCTCCTCTGCCGCGGAAGGACTGGTTGTCTGGAGTGGGTTGGGAATGCTGCAACTTCCGGAACCACATCTTTTTCTAGCCCTTTTGATTCCTAGAGAAGGACCTCTGGGGCACAGAGAAGCTGACTCAGACGGCAGACAGCGTCTTCCCGTCCTTCTCGCTCTGAACCAAGGTATCGCAAACCGTCTTGCCAAAAAGGGCAGAACAGTCAAAAAGGGTGTTCACGAATGACGCCTTGAAGGGCTCCGTAAAATCGCAGTGGCGGAGCCAAGCCTGCCGTCTTGTGACTAGGCCCGCTCCCGCAACTCTAGCGGCTCCCTCGGTAGCATGGGAAAGTAACTGCATAGAGGTATTAATCACAGAACGAAGAGTGGCCATACGGGTGGAGTGCATAAGTTTGTCCTCCTCCGATATGGACTCTGGGGGGGGATGCAGCGTATTCCTTGTTAAGATCGCGCTGCATCCTAATGACGTGTGCCAAATAGTTGAGCGCCCTCACTGAGAAGGTCGCTAAACTAAAGATTCGCTTCCCCAAACGGTCCATCATCAGAGACTCCTTACTCGGGAGATGGACTGAGGGACTTTCCTGGGCGAGTTCCCTCTTAGTGGCTGCTGCAGACCACATGGCATCTACCGGGGGTCCCTTGCTCCAGTGGGCACGGTCAGCAGGGGGGCTAAGGATCCTGTCGGGCCTCTTAGGGATTGGCTCCACGGTGTCCGGGTCCTTCCACGCCCTGGTGGTAATAAGGTCCATCAGGGGGTCGGCAGGAGGGGACACCCAAGAGGTAGACGGGCCCGCTTCAAATGCCTCCAAGAACACTGACTCGTCCGAGGAAGACTTTGGGGCAGACCACCCACCTCTAATCCTTAACATTTCCATGATGTCTCCGAAGGAGACATCCACAGGGGGTGATCTTGGGGAGCCTTCCCCTTCCTCCAAGTCAGTGTCTTCGGTCAAAGACTCGGGGGAGTCTATGTGCCTCCTATTACATGAATGCTTGTGAGGTGCTTCCTCTGGGGGGCCTGTCCAAGGAGCCCTCACCAGCAATGTCCAGAACCACAGGAACTGCTTGGGGCAGTGAAGCGGGCTGTCCCAGTGAACGGGTGATGGAAGCCTGGCCCAGTGCAGATGGAGTGCGGGACGGAGCCGAAGCAAGGGCCGGGGGTCCGGATGCCCTCAACAGAGCCCTCTCCACTACATCAAAAGCCGATGGGGGAGCCAGCCTCGACAATAGGATCCGAAAGTCGGCTCCCCCTCGGATCCGATGAGCGGATCGGAGCCGAGCCCCTCGGATCAGAGGGACTAGTGTGCTCCGACAAGGACGGCGCCGAAGGCACACTGAGTCCCTCAGATCCGAAGCTCGGGCCAAGGCTCCGAGAGGTCGGATCCGACAGACTCGAGGGCAGGGTCGGATCCAAAGTGCCCAGTACTGTCGGCGCCGACCCACCCGCGGCTCCGAGCCTGCCCGGCTCCGGGCGCTCCGAACCCGGGTAGCGGGTCGGAGAAGGAGCAATGGGCGTCGAGCTCCCCCCCAGAGGGGGGGGGGCCAGGAGCCCTCCCATCTGCATCTGGGACTGGATGAACCTTCACATCATCCGGTCCAGATCAGCATCGGAGAGGCTGTAAGTAGACCTCAACGAGGCTACCGAGGTAGGCCTTGAGTGCCGCCTCGATAGCCTCGAAGGAGGTCGGGTCTCCTCATCCTCCGGTGAAAAGCACGGGGACCGGAGCCGAGGAGGGGGAGAGCCAGCAGTCAGAGAGGTCGGAGGAAAAGCCCCCTTAGCCGGCGGGGCCGAAAAGGAGGTCTCGGCCTGCCGCTTATGGCACTTCTCTCTCCGGTCCGTTTTCCTGGCTTCCCTCTCCTCCGACCCTTTGGCGGGAGTTTGAATCCCGGGTGGAGGAGGGGAGCAGGCAAGGCAGGGACTGCCGAAGCAGTGACCACCAAGGGGGCGGAGGCCGAAGCAGAGTCTGGGGGCAAGAGTCCCGCCAAGACCAGCTTCGACCTCCGCTTCTTCAATGCCCTGGGGTTGAACCCTGCACAGATTGAACACCCTGAAATAAGGTGTTCAACCCCAAGGCACTGAACGCACCGAGTGTGGCCATCAGCAGGGGAAAGCTTATGGCCACACTCGGAGCACTTTGAAAAAACAGCCTTTGGGGCCTCAGACATTACTTTTTTTTTTTTTTTTTTTTTTTTTTTTAAACAATATAATCAACTAAAACACTCGCACAAAGGCCCCAAAGAAAAAACACACACCCACCAACTACGACCCAGCGAGGGGAGGCTAAAAACTATATTAAATTAACCCAAAAAAGATATAAACCGAAGGGAAACCTATAACTTTCACACAACTTATAAGTTTTAAAAGTTTTAAAACACCCCCCCCCCTTTTTTTTTTTTTTTTTTTTAACAATAATAAGACTTAGCTTTTGGAGCTCTGACGACCCAGCCTTCACCATGCTGCAAACTAGTTCTGAGGTCATGTAGGGAGAGCAGGGCGTTATGGGTGAGGGGAGGAGCTAGGAGCTCGGATCCATAGCTGGATAAACCATGCCGGTTCGGATCCGATATCGGATCCATACCCACAGGTTGCTGACAAATGAATTCTCCTACTTCAGATGTCATGGTTATCTACGAAGCTCACTTTAAACTTTATATCTTATTATTGATTTCTGTTTCAGAATTTTTAAATTATTATTAATCTTCCTTCTGTAAGCTATAATTCTTATAGTACGAGCCAGAGTATCGAAATTCTGTGCAGGGACGCGCATTTTTTCCTCTGTGTTGATCTGTATGACAAAGTTTACTTTGTAGTAAGAGAGTTATACACGTTCTATAAACAACGAATAGTGACCTGACTAATCGAAAAACAAAACCACACAAAGCAGATTTTTCCGCACAATAAGGAAAGTACAGTTGTGTACACTTACCATAAATGTAGATGTTCAAGAGTATTCACTGTTGCAGTCATTACATTTGGGTAATCTGCTGGCAGGTTGCCCTCAGTCGGCCTGATTAAAGTCTTGGGTCCTGCGTCTGTTGCTGTCCCTTCTTTTATGACGTCAGGGATATAAAACATGCAGCCGACGCCATTACATCAGTTTGTCTTGCACCAGATGTCAGGTGCCCACCGAATGGGGAGCAAATAAAATTAAAACCACAAAAATATACCTCCAACCAAAAGCAAATGCACCAAAAAGGCTTTTATGCATAGAAAAAGAAAGTAGAGGTATCGTCAGAGAAAAGCAGGGGGCTGGAAAGAGGGCAACCAGGACTGCAACAGTGAATACACTCTAACATCTACATTTATGTTAAGTGTACACTAAGTAAAGATGTGTACACTTACCATAAATGTAGATGTTCAAGAGTATTCATTGTTGCAGTCATTACATTTGGGTAATCTGCTGGCAGGTTGCCCTCAGTTGGCCTAATTAAAGTCTTCGGTCCTGCATCGGTTGCTTCCCTTTTTCCATGACGTCAGGGGTATAACACATGCAGCCAACGCCATTTTCATCAGTGTTTCTTGCCCCAGATGTCAGGTGCCCCTCAAATGGGGAGCAACATATATATTTTATATAGATATGTTTGTGTATATATACATATATATACATATATATATATATATATATATATATATATATATATATATACATACATACATACACACACATACATACATACATACATACACGCATGTAATTTAGAACACAAAAAGGCATAGTAACAGAAAGAAGAGGTATAAAAAGAAAAACGTAGGGGGCTGTCGGGTGGGTAACCAGGACTGGAACAGTGAATACACTCTAACATCTACATTTATGGTTAGTGTACACAACTGTACTATGGTCTTCGTGTTTCACTGTTGCAGTCATTACATTTGGGTAGAATCCCAAAGCTATGGTTGGGAGGATGGAATTATACAGCATTAGGAGCAGCTATAAGGCCCTGCAGAACAGCAGTGGCAAAGCCTGCTCTGGATTTAGAGAAGAGAGGGAGAAGGTAATGCTTGGTTAACATATCAACTGAGCTCCAGGTAGCAGCTTCTAGAATGTCTCTGGTAGGAACCCCTCTGAGAAAGGCTGCAGAAGTAGATGCAGCCCTGGTGGAATGGGATCTGATCCCCCTTGGGGACAGGTCTACCATGATGCATGTAGCAGAAACGAATACAATGGCTTATCCATTTTGAAATAGTCTGCTTTGAAATAGCCTTTCTCTCTGCCCCTGCAGCAAATGCCACCAGTAGTTGCTTAGATTTTCTTAGAGATTTTGTCCTGTTCAAGTAGAATCTTAGTTGTCTGTGTACATCCAATGAATGCAGAATCTGCTCCCCCTTGTTCTGTGGATTTGGTAAAAAAGTTGGCAGATGAATGGTCTGATTAAGAGCCACACTAGATACCACTTTAGGCATAAAGGATGGATTGGTCCTGAGCGCTACCCTGTCTGGGTAGAAAATAATAAAAGGCTCCACTGCCATGAGAGCCTGTAATTCTGACATCATTCAAGCTGAAGTGACTGCTAAAAGAAAAGCTGTTTTCCAAGAGAGAAATTTTATGTCCACAGTAGCAGCTGGCTCAAAAGGAGGCAGAGTGAGTTTTTCCAACACAAAACTGAGGTCCCATGCAGGAGATGGTGCTCTCCTGGGAGGTCTTAAATTTTTGGCCCCTATGAGATACTGCTTTAGCAGGAGATGAGAAAAAAGGGGAGGCTCTGTGTTGTAATGAGCTGTAATGGCAGAGGCATGGATTTTTATGGAAGAAAAAGACAGGCCCTTATTAAGCATCTCAGTTAAATATTGCAGAATCTGAGGAATATTGGGCATTGCTGTGCTTATTCCTTGTGCCTGATTCCAGGCACAGAATCTTTTCCATTTATCAGCATAAGATTTTCTAGTACTAGGCCTTCTAGCCTCCAAAATGACATCCATCACTGGTTTGCTGAGAGATGTAATTGGTGAAATTAGTTGATTAGCCATGCTGCAAGATTCAGAGTTTGGAGCTATGTGTGTAGAATTTGAAAGTTCTGCCGAGACAGTAGATAAGGTGTCTGAGGCAGGTGCCACAGAGGAAGGTGTGACATATTGCGTAGGAGTGGGTACCAGTGTTGGCGAGGCCAGTCTGGAGCAATCAGAATCATTTTTGGTTTTTCCTGTCTGACTTTTAGTAATACCTTGGAGAGCAAAGGCAGAGGGGGAAAAGCATAGACTGATAGGTTTTTCTAGCTGAAGGATAGAGCATCCACTTTCCAAGCTTTTTTGTGATGGAGTCTTTGTCCAAGTGATAGTTTTGGGGTGAGGCAAAAAGATCTAGGTCTGGGATCCCCCATTTGCGTGTCAACATGAAGATTTACGAATCCAGTTTCCATTCGTGTGGGTCCATAAGATTTCTGCTTAGTTCGTCTGCTGGAGTATTTTGCTTTCCTGTAAGGAATTGAGCTTGTAGATGTATTTGGTAAGTCAAGACTGTGTTCCACAAAGCCATGGCTAGTCTGCAAAGGGAGTAGGAATGGGTACCCCCCTGCTTGTTTATGTACCACATGACTGTGGTGTTGTCTATCAGTAGTTGTCCTGGATGAAGAAAGTCCTTGAAAGCTGTCAGAGCATTCTGTACAGCTACAGTCTCTTTCTGGTTGATATGCAGGTGCATTTGACTTGGGCTCCATTTGCCCTGAATGCATCCCCCTGCCAGATGCGCCTCCCAAGCATAGTCTAATGCATCTGTAGTCAGGGTTTGTTTGGCAGGGGGCGGAATGAATGACAGTCCCTTTTTTGTTTTGGAGACAGGCCTCTGCCCACCACAGGAACTCATGCTGCAGGCAAGGAATGATAGGAATCATTGTTTCCAGACTGTGACAATGTTGACTCCATAAGCTTTTTAGGTACCATTGAAGTTTCCTCATATGCAGTCTTGCGTATGGAATTAGAAGAATGCAGGAAGCCATGAATCCCAAGGCCAGCAGAATTTGTCTTGCAGATATCTGGGTTTTTGTGGCCACTTGTTTGAAGTAAGTCATCAATCGGATTTTGGTCTGGCGTGAGGTAAGCCATCTGGGCAGTTGTATTCAAGCTTGCACCCAGGAATGTAATTTTTTGAGAGGGTACCAGTTGTGATTTCTTTTCTTTTATGATGTACCCTAGGCAAGTTAGAAGCCTTTTTACAAATGCCAGATGCTGTAGAAGACTGTCCTTGTTTTCTGCCTGAATTAGACAATCATCCAGATAAGGAAAAATGTGAATGTTTCTTTGTCTGCAAAATGCAATTACTAGTGCCAGACACTTTGTGAAGACCCTGGGCACAGCAGACAAGCCAAACAGCAGTGCAGAGAACTGGTAATGCAAATAGCATGCTTTGAAGCGGAGGTATCTTCTGCAACATTCCCTGATTGGGATATGCAGGTAAGCCTCTAAGTCTAGAGTTTCCAACCAGGCATCCTTGCCTAGCATAGGCAGTAACTGTTGTAGAGTCAGCATCTTGAATTTTGGAATGTCCAGGAAAGTATTTAGAATGGATAAGTCCAGAATTGGACCCCATGATTTGTCTTTTCTGGGTACCAGGTAAAGTCTTGAATAAAAACCTTGTCCCTTTTCTGGTACTGGTTGAATAGCCCCCATATTCATGAGGGATATAACTTGTTTCTGGGCAGATCTGGCCATCCGTTTGGAATTGGCAAAGTGTGGAAATGAAATCTGTATCCCTGGGATAGTATATTTAAAACCCACTTGTCCTGGGTAATTAGATGCCAATGTTTTGCAAGAAGTGCTAGTTTTCCCCCCAAAGGGGCTGCCAAAAGTTAAGTGCTTGGAAATGGCAGAGGAACGTCATTGAGACTGTTTACCATAGGGAGGTGCCTTGCTATTTCCAGATTTGGAGGTGGAGGCATCCCGTTGTTTGGTTCTGCAAGTTCCTTGTGTCTGAAACCTGGAGCCTTTGGAGTGTCTGGGTTTGACCTGAGCGGCTCTGTTGGGTACTGGAAAGGACCAATTCTTTAGTAGGTCAGTGCCTACTGAACCTGGGTGGCTGCACTTGTAGGAAATCATTTACAGCTAGCATAGATTTAACTTTGTCTTCCATCTTTTTCAGAACGTCTTCTGCCTTATTACCAAATAGACTGTCCTGTTGTGAAGGAGCATCCAACAATTTTGCTTTAACATGATCAGGCAGATTTTGCTCCTTGAGCCAAGCATGCCTTCTTATCACAGATCCAGTTACAGCGGCCCTGCAAGAGGCCTCCAAGGAATCAAAACCACATTGGAAAGTATGCTTTCCAACTTGTTCAGCTGAATGCAATAAATCCTGTAACTATTTTCCACACAGTCAGAAATCAACATTATTTTCTGTTTAAGTAAGCCCATGACATGCTACTGATATTTAAGCATATGAAACTGACAGTTTAAAGCCCTGATTGCCAGGGTTGCAGACGTGTAAACCTTGCTACCCCATCTATCCAGTGCCCTTGAGTCTCGTTCAGAAGGGGTAGGAATTTTGGCAGTAGAAGCCTTAACACCTTTGGGACCCCTGAGAAATTGTTTCAGGGTCAGCAGTAGGGGTTTTTAAAAAGGAATTTGTGGGAGTCAGTAACCCTGTAATATCGGTCAGGCTTACTAGGAGCCAGAGGTAGGGAATCAGGAGCCATGCTGGATTCTGAGCAAACATCATCAACAATGTCTAGAACAAGAGGTATAGCCAAAGGCCTATGCTGAGTAAGAAGGAAATCCCTAAGCCTCTTTTTGGATTCTGAAAAATCCTGACTCTCCCAATGAAAATGTTCCCTTGAGGTATGTGAAGTTTCTCCAAAAGAAAAATCCTGAGGAGGAGAAGCAGAAGGGATAGATTCTTCTGCATCGGAGTCCTCAAAAGGTGGAATAGATAATTCCTGATCAGGAGGAGAATCAGAAGAAATGGAAACCTGATCTGTAGATTCATAATCAGTGCTTTCCCTAGGCCTCTTAGAAGGATGGGGTTGGGATCCCCTGATCAAGGTAATTAAATCCTCAGCCATTTTGATCATTTGTTTTTTAGGCTTAGGGTCCTGTGCACGTGGCCCAAGTGTCAGTTTTTTTAGACAGAAGTTGGTTTTGGCCTTGGTTTTGAAGATGGTATCGGCTTAATATACAAATCTTTAGGCCTGAAAACACCCTCAGAAGCCGATGCCTGCTCAGCGGCACCAGACCCATCTAAGGTAGAGACATCCGCGGGTTCAATACTTAAAGTGTCTCACAGCATACCGGACTCCGATTGGGTCTCAGTAGAGGCCTGCGAATCAAACGTAACGGGTATCAGGGGCTGCGAAAGTGCCCGAGTACCAGCGAACCGGCAACTGGCTTAGAAAAAGCTTAGTCGGGTTTGGACCGCGACGGTCTATGTATTTCTTTGCATTTTTTGCGAATTCCGGTAGTCGGACTGCTAACAGACATTTCAGAATAGTTAAATCTTGAGCCAAAATATTTAGATGCAAAAATATACAGACGCTCAATAGTGCTTTGGTTAAATTTAGCACAAAACCGACAGCAAGGCACGTTGTGGTCAGGTCCTAGGCAAGTAATACAGTACAAATGAAAAACCTTACGAGTTATTTGCTTCCCACAAGTAATACAATTATTAACTTTTACTGACATCGGTAAGGAGCAAGAAAAAGTTTCCCCAATGGGGTACTTAGCTTTAGGTTGAAGACTTTGGTTCTCAAACTCGAAAACGAAAATTTCAGGAGTCGACCGGCACTTGCCAACTTGCTTCTGCTTCAGGCACCGCACGGCAAGAACGACTGATGAAAATGGTGTCGGCTGCATGTTTTATACCCCTGATGACCTGACGTCGTGGAAGAAGGGACAGCAACAGACGCAGAACCCAAGACTTTGTTAATCAGGCCGACTGAGGGCAACCTGCCAGCAGATTACCCAAATGTAATGACTGCAACAGTGAAACACGAAGAACATCTGTACTATGTTCTTCAGGTTTCACTGTTGCAGTCATTACATTTGGGTAGATTCCCAAAGCTATGGTTGGGAGGAAGAATTTATACAGCATTAGGACCAGCTATAAGGCCCTGCAAGACAGCAGTGGCAAAGCCAGCTCTGGATTTAGAAAAAATTGGTACATAATAATGCTTGGTGAAAGTATGTACAGAACTCCAGGTAGCAGCTTCTAGAATATCCCTGGTAGGAACACCTCTGAGAAAGGCTGCAGAAGTACATGCAGCCCTGGTGGAATGAGATCTGATCCCCTGGGGGAATAGGTTTTCCATGGTGCTTACAGCAGAAATGAATGCAACGGCTTATCCATTTAGAAATGGTATTGAAATAGCCTTCCCCTCTGCCCCAGCAGCAAATGCTACTAGCAATTGTTCAGATTTTCTTCAAAATTTAGTTCTGTCCAAGTAGAATCTAAGTTGTCTGTGCACGTCCAAGGAATACAGAATCCATTCCCCTTTGTTCTGTGTATTGGGATAGAAGGTTGACAAATTGACTGATTAAGAGCCACAATGGAAACCACCTTGGGCATGAAGGATGGATTGGTCCTCAGAGATACCCTGTCCACATGAAAGATGATGAAAGGCTCCACTGCCATAAGGGCCTGTAATTCAGATATCCTTCTAGCTGAAGTTATTGCTAAGAGGAAGGCTGTTTTCCAAAAAAGAAATTTTAAGTCTGCAGTAGCAGCTGGCTCGGAAGGAGGTAGAGTGAGCTTCTCCAAAACAAAGTTAAGGTCCCAGGCAGGGAAAGGGGCTCTCCTGGGTGGTCTCTCAAGTTCTTTGCCCCTCTGAAATACTGCTTGAGCAGGGGATGAGAAAAAAGAGGGGTGGGTTCAGTGTTATGGTGAGCTGAAATAGCTTAAGCATGGCTTTTAATAGAGGAAAAAGACAGGCCCTTGTGAAGCATCTCAGTTAAGTATTGCAAAATCTGAGATAAATTAGGCGTTGCTGTGCTCATCCCTAAAGATTGGTTCCAGGCACAGAATCTTTTCCATTTGTCAGCATAAGATTTTCTAGTACTAGGTCTTCTCGACTCCAAGATGACATCCATCACAGGTTTGCTAAGGGTGAATTTAGGGGATTAGCCAAGCTGCAAGGTTTAATGTTGGGAACGGAGGGTGCAGAATTTGGTTCTCCTGCTGAGACAGCAAGGAAGTTGTCTGAGGCAGGTGCCATGGAGATATTTGTGACACTGCGCAGGAGTGGGTACCAGTGTTGGCATGGCCAGTCTGGAGCAATCAAAATCATTCTTGATTTGTCTTGTTTGACTTTTAGCAGGACTTTGGAGAGCAGAGGAAGAGGGGGGAAAGGCGTAGACTGATCGTTTTTTTCCAGCTGATATTTTAACATATGAAACTGGCAGTTTAAAGCCTTGACTGCCAAGGTTGCAGAAGTATAAACCTTTTTACACCCATCTATCCAGCGCCCCGGAGTCTCTATCAGAAGGGGTAGGATTTTTAGCAGTAGAAGCCTTAATGCCCTTGAGCCCCTGAGAAATGGTTTTTGGATCCGCAACAGGATTTTTGAAAAGGAACTTGTGGGACTCTGGAACCCTGTAGTATCTGTCAGGTTTACTAGGAGCCAGAGGCAGGGAATCAGGGGCCACTGGATTCCAAAAACACAATCAACAATGTCTAGTACAGGAGGTATAGCCAAAAGCCTATGCTGAGGTAGATGAAGGAAATCACTAAGCCTCTTTTTTGATTCAGAAAATTCCTGACTTTCCCAATGGAAATGCTCCCTTATGGTATGTAAAGTTTCCCCAAAAGAAAAGACTTCAGGAGGGAAGCAGAGGGAATGGAATCCTCTGCATCAGAATCCTCATAAGTAGGTATGGACAAATCCAGGTCATTAAAAGAATCAGAAGAAACAGAGTCCTGATCAGAAGTTTCATAGTCAAGCTCAGCCCTAGGCCTCTTAGAAGGGGGGGGGGGTTGACTACCCCTGATTAGAGTAATAAGATCTTCAGCCATTTTGATCATTTGTTTTTTAGGCGTAGGGACCTGAACATGTGGCCTGGGCGTCAGTTTTTAGACATAGATCGAAATTTAGGCCTTAGTATGGAAGGTGGAGTCTGTTTAATATGCAAGTCTGTAGGCCTGCACAGCGGCTCCGGACCCATCCAAATTAGAGACATCCGCGGGTTTCATAGGTGAAGTATCTTGCGGCATACCGGACTCCGAATGGGTGCCAGTAGAGGCCTGCAAGTCAGAAGTAGCGGGTATCAGGGGCTGTGAAAGGACCTCACTGAGTAAAAGTGAACTGGCGACTGGCTTAGAAGCGTCGTTGGCAGTTTTGGACCTCGACGGCCTGTCTCTATCTTTGCGTTTTCTCGGAATCCCGGTAGTGAGATGGCTAACCATCATTTCTGGATAATTAAACTGAGAAAATAAATATTTAGAGGCAAAAATGTACAGACGATGGATAGTGCGCTGATTAAATAAAGCACAAAACCGATAGCAAGGTACATCGTGGTCAGGGCCTAGGCAAGGAATACAGTATAGATGAAAATATTTGAGGTATTTGCTTTCCACAAGTAATGTAATTATTAACTTTTACTGACATCGGTAAGGAGCAAGAAAAAATTTCCCCAACGGGGTACCTAGCTTTAAGTTGAAGACTTCGGTTCTGAAACTCGAAAATGAAAATTTCAGGAGTCGGCCAACCGGCACTTGCGAATTGCTTCTGCTACAGGCACCCCACGGCAAGAAAGACTGATGTAATGGCGTCGGCTGCATGTTTTATACACCTGACGTTATGGAAGAAGGGACAGCAACTGACGCAGGACCCAAGACTTTGTTAATCAGGCCGACTGAGGGAAACCTGCCAGCAGATTACCCAAATGTAATGACTGCAACAGTGAAACACGAAGAACATCTGTAGAAAAGAATCATATTTTCACAATTAGTCAACATAGAAATTAACAAAGGAGCTTGACAATTCAAAAATCTGAAAATAGAAGTTGTTGAAGCAAACATTTTTCCCATCAAACTTATCAATTATTTTACCATCAGTCAGCCAATTCCAATATTTCACCTACTAAGTAGTACTTCTTGGTAGCAGCTGGATTAACTAAAGCTATAGCTGATGAGTAAGGTCTGGGATGAATGTATAAACATTTGAAAAGGTAAAGAAATTTGTACATTTCATCCGCTTTCCTGGGTGCAGCAGGCTGGCCTGTCAGTGAAAGCACAGGCTGTAACAAACATCCTATATTGCTGTCAGCACTGGAAGACTGGGAGGAAGTTCTAGGAATTCCACTTTTAATAGCCCATAGTGTTTTCTGAATAACTGAGAGACTGCCATGTTATCAGTCTGAAAACACAGGCACCTTCTAATAATTGTCTAAGGGAAAGGGAATCCCTCACAGGGAGATTAGAATACCATGCTCTCCTCCAATCCATCAGAAATCTGAGGAGAAAATCCTATATCTGTCCCATCACATTCCTCTACAGATTCAATTTCTTGAATCTCTTCAGGAAAAGAGGAATTTCTACTTCATTTACCAGAGACCACAACATAAGATATTAGCTTGTAACAAGACCCTGAGCCAGGGCTAAAACTAACCCTGTCCAGAGGAGTGTGTGCGTGAGCGTGTGTGTGAGTGCGTGTGAGTGTGAGTGAGAGTGTGTGAATGTGTGAGTGTGTGTGAGTGAGAGTGTGAGTGTGAGTGAGAGTGAGAGTGAGTGTGAGTGTGAGTGTGAGTGTGAGTGTGAGTGTGAGTGTGAGTGAGTGTGAGTGTGAGTGTGAGAGTGTGTGCGTGTGCGTGTGTGTGTGAGAGAGAGAGAGCGATAGGAAAGCGGAGGTAAATAGGTTTATTACAGACAGCAGCTGTGTTGCCAAGGATGTGCACAACATTCTGGCTAAGCAAAGGCATCTTCCCTGCCATTCTCATATGACAAATAGTGGATCTCTTGCCTACTGAGGGGTCCCCTAAGAGCCAGAGAGGAAATGGCTAATCCCCAGTCCATAGCAGCTGTATGGAGAACACCAGTGGGATTCCAGGAAAAAGAGGACTGGTCTGAGGAATCAGCTTTGGTCACAGTAGAGTCATCAACCTGCAGCTTAAGCAAACTGCTAGTCTTGCTGTGGTGGCAAAGGCTGTTTTGTTAACTTCTGTGGCTGTAAGGAGTGGCCATGGGATCAGTAATGTGTTCCATGGTCGACAAAAATGGTGCTTCATTCCCAGGGAATGTACGTAGCACAAGCCAGTAAAAATTATAAAGTAACTTTTCCCAGTTAAAATACAATACAAGGCACTCTAATGAACATTAGCAGCCCCAAAATTATTAAACAGTTTCCCCACTGAAAAAAAAAGTTTCAGAATGTTTAAATTGAAAGTTATGTACTTACTATAACAACATATCCGAGTTGTTGTCCAGTTCAACAAGTGTGTTGTCAGATCCAATCAGATCCTACCTTGGCACCATCTTTGTATTTTCACATATCCATATCTCGGACTTCTCCCCGACCCATAATTCCGTCCACTTCACCCTACTACTTCAGATCAAATCTGCCCCACCAAATTGAAAGCTTATAGAAATAACCCATTTAAGGGAAATTAACTTCACACAAAATATCTTGGAGAGGATCACATTCTGATAGGAGTTCTCACAGACAGGGTGCAAGCGAGATCCATTATGTCACAGGAAATCAACAGATGATAATTCAGGAAGAGGGAGCAGGAGGGAGGTTGAACCGGATGAAATTCCAACAACATGATCTACTGATATGGTAAGTACATAACTTTTATATCTAAATGTTGCCTATTTTTTGTCAGATTCAACACCTGACAGATTCCAAAACATTTTTTTTACCTGGATGGTATGAAGGGACAAAGTTCCTGAGAATGGTGGAACCAAATGAAGAAAGTCATCTGAATTGTACTTCCAATTTATATTGAAACAAAAGTGCAAACTGTTGACCAGGTTGCAGCAGCACAAATATCAATGGAAAAGTCTATTCACAAAAGTTATTTAACTGTATATTGCTTGTTCTTCCTCTGAACTCTGCCGAGTTGCTACATATGCCTGGTCAGGTACATACCGAAAGCAGCACTGTACTCTGACTGGTCTGATAAGGGCAGAATACAGTGGTATAATGACATATTTGGACCTAGATGGCATGCCTTTACTTAGAAGTTGAGCAATATAAAAAGGATTTCCTCACCACTGTGGACATGTGGTGGTCGAAGGTAAGGCTACTGTCTACGTGGGAACACAAATCCATGACCACTAGGTCAACTCTTAAGGGCATACACTACCCATGGTAATTGATCAAGATGACTGACTACCCAAAGAGTACAGTTATGCATTTCTTAACATTCAGTTTACGATGATGGCTTTGGCAACATTTGTTAGTCAGAGATGGGCCTCCTTGAAGAATTCTAGTGTCTGCAGTGGAATCAATAAACCCCATTTTGCACTCTGCAAACTTAAGTTAGCCACAAACCGTCAACATTTGCTTCCATTTCAGAGAAAGATGTCAAACAGGAATGGGCCGAGTACCAAGTCCTTGTGGACTCTGCTAGTTACTGCCCTCTAGGTGGAGGTAGCCTTAACTATTTTGACCTCCTGGGTCCTATCAGTAAGCCTGTTGGCTGTCCAGTGGGTGATAAAAGGGTTTATACCTAAATTAATGAGCTTGTCTATACAACTGAGGTATTCTATCAAAGCCATGACCCAAGTTGACGCAAGATGTGTGCACAGCCTTGCTTTCATCCAGTACTTTGGTGACCCTCTCAAAGTCTTCTACCAGTTTTAATATGCATGACCTTCCTTTGATGATGAACTCCGGTGTTACAGAATGTGGATACATTTATCATGTCCATAACGATCCTTTCCTTGGCCTGCTGAGGCTGCTCAGACTTATGGGCCTGTAGTTACCAAGATCAGTGACTGAACCTCCTATGTGTAGGAGAATGACTGTAGCCATCTTCCACTCCTTGGGCAAAAAACCTGACTGTAGGCTACAGTTGAAAAGGGATTTAAATAGACCAGACAGGTCAAGTTTAATGCCATTTATTAAAGCATTCTGGGATGTTATCAGGACCCAACAAAGCAGTGCTTTTGGATTTAAAAAGTGGATTCATGGCCTGCTCCCTAGTAATGGGTGAGCAGCTTGTGGTAGGTGGCATTTCCTTTAGACTATCAGGGCTCGAAATCTGAGCTGAATTTGTCAGTCAAAAGGTTGGCAACAGCATCTGTTTCCACATCTGTGATGCCATTTTCAATAAGTTCTGTGCATTACTGCATATTACCACAAAGGTTACGGACATACCTGTAGCAAGCTTTGTGGTTGTCTTTTGCCAGAGAAGCTATTTTTTAATTCAATTTTGAAGTATTAATTAAACCTCTTAGCTGTCTGTTTAGATAGCTCAGGGGGTCTTTTAGTATGTAGGGCTTTGTTGCTCCCACACTTGGCCAAGATTTATTTTCTTTTGTTGTATAACCGATTGACAGTGGATTCCACCAGGGTGGCTTGCCTTTTGACTTTGTCTTATTCTTAATATGACTAGGCAGAGCTTGCTCTATGCAGCTATAAATATAGCTGTACAGAGACTTGGTAAATAGCTCAGCATATGCTATGGTGTTTACTGCATTTGGGGGTGCATGGAATTTAGCCAAGTTGTCACTTAATAGAAAGAAGTTAGTCTTGGAATAGTTCTGAAAGGCTTTTCCTTTTGCTATGTCCCTGGATTTTAATTTCTATTTCAAGCAAAACTGCCTTATGGTCAGATCTGACTAGCATGGATATTACATTGGGTGAGAAACAGCACTCCATATTCATGACTACAAAGTCAAGGATGTTTGTATCCCTAGTAGAATGGACCAACTGTTCCAAGATGTTGGTATCAAGTTTAGGAATCACTGGGCTTGGGCATTAGAAGTGATGTAGGACTCCCAATCTGTAGTAGAGTATTGAGTTGAATGGTGAGGGGAATCTAGTACATTGGGATAGGCAGTTTAGATTTCCTGAGACATGGAGGGGGAAAGTACAGATGTGTATACCTAATGTAGATGTTAGAGTGTATTCACTGTTGCAGTCATCACCTGTGGGGTTATCCCTGCTGTGGTAACAGTCAGCCAGTCCAAATACCAGAGTCAATGTTTTTCTGCATCAGCTGCAGTCACCTGTAGTCTGACGTCAGGTCGTCAGTGCTAAAAAGCCAAGGCAGTCGATGTAATTGCATCAGTTTTTCTTGCCCTAACCCATCAGACGCAGAAGGAAATAAGGTAAAGTGGTCCTGGTGGCTAAAAGCCACCATGGGAAACTCATGTCCCCCTGGAGGAAAAGGATATAAGGGAGATGAAGGGAGGGAAACCAGGACTGCAGCAGTGAATACATGTGAACATCAACATTTCTGGTAAGTGTACACAACTGTACTATGTTCAAGTTTCACTGTTGCAGTCATCACCTGTGCAAGAATTCCCAAAGCTGAGGAGAGGGGTGGAAGGATAGGTTAGAGCCCTAGGCACGGGTCAGCAAGCCCTGCAGAATGGCAGAGGCAAACCCTGCCTTAGACTTAGAAAAATAAGGTAGGTGGTAATGCTTTGTAAAGATATCTACAGAGGTCCAGATGGCAGCTTCCAAGATGTCCCTGGTGGGGACTCCTCTGAGGAAGGCTGTGGAAGTGCAGGCTGCCCTAGCGGAATGAGTACGAATAGACCTGGGGGGGGTTCCCATGTAGTCTGTAGCAGAAATGGATAGAGTGTGATATCCATTTGGAAATGGTTTGGTTGGAAATGGACTTCCCCTCTGCCACTGAGGCAAAACTGACAAGCAGTTGGTCTGTTTTTCTGAAGGGTTTAGTATGGTCCAGACAGTATCTGAGCTGTCTGTGTATGTCTAGCGAGTGTAGAATTATTTCCCCCTTGTTTTGAGAGTTGGGAAAGTAGGTGGGTAGGTGTATGGCCTGGTTGAGAGTCACATCAGATACCACCTTGGGCATAAAGGAGGGGTTAGTCCTCAGGGAGATCCTGTCTGCGTGGAAAATGATGAAGGGTTCAACAGCCATGAGTGCCTGACGTTCTGAAACCCTTCTGGCTGAGGTGATGGCTAGTAGGAAGGCAGTCTTCCAAGACAGGTATTTCAATTCTGTTGAAGCAGCAGGTTTGAATGAAGGCAAGGTTAGTTTCAATAAAACATAATTCAGGTCCCAGGCTGGCGTGGGAGGCCTTCTGGGAGGTCTGATATTAGAAGCCGCTCTGAGGAATTGTTTAATCAAAAGATGAGAAAAGAGGGGTAGGTCAAAATCGTAATGGGCTGAAATGGCCGAGGCATGGATTTTAATAGAAAAGGAAAGGTCACTTTTGAGCAACTCGGATAGGTAATCCGAGATGAGAGAGATGGAAGGATGTGAGGTACTGACCCCTTTGGACTGGCTCCAGGAGCAGAATCTTTCCCATTTCCCTGCATAACATTTTCTGGTGCTGGGCCTTCTGGCCTCTGTGATAATGTCTAAAACCTGTATGTTGAACAGGGGACTCTCGGTCAGCTTTTGAGGTATAAGCCATGCTGAAAGACAGACTCTGCAAGTCTGGGTGCAGTATCTCCCCCCTCACCTGGGTCAAGAGATCTGAGATGAGGGAAAGCTGCTTGGGGGGGGCTGTAAAGTCAGGCTGCGCAGTAAGGGGTACCAATGCTGCCTGGGCAGATCTGGAGCAATGAGGATGGCCTTTGGTCTCTCCTCCCTTATTTTGATGAGGACCTTGGGAATCAGAGGCCGAGGAGGGAAAGCGTACACAAACAGGGAGCACCAGGGGAAGGTCAAGGCATCCCACTTTTCACTCTAGGAGGTGATACTCCCTGGTACAGAACTTTTGCAGCTGGTGGTTGAGGTGCGAAGCAAACCGATCCACCTCCAGAGTCCCCCACTTGTGAGCAATTTGCAGAATGATTTCCCCGTGGAGCTACCATTCATGGGGGGTCCAGTAAGTTTCTGCTTAGGTGATCTGCCAGGGTGCTGTTGACCCTTAATAGGTACTGGGCAATTAGGTGTAGACCCATGGAGGTGGCTGTCAGCCAGAGGTTCATGGCTAACCTGCACAAAGGGTAAGATTGGGTCCCCCCTGATTGTTGATACTGTGGTGTTGTCTGTTTTTAAAAGGAGGACTCCCTGGCCTGAGATGGGGTTTGAAGGATGTTAGAGCCTTTTGTACTGCCATCATTTCTTTCTGATTGATGTGTAAGTGAAGGTGCTGGGCATCAAAAAACCTTGGGTGCACCTGCCTGCTAGGTGAACGCCCCAAGCAATGTCTGAGGCATCGTGATGATGGTCTGGCCAGTAGGGAGGTTGATGAAGGGAAGACCCTTGTTCTTCGCACAGGCCTCTTCCTATCAGAGAAACTCACCCTTTATACATAGAATCAGAGTGAGAGAGGTCTCTAGAGACTGAGTGCGCTAGCACCAAAGGGTCTTTAGGTACCACTGAAGTTTTCTCATGTGAAGCCTAGCAAAAGAAATTAGAAAAATGCAAGATTCCATGTATCCCAGGGCTTGCCTTCCTACTAGTTTTGGTGAGTGAAGGAAGGGTAGAGAGGGTGGGGGAGTCATTCTGAATTTTTACCATTGAAATGAAAAAAAAAAAAAGAACTCCCTGCCTTTGGGGCGGAAGTGGTCCACTGTTTGCTTCTCTGCTAGCCCTGGGATAGGGGCCTTTTATGGTCTGTCCCTGCAGGGCTTACTTTGGCCTTGTCTACTAGCTGCAGGGAAGGACCAGTGCTTAGACGGAAAGTTCCTGCTGAACCTGGGAGGTTGAACCTGAAAGAAATATTTTAATGATTGCAAAGATTTTGCTTTGTCTGTAATGCCGGTCAGGTTTACTGGGAGCAGGTGGGAGGGTGTCAGGGGCTAAGCTGGATTCATGGAAAACATCATCCACCACTTCTAAAATGGGGGGGGGTGGCCAGAGGTCTGTGCTGGGGCAAGTCGAAAAACTAAGTCTTTTCTTAGACTGTGGGTAAGTCCTAAGATTCCCACTAGAAATGTTCCCTGAGGGTGTGAAGGGTTTCCCCAAAGGAAAGGCCATCTGGAGGGGAGGCAGAAGGGATGGATTCCTCTGCCTCTGAATCCTCATAAGCTGTCAGAGGTTGCTGTTCCTCTTCAAAATCTGAATAGTCAGGTTCCTCAGAATTCTGTTCTGTCAATTTCTGAAGAAGGGTGCCTTTTCCTTTTAGAAGTTGTGGCCTGACAACCCCGGATAAGGGAGAGGGGATCTCCCGCCATTTTAAGCATTTGTGCTTGGGGTGGTGGAGCAGGAGCAAGATGGTGGTTAGAAGCAGATTTTCTAGAGGTGGCCTGGCTTCTAGGCTTGAGAGAATCCATCAGTCTGAGAGAAACAGTAGTCAGATGAGAAGACATTGTTTTTTGTCAAGATTCGGTAGTATGAAAGGCCTCCTTGGCAGCCGGTGCCTGCATCGCTGCTCAGGACCCAACAGAGGCAAATACAGCCAAACGCTCAAAAGACTAAGAAGATTTCTGCGGCATACCAGACTCCGAAAGGGTCTAGGTACAGGCCTGCATAGATATCAAATCGGGCATCAGGGGCTGCGAAACACCTCACTGAATTCCGGAGAAAGTACAGTTGTGTATACCTACCATAATGTAGATGTTCGAGTGTCTTCACTGTTGCAGTCATAACTGTAGGGTACTCCTGCCGGCAGGCAGCCCAAGGTCGGCCAGAATATCAAAGTCTGGGTCCGGCGTCGGCTGTATCAGCAAGTACCCCGACGTCAGAACACACGGGTATAAAGCTGACAGCCGACGCCATCTTCTCCAGCCTTTCTTGCCATGCGATGCAAAGCAGTTCGCTAGTTGTTGGTTGGCGTTTTCAAGACAACGTGGTGTTATTGTCGTCGGTCCGAAGTTTTCTACTTCTCTTCTCAAAGCCAAGTACCCCGTTGGGGAAACCTTTTTCTTGCTCCTCCGATGTCAGAAAAAGTTAATAATTGTGTATCGTGTGGAAAACAAATACCTCAAAGATTTCCACTCTTACTGTCTACCTTGCTTAGGCCCTGACCACGACGTTTCTTGCTGTCGGTTCTGTGCCAGGTTTAATTCTCGCACTATCAAGCGTAGGTACGATTGGGCCTTGAATTACTTCGATAGACGATTTAATTATAGGATGTCGTCGGATACTTTACCGACTACCGGAATACAGAATAAACGCAAAGACAAGGACAGGCCTCAGAGGTCCAAACAGGATACTTTGCAGCCGGAGCCAGCTTTGGGTTCGGCGGTCGTCAGTGAGGTGCTTTTGCAGCCCCTGTCGTCCGCCACTTCAGAACCGATGGCCGACACGGACTCCCATGGGGAGCCATCTAGGCCTAGTAATTTGTCTGCTGCAGGACCTTCGGACGTCGCTCCTTCAGATGGGACCGGAACTGCTGTGCAGGTACCGGCTTCTGAGGGGGTCTTCAGGCCTTCACATATTACTATTTCCACAAAGCTTTATACCCGTGCGTTCTGATGTCGGGGTACTTACTGATACAGCCGATGCCGGACCCAGACTTTGATATTCTGGCCGACCTCGGGCTGCCTGCCCGCAGGAGTACCCTACAGTTATGACTGCAACAGTGAAACACGAAGAACATCTGATGACCTGCTTAGCAATAGCGTCATCAGGAGGCTTACCTTTTGTAGTCTGTCTCTATCTCTGTTTTTTCGGAATGTCCTCAGATTGTTGGCAGACGGACGCCTTATCAGTACGCGAAGATGGAACACAAAAATAACAGTCTACAATAAGAGCTCTACAGCGAATGGTTCTCGCATTAAAGAGGGCGCAGCACCGGCAACAGGGGACGTCGTGGTCTGGGCCTAAACAAGTGACGCAGTAAGAATGAAAGTCTCAATGTGGGATCTGCTTTCCACAGGCGAGACAATTGTTAGCTTTTTCGGACATCGGTTAGTTCAAGAAAAATGGGTCCTCAATGGGGTACATCGCTTTAGATGTTTTCAGCTGAAATTCGAACTCTGTTAACAACCGACTGGCACTCGTGCGAACTGCTTATGCTACGGGCTCCACGGCAAGAAAGACTGATGTAATGACATCGGCTGCCTTGCTTTATAGCACTGACTACCTGACATCAGACTACAGGCAACTGCAGCCAACGCAGAAAAACATTGACTCTGGTATTCGGGCCGGCCGAAGGCTACCACAGCAGGGATAACCCACAGATGATCACTGCAACAGTGAAACACGAAGAACATCTATAGTTTGCAAGGATATGGTACAAGAACCTGTTTATGATGAGCTCCACATGTACGAGTTCCAGTGGGTTATACACTAGTTTGGATGCAAGTTTGTTTTTAATATAGACAGACTCCTTCACCTTTAGTTCCCTACTGTGGACTAGCTGGTCTAAAGTTATGAAAGGAATTATGACTTTGCTTTGCCAAGGTACAACCCAACTTTAAACCATGTCTCCATTTCTACACAGATGTCTACGCTCTCCCTGGAGAGGAAGGCTTAGAGTCTGGAGTGTCTTCCTAAGTCTTCTGGAATTGAGAAGTGCCACTTTCAGATAGTACTTTGTAGGCTCAATTAAGCTGGGAGGTTTATTAGTCTGGCATTGCCTAAAAAGGAAGGCACTATGGAGGTGGAAAGGGTCTTTGCCAATATCTGAAAGCCTAGAGTGGATAAGTGCAGGCCATCCCTGGCAACGCAGAGTGGTCTGTCAACCACATCTTCCCAAGCCATCAATTTTGTACGAAAAGCTGAGCCACTTGTTAAACTCAATCATTTTCTGTTGGTAGCACAGCATCATCCTCTGAGAAGGTAGCATGCTGCTCAGCGCTAGGCTCTTATCTGCCAGAGACACAATCAGCAAGCTTGATAATGTCTCGCAATATATACTCAAGGGTAGCACATCTCAAGTTATTAAACACCCACACAGACTATGACAATGTCATATAGATACCTATGGTTCAATGACCCCAGTGCCTGTGTGACATGACGGATCCTAGCCCTGGAAAACAGCTAACCAGGACTCTTTCCTTACTCAGTCTGGTGAGAGGAACATCAGTAATTGTCCTGGAAGAATGTGGTCCTTGAAGGCTGTCAGAGCATTCTGTACAGCTAACATTTCTTTTTGATTGATATGCAGGTGCATTTGACTTGGGTTCTGTTTGCCCTGAATGCACTGCCCTGCCAAGTGAGCCCCCCATGCACAGATTGATGCGTCTGCTGTTAGGGGATTGGGCGGCAGGAGGTAGAGTGAATGGCGGTCCCTTGTTTTGGTGTCAGGCCTCTGCCCACCAAACGAAAATGGAACTTTTGTGGCAGCTTAGACTCAATGCATGCTTTCCACCGGGCTTGAATGAAATGACTTCTATTCTATGTGTGCTAAAATTAAAGAGCCTTAAGAGATGGTAGCTGCACATATATTTTTGTTGGATGGTTAAATAATAGATGCTCATTAGTCCTAGGGAGGTTACAATTGCTAAGTTACACCCACCTTTTACAGGTTAAAAGAAACAATACACAACACTTTTTTTTATGAAAAGATTACTACTTCCATGGGTCCCTGAACATTAGTTAGAAGTAAAGTGAACTAACTACAATTTCAATTAATACTATTTAATTTACTACATGTTCCGTTACAAGACAAAAGAACTTAAAGGCACTCATTTTACCTAATGACTTAACCAAAACAAACTGTTTGACTTCAGTATTTTAGGATTATTTCTTTAAATTATGTGACTGTGCTTAATTGGCTTAATTGTATTAACAAGTTTGAGTCACTAGGATAGTACTTAAACTTGTTTTTTTCTTTCTGAGCACTATTGTCTGAAGTTAGGAGAAGTGTTTCCTAACGAAAAGCGCTTTACACTTTGTGACTTGGATTCTGTGCAGCCAGATCATTTTTAACTTTTTATTGCTTGGCAGTTACCAGAGTGTGCACCGGACTACTGATTGCTGTAAGCTCGTTTTACTCCGCTATTAAACCTTGTTGTACTTTGCAGTTTACGCTCGTCTTGTCCCTACTAGTTTTGGATGTTTTATAGATGCGAAAATGAACAGACGAATAGTAAGAGGTTTGAATAAGGCACAAAACCGACCACGAGGTACGTCGTGGTCTGGGCCGAAGCAAGGAATGCAGTACAAATGAAAATCTTTGAGGAATTTGCTTTCCATAAGAAATATAATTGTTAACTTTTACTGACATTGGTTTAGAGCAAGAAAAAGGATCCCCAAAAGGGTACTTAGCTTAGTTGAAGACTTCAGATCTGAAACTTGAAAACAAAAGTTTCAGGAGTCGGTCAACAGGCACTTGCGAACTGTTTCTGCTTCAGGCACCACACGGCAAGAAAGACTGATGTAATGTCGTCGGCTGCATGCTTTATACCCCTGACTACCTAACGTCTTGGAAGATGAGACAACACAGTACCCAAGACTTTGATAAGCAGGCCGACTGAAGGCTACCTGCGAGCAGATAACCCAAATGTGATGACTGCAACAGTGAAACACGAAGAACATCAGCACATTCTTTCCCAAGTCAGAAATGACTCAGGTGCCATTGACTCTCAAAGTAGAATCAAAGTAGTTCTACCTGAAGACTGTAACAAGGGCCAAAAAGTGCAGATAAATAACACAAACACTTGATTAATGCAGGGGGGGGGTAGTGCCGAAACAGTGGATATGGTAATGTCAGAGTTACCTTTTACAGAAATTAGCAGAAACCAGCAACAACCTTCTTTTCAAGTAGCATACTTGGCAAAGGTCTCGGGCAGAGAGATTAAAATGTTGAAACAAACTAGCCTACTAGCTAATCAAATAAGGCACAAGACTACTTAAAGCAGCAATTCCCAGCTCAGAAGGGTGGAGGCTACCCTCTCCTCTCACAAGATTGTAAACTACAAACCTTCTTATAGTTTCAAGCTTAATTGCTTATATGAGAAAAAGCTTAGAACAACAGCTACAATGTAATCAGACTATTAACAAGCAGTAAGAAATGCAACTGAACACCAAGAACTTGCAGCAGAAAGTTGAAGAAGGAAGAAGCATAAAGACAGTGAAAGCAGATGAACAAAGTTTTTTTTTTTTTAAAGGAAGGAGGGGGGGGCACAGGAATTGGAAGACAATTCAGGTTTAAGAGACTAAGAGGGTTGGGCCTAAAGTCACCAAGTTTTAAAAGCACAACATACATAGGGCGGATGGGTGGGAAGAAAAAAATGCATACAGAGATTAGCAATAGTCAGGCAGAGAGAAAAGCAAGTTGCACATCACTACTGGTAAATAAGGATGCCATTAAATATTTGTAGCTAAATGAGGAATGCTATTTCTCAGCTCCTCCCAGTAATTAGCTAGAAGTTATTTACTGTCTGAGAAAGAAATATTTTCTAACTGACCCTAGCCCAAGACCTCTTAAAACTCCAAAAAGAAAAAAAAACTTAACACAAAACAAAATGCAATACAAGGGTAAAAAAGCAATGTTTTTCGGCATTAGGGTTGCCACAGCAGATCACCGGTCCACAGATTGATGGGTAGTGGAGTTCTTACGGTGCTGAGTTGCCAGCCCGGTGCCAAATCTTCAAGGCGCAAACAACAACAGGCACCTTACCTGCATGTCTTTAAAACTCACTCAACTGCAGGGAGGACATGCAGACTCCGCACAGAAGGAACACCAGCCAAGAAGCAACAATGGTAACTGCTGCACTACCATGGCCACTAAAATGCAACACTGTTACTTCCATTTTTTTTTTATCTTTACTCTTACCCAAAATGCAATACAAGAGTAAAGATACAAAAAAAAAAAAAAAAAAAAAAAGGAAGTAACCAAATGTTAAATGAGTATGTCCAATCCAAAATCAAATGCTAACAGAGATCAGCAATGGTCAAGTCAGAGAACAGCAAGTCACACAGCACTATGCATGGCTATCTTGGAGTTGATACACAAATTTGGGTGGGTGAGGGATTGTAGGAGGTTTATCCCCTACAAAAAAAAAAAAAAAAAAAAAAAAAAAAAAAAAACTTTAGGAAAAAAACAGCAATATTTGACAGTCATTGGTTTTGCCATAAGTTTTGACTTCAGCCTTCTCCACATTTCCGGGGCATGCACCCACTAGAACTCTGAATTACAGCAGGAAGCCATATAAATGCACAAAAACTAAATACTTGTGTTGGAAATGGAGAGTATTATGCAAGTACACAAAGAAGGAAAATCATATTTCTTTATCTTTGTTATTAACGTATATGAAAAAAGTCATGCACTCACCATAACGTTCCATCTGAGTTTTTGCTTTTCATGTTGTATTCAACCCGTGGGACACGGATCCAGGATGTATCAGACTCTGCTGCATTTCTCCAGCATTGGATCAGAGCTCCAAGCCCCTTCCTACCCATAATGCCTCTAGTCTCCTTCCTCCCTTCAGATTGAGTTTGCTGCCCACCATAGCATACCAACATGACTCAATGTCTTACCCCTTGGCACAATAACCCAGATAGTACCATAAGAAATAAGCAGTTATGCCAAAGAAAAAGACCATGTCTTTTTCAGCCAGACCACCACACACTCCACATAAGGCAGGGAGAAGGAGGGACGGATGGGCTGAAGACAAAAGAAAAGCAACAACTCGGATGGAAAATGATGGTGAGTACATAATTTCTTTATCTTAACTTGTTTTCATTGGCTCTTCAACCTGTGGGACAGAGTCCCCAACTACTATAAACCCTGGGAGGCCCTCATGGAAGGATATTCTGTAACATGGTGAGCTAAAGAATGCCCTGCTTCTGGAGAGAAAATCCAACTTGTAATGGGAAATGAAAGTATGTGAAGATGCCCAGGTAGCCGCAGAGCAAATGTCATCCAAGGAAACTCTGGACCAAAAGGCAGCTGAAGTAGCCATAAACCTACTAGAAAGCTCCTTAACTTGATCTAGCGGTGACAATCCCTTGGTTGAATATGCCAAAAGTATACACAGAGATCCAACGAGCAATGGTGACCTTTGATACAGGTTTCCCTAAATGGGGGCTTAGAGTAGGAAATGAAAAGTTGATCGGACTTGCAAAGGGCCTTTGTTCTGTGCAAGTAAAAAGATAATGGTCTATGAACATCCAGTAGGTGCAATTTATACTCGCCTTTATTCTGAAAGTTCGGAAAGACAGGGAGATGGAATCAAACATTAATCAGTTGATCAGAGGCCGGGTTCAGCAGAAAGGAAGGATTAGTGTGCAAAGATACCCTGTCTTTATGGAAGATCATGTAAGGAGGCTTAATTGATAAGGCCTGAAGCTCCGACACTCTTTTAGCTGAAGTAATGGCAACCAGGAAGGCTGACTTCCAAGACAGCAACTGCAGATCAACTGAAGCAGCGGATTCAAAGGGAGGAGAAACCAGGGCTTGAAGGACCAAAGTAAGGTCCCAAGGAGGTGTAGGGTCCTTGTTTGGCGACCTAAGAAGAAAGTTACCATTTAGAAAAGCTTTCCAGAGCTTAGAAGAGGCCAGAGAAGCTGAATTATCCCCTATGTGGAAGTTTGAAATAGCTGCCAGCTGAACCATAGAAAAGCTGGCACCCTATTGAAAAATACCTGCCAGAAACTCTAGAATAACAGGAACCGGAGCAGTGAAGGGATCCAAATCACGTTGAGATTCCCAAATTGAAAAACGTTTCCATTTACTCGAGTAAACCTTCCACATAGAAGATTTATGAGCAGATACCAAAATCTTCTTAACCAGAGAGGATAGCCAGGAGTCTTCATTATCATGGGAACTGGAGCAGCCAAAGGGTGAGCATCAGACTGGCCAAATCTAGATGTGCAATCCCTGCGGGATGTGAAATCAGATCCAGAACCAACCAAATGTCCAAAGAGGACAATATATGAGAACACAGAGAAGGGAACCGTACTTGGTGAGCCAAGAAGGGGGCAATGAGGATGAGTGAGCTCCCCAGCCATTGCACTTTCTGAATGAGCTTTCAGATCAGGGGAAGTGGAGGATATGCACAGAGAAGACTGGAGGGCCACGCATGAATCAGTGTGTCTCGGGGGACTCTCCCTGAGGGGGGTTCAGAGTGAAGAACTCGCTGCACTTTGCATGGGAACATAGGTGAAGAGATTGCAGCAAAGCTGACCCCACTTTAGAAAGATATTTTTCACTACTGAAGGATTCAGAGACCACTCGTAAGGCATCAGGATAGACCTGCTGAGCCTGTCCCCTAGACTACTGGACCTCCCCAGAATGTGCGTTGCCACCAGAAAATGGCCAGTGGAGATTGCCCACTCCCACAATCTCATGGTTTTGTGGCAAAGTGGGTAGGACCTGGTTCTCCTGTTTGTTGATGTACCGGACTACTGACATACTGCCTGTGTGGATGGCAATCATCCCTAGGGGAAGATGGGCATGAAGAGCTTGCAACGCCAATAGCACCGCCCTCATCTCCAAGACGTTGATATGCAACTGGGTTTCCAGGGAAGAGCACATGCCTTGAACTGTCCTACCTAAGCAATGCCCCCCGACCAGAGTAGGAAGGCGCCTGTGGTCACCGTGGTCAGAATGGAGGGAAGAATAAACGGTCGACTGCGAAGGTCCAAGGACTGAATCCACCAGAGAAGAGAATCCCTGCAGGCTTGCGATAGAACAGGATGGGACAACGGTAAATCTAGAAGGGACCACTGGACCGCTAGAGTCCACTGGAGCACCCTTATGTATAACAAAGCTGTGGGTATGAGGGTGATCATGGCCGCCATGGACTCAGACACCCTTAAGGCAAATTCCTCTGACGGAGATTGAACTTGTAGAATGTACAAGACATATTTGAGGGAGTGAAGTCTGTCTGGTGTCAGGAAAACCTTGGTCTGAATGGTATCTAACCGGGATCCAATGAAATCCAGAATTTGAACTGGTTTTAACAGGGATTTATTGAGATTTATGGTGATGCCGAACTGGTGGGCAGTCTGGAAACAGAAATCCCTGGCTTGGCAGTGTCGATGCCAGGAGGGGGCAGAAAAGAGCCATTCGTCCAGTTAGGGGAAGACCTGAAAGCCCTGCAGTCGCAGGTGAGCTGCTACTACTGCCATCACTTTGGTGAACACCCTCGAGGCTGTGGTGAGACCAAAGAGTAGCGCTCTGAATTGGTAATGATTGGTTCCCAGCTGGAAGTGGAGAAACCTCAGAGAGAGTCTGTCCATTTTGATGCGATAGTACTTGTCTTAAGGTCTACTAAGCACATCCAGTCATTCTTCTGCAGGAAGGGCAAAATAGATTGTGGAGTGTGACTGCCCGGAATTTCATCTTAGCAACTGACAGGTTCAGGGTGGAGAGATCCAGAATTGGCCTCAAGTCCCCAGTTTTCTTTGGCACTAAAAAGAACCTGGAATAGATGCCAAATGCGGACTGGTCTGAGAGACCGGGCTGGATGACTAGTTTTTAGAGCAGCTTGAAAATTTCCACGGTGCTTGCACTTCTCTCCACCCCCAGTCCTCCTAGCAGGAGTTTGAGTCCCAGAGGCCGGAGTACAGGGGTGACCAGAGGCGCCAGAAGAGAAAGCTTGGGCTTCACAAAAGGGAGGTGGAAGGAGGCCCTTGAGTACAAGTTTATTCCTCCTGTATATCAATGCGCAGAGGAATCTAGGTGCAGTACCCCTAAATGCATAGAGTGTGGCCATCCGCTGGGGAAAGCTCATGACCACACATTAAGCACTTCCTAAATCCTGGCTTGGTTGTCTCTGACATAGCAGAGAGAGATCCACCAGCAGGAACACACACACATGCCCTAAGAGATAGAGTAACTAGGAATAAGAAAGTGATTTTTTTTAAATGATGCCAGAGGGCGAAAAAGTGTGTGTGTGTGTGTGTGTGTGTGTGTGTGTGTGTGTGTGTGTGTGTGTGTGTGTGTGTGTGTGTGTGTGGAGGGGGAATGGTTAGAAAATCCAACTCACTTATCCAGAAAAACACCTGTAGCTACTGGACTGCAATGCTTGCAACAAGCAACGCAAACGAGATCTGAAGGAAGCAGACAGGGGCATTATGGGTCGGGGAGAAGCTTGGAGCTCAGATCTGATGCTGGAGAAATGCAGCAGAGTTGGATCCATCCTGGATCAGTGTCCCACAGGTTGAAGAGCAAATGAAAACTTCAGATCTCATGGTGCAAATTAATAATCATATTATATACACACACACACTATATATATATATATATATATATATATATATATATATATATATATATATATATATATATATATATATATATATATATATATATATATATATATATATATATATATATATATATATATATATATATGAGAGAGAGAGAGAGTGAAGGGCAAAATACATGCTACATGAAGCTTTTTTTTTGCAGTGGAATAAAAACTTGTACAAAAAATGATACAGATATTGACCTACACTGTTCTCTTTGCAAAGGACATGAACTAGTCAAATTACCTCATTTCCTTTCTACTCTCAGTGGTACTACTATCTGTATACCAAAAGGCTCAAGTTCCCTTCCCCTCTTGCTCTATGGTCTTGGGCCTGAAGGATGGGTTAGTGTGAAGGCTGCATCAGTCCACTGTGGAACACTCAGATAACTTACCTTAGAACACAATCACTTAGACCCAAAGGTCTTAAAGACTAGAACTGCCACTGACCAGTCTAATTCAAATGAGATCAAGGCTAGTACAACTGCTGTAAAATTAAGAATCTATGAGGGGGGCACAAGTTTTGGCTTCAGGTGCAAAATCACATTTAAACACTACTTTAAAGTAACACAGGAGTCGGGTGGTAGGGGGCTGCATACAAGACAAAACACACAACTGACTAAAAGATATGCTTTGACAGATGCTTATAACACGGCATGTTGGAACAACCTAACAAGATGCTTTATGACTTCTGGTCCTTTTTTTTAGTGCATCCTAAAATACATCCTCATAAAAACTTCATTAGAAGGATGTCAAGACGAGATGATCCAAAATATTAAACTAAGCTAGTTAAAGTTTAGGTGCATCAATAGCCCGCCCATCCTCCTAGGTCAGTATTCAAAATGAAACGCTGTACAACAATGGCAAATGAAGTAAAGTTCTCTTGGAGAATAGGTAGTGTGGTTAAATGATATAAAACTTAAAAGTGCAACATATATAGCAAAAAACTTGAATACATTTCCAGTACTTAAATTAAATGCACTTACAAGATATTCACGCTGGGAATGCAGTTATATCATAGCGAAATGATGGCTCCAAAGCATCCAATCTTTTTGGTCTGATATACAAAGTATTCAGACTGAAGATGTAGTAGCTTCTGGCTTTAATGGCAGTTAAAATCCTTTTATTGTAGGAAAAGTTAAAATCTTGATGTAGAATAAAACAGTCCCTATGTATTCCAAACGATAAGCGCTTTCGGTATAGTCTTCAGATCGGAGAGATTGGGACTGGAAGTTCTTTTTATAGTGCTTGCTTCCTTTACTGTTGAGACGATCATTCAATCACACTGTCAAGCAGCTGTTTAAATGCACCAATCCTCTTTCCTCTCAGCTGGGGGTGTTCCATTTCCTATACCTTTTGCTTTTGAGGGGTGTGACCAGTCATGAATTAAGCCAGACACACCTCCATGTTAGCGGATAGTTTTTGCTATATATATGTTGCACTTTTAAGTTTTATATCATTTAACCACACTACCTATTCTCCAAGAGAACTTTACTTCATTGGCCATTGTTGTATAGCGTTTCATTTTGAATACTGTTTTTACTTGTTACTGATAGCTGTACTTTAGCATTAGGAGATACCCTTTCTTTATTTTATCCTCCTAGGTCAGGAGGGTACAGATCCATGTAAAATAAAGAGGTCACACTGCATAGCTGGAACATCTGGGAAACCATCCTTGACTTGGTCACAGATGTGGTTTATCAGAAGGAACATTAATGTACCTGCTTTAGTCTTCTGCAACACTCCCGGAATCAGAAGGAAGCAGTACAAGAGCTCTCTCTCTAAAGTGAAGCAGGAATTCACTGCCCAATCCTTCCTGCATGGTTGTCTGGGGGAAAAAAAACCTTTCAAGCTTATAATTCTAATCCGATGTGACATGAACTATTAAAGAGAAACCCAGTCTTGCATCCAGAGTTAGATTTTGGTGTCCACTCTCCACTGAAGAGTCTTCTGTTTCCCTGTTACTGCATGATGGTCTGAAAGAAATGATGATATAGGAGTAGTTGTTATACTATCTCCTTGATCACCATAGATCTGGACAGACTGTGGAAGAGGGTACAGTAGGTGCAGACAGTGTAAATGGGCACCATTCATATCAGATTAAGAACTTTATTAAGGCTTGTATTATTCTACACCTTACACAATTCTTCGTAGTCAGCTGTTTCCATTTCATCCAGCCTGGCTTCAGATGCTTCCACCCACATGTTCAGCTCTAAATTTTCATTAATTAATAGCTGAATATCATCTGAGTGGTTGTTTACCACTGTCCCACTTTCAATACCCAATCCTCATTCTGCTCTAGAGCTTTGTAATGTTTTCCTTTTACTTTAGAGAAACCAGTTTGTAGACAAATGTCATAAAAGTTCATTTTTGCAGTTCAGGAACTCATTTGCAAGGACATTGGCCACCATACTTGTACTTTTAAGGGCCATAGCCTCCTGTTTCTGTTGGTCAATAATAAATAAGACTACACATCAGCCCTATTCAACAAGATTTCACTTGAGCAATAAGCTGCATTTTTCAAAAAAAATTACTCTTCTTCTTAACAAGGGGCAAGAGAGGGATTTGCCACCATTCAGAGGATCACAGTGCCAGAAGTCCAGAGACTTTGCCACTAAAAATTAGTAGAATATGATATAAAATGTTTATGGATTCCAGAGAAAGAAAACAGCCTTAAAGTACTTAAGTACTCTCTGCGAAGTATTTAGATGTGAATTAGTCCATTACATTTCAAAATTATGTCATTTAGAGTAGTGCTGGCTTCTGTCATTCTGCAAGAAGGCAGACAAGTTGCTCATGATCAGTAAACCTTAACACAATGCCAGAAATATGCTCAGAGATAGAAACAGCTGCTTGCCATAGTACAGGGCGGTGTGTGTTTATGGGGGGGGGGGCACACTTGTGTGCAATCTGTACATTCTCCCTGTATCTGTGTGAGTTCTGCTAGATGCAGTTTCCTCCCAAATCCTCTCAAGTGAAATTACAATCTTCTAAATTGCTTATAGGCTGTATGCACTGTGCATTTGTTCAGCAATGGGTCATCACTTCATAAACAGTTGAACTGCTTCATGCCAACAGAATTCCAGATGGACTCCTCCTTCCCAAAGCCACTAAAATGCATCAAATGCATTACTGAACAATTCATATCTGAAATGTAAAATGTTTTCTTCTTCTAATAACAAAGTCCTGAAATGCAGTAAAAATGTAAAACTATAAACATCTACATATAAATATTTAAAGCATTCTGTCTCGCACATTAAAGCAGGGAACATTTGTCATACATGTGGTGTGTGTGATGTATCTACATATGATCGGAGACCTTACCACCAAAATCTACATTTCAGTGATCAAGCTGTCAGCAACACAACTACCCTATAATATCATTCCATGTAGCATTAGAAGTGCTTCTGCAGACAGCCAAGCCTCTTTGCGCCAAAACAAACAGTAAATAAATAACTTCATGGCACAATAGTAGAGAAAAGGAGAAATACCCTGCAAGAGGTGAACAAAGAATCCACACAAACCTGTGACATCACTGCTGAGTATACTGACTGCAGTCAGAACAGGGAAAAAGTAATGGGGACCACAGCATCTGACCATTTGGACTGACTCACAGAAAAACCTGGAAATACAGAATTAATGGCTTTAATGGACTAGTGCCTTAACTTTGCACCATGTGGTCTTGTACTCTGTGCAATGGCATTGTAACATACATGCTTGTTAAAAGTGTCCATTTGCAGATGATCTTAAAAACAATCACAGCACTGGACTCTAAGGAAGACATTGGCCGCTGGAACAAAATCTGCTTGGGACAAAGATTACAGAAGGTTGATAATTCCACATGTTATGATTTATTGCTCTATTAACTCCACCCCTCAAAAGGTCATCACTTTCTCTGAAGCTGCCCCAGTGCACTATTTTTTTCCTACTATAGCACCCTCAGCTAAGATGCTTGCTCATCTTTTAAAGTGCTTCTATGAGTAATAAGTATAAGGCTATAAAGGAAATTAATTATTTCTCTCCCACTTATTCTCGTCTTATCTATTTATTCTTTAACATTTGTTTACTGGGAAAGTCCGACATGGAACAAAGCCAATTTTCAGCGGAGGCCTAGGGGAAAATGCTCCAGGTGCAAGTATTTGTAATGTGGGGGGAAACCGAGCACCCGGAGGAAACTCACATGAACACAGGGAGAACATACAGACACTGCACAGAAGGCACCCCAGCCGAGAATCAAACCGGAGAACTTCTTGCTGTGAGGTGACAACACTACCGCTGCACCACTGCGATGTCTTAACAAAGGGAAGGAAAACAATTCCTGCGGCACAGAAAATACTTTCTGAATCAGCTTCTGAAATGAAAATCGCTTCTCATACTCATAGGCGAAGAAGATTCTTGCCCAGTACCCATTTATAGGCAAACTAAACTGCTAGTTTAACAGTCATGCTAAAATTTAAAAAATTCAGGCACAGACAGCCAGTCTTGGTGTAAGCCTGTCTGCTATGCTGGCATTTTAAACACATTCATGTTACTGGCCAGATGAGAAGTCTCTGGTTCTAAATATTTGAACTCATAAAATTGGAATGAGACAAATTAAAATAAATCATATCTTCAAAAAGGAATGAAACTATGGGATGCAAGACAACTCCAGGAATTTGTGTGCTGCTAAAGAAATATACTGAGATCCCAAGGATTTGTGTGCTGCTAAAGAAATATACTGAGATCCCAAGGAGGAAAACAAGAAATCGATTCAGTAGTCAAATAAGAAAAAATGTTGACGGCAGATAGTGGAACTAGTTATAATTTGGGTTTATTTCAGGAAACATTTATGAAGGTATTAGTTACAATGAAAATGTCCATAAATGGAAGAGTTTTAATAATATAATTTTCATCAATAGTAAGTTCACTGAAAGTCTTGTTTTGTCCAAAGCAGGGGCAGGTTATGTTTAAAGCCATGGGTATTGTGATGGGCCAATGGTCTTGTAGGGCACTTTGCCCCCTTGTTCTCACATACTTTTAACCTACATGGAGGTTACACACAACCTTGACGTGAATTAAACATTTGTCACAGAAATGGGGTCTGCTTAATCATGCAACTCTGAACAGACAGAATTAAAACACACCAATTTCAGATAACCAACTAATCAGAATTTCATACAAAGTGCAAAACAAGAGACATGTTGCAAAGCAAAACTCCAATAAATAAAACTGAGAATCAAATATATATATGTATGTATGCAAATTACCTCTCTATCAAACATAGACACATCAGCTTCATCTTCACTTTCTTCCTCCAGTACTTCCTCATCTAGACTCCGATTCCCTCTCATACTGTGCTCCCGTATTATGGACTGAAGTCTAAGTTTCATGGGAGGTGCTTGGACAAGCTAATGAAAAGGAATGACCAAGTTAATTTCACACGAGTAATGCCACCGAATCTTGCTGCTATAGTCAAGAGTAGAGAACAGTAGACACATAACTCACTTGGCTAGCAAGGGCCGAGAACTTCAAGACATGGAGTGTTTCATCATAAGTGGAGGCACACTGATTAATGTTGACAATCATGCAGGACTTCCCTCTCCCACAAAAATATCCTTGAAATACACGTGTTAGCTTGCTGTCTCGAAATGGAACCACATTAGGCCTTAGTCTGTTTAAAAAAAAAAAAAAGGAAGAATAAAAAAACATCTGTAGGCGTTCAGAAAACAAAGCATTACCCTGGCTCATAAGTAAGATTAAGACAGCCCAGCAAGGGATGTATTACCATATCACCATTATCCTAACAAAGCAGTACCTGTGGTCTCTTTTAGAGTCTTCTTTACTCTTGATCCAGCCATTTTGATACCAGATGTAGTCTTGTTATACTTCATTTCTTCTGGAAAAGAAATTAATCCTTCCCCTCTGAAGATACAGCCCACTAAGGGCATAATGTTTGTATTATGACTGAACTGAAACACTACCTGCCCTGTTATTGCACTTTCTATTACAGTAAAACTTGGCTGAACATTGAGCTTCACCCTGCTGAACCCTCTGAGAACCGTATTCTCCGTTCGTTCTGATATTAACTGCTAACAGTCACCTGATCTGACCTGATTGTGCACCTTTTACTGTCATTGTGAGCTGCTGTTAAAGGTTTTTGTGAACAGAAATTCTGGTTCTTTTTGCGAACCATATTCTCGGCTATTTTTGAAAGCAACTGCTAACAGTCATATTACATGACGTGTTTGTGCGATTATTCCAACATTGCAAGCCTTGGTTAAAGACTGGGCATTGCTGCTGTTGAAGGTTTTTGTGAACCACAGTCCTGGTTCGTTCTGCGAACCATAATCTCGGCTCGTTTGAAAACTAACTGCTAACAGTCAACTTATATGACATGGGTGTGCGTTTCTTCCAACACTCTAAGCCTTGGTTACAGACTGAACATTGCCGAACAAGCTAAAAGCCTCCCCTACAATTCCAAAGCTTTTGTGAACCAAGTTTGTGTTTCGGTGTTCTGAAAACTGCTATAAGTAACCGCATTTGACCAGGTAATGCGTTTTAACTCTGTGTGCTGCTGGTGAAGCCAGTGCCTTGCCGGTCAACCAAATAGCCCCCCCCCCCCCACATTACTGAACCATTGTGAACAGTGTATTTGTTGTGTTTAGAGGTCAACTGCAGCATTACATGTCTTGCTATTGCTTGTATTAGGTTTGTTTAGAGGTAAACTGAAGAGCAGCAGGACATGAATTGTGAAAGGTTTCTCATCCAGAAAAAAAAGAGGTCATTATTCCCCTCTACTCATCACTCATTAGACCCATTATAGAGTACAATGCCCCTTTTGGTATGTACCTCACAAGACATCTACAACTGGAAAGGCCACAGAAATACCTCACAAAGAGGATTACTTGCCTATAACAGATGCCCTTCACAGACAGTCTCAAAAAACTCCAGCTTTACTCAGTCACATATTGCCTACTCAGAGGCGATCTCTGCCTAACATACAAAGCTATGTCAAACCCAGAGCTGTCAGACATGCTTCACTTAAAGAAATCCCAATCCCTCCAAGCTACACGCTCTAGGGACCTAAACCTTGTCACCACAATAAACAGAACATGCTGGGGGATAGATTCCTGTTCGAGACTTCCCATACTCTGGAACAGACTACCTATCTTATCAAACAGAGCTCATTAGCATTAGCACTCCAAGAAAAATCTTGATGAGTGGATGGGAAATAGGAAATTCACCCTAGGGATCACTTCTGTGGCTCTGCTCGGCAGGGGAACAGGAAAATAATTTTCTTGGGTGGCGAAAGCCAGGGTACATTTTTGGCTAGGCTTATATAGGCCCTAGCGCCGATAGCCTAGTACCTACCTATGAACCTATAAGAGTCTCAAAAGGAATGGAAATTTAAAAGCAAAAAAAACTCCTGTCTGGAATGCCAAGGCATTAACACCTTGCTATTTTTAGCTACAGTTCATTGTTCTGCTAGTTGCCGTTTCTGTAATCAGCATTAGCATTAAAACTGTTTCAGAGGTTTTCAAAAGTGTAAAGATGTGTTAAACTTATAAAGGACTCCTGCCTGGAATGCAAGGGGACTTTTCTATTTTAGATATTGTTCAATGGTACATTGGTTTGTAGATTACAGTTTTTTTTAAATCGGCAAATGAAAATATACAAAAAAGTATACTTGTAAAGAATGGTCATGTAGTTCAGCAGCTAAACCTAAGATTTATTGTGTTTCTTAGCTGGTTATGATCAGTAAAGACAAGGAACCTCCCCCTCTATTTGTCACGCTCAAAGTCACACATTTCAGTAACGGTAAGGGATAGTTAGAAATTCAGCATGACATTATGAGACAACTAACAGTAATCATCAACTCAGGATATCCAGAAAATATTCAGCTGCACTAATTTGTGGTGTTAAAAATAAAAAAATAAGACAGCCAATATACAGAGGGTAAAACTCAAGATGAAACCAGATGCAATTTCTTTTTTTTTGGGGGGCAAGAATCAGTGCAATGTTTTTTTTTTTTTTTCTTCAGTAATACTATACTTACTAAGAAACAGCTTGAAAAAAATCATTCAAGTACTGTTGATGCTAATAAAATTGAAAGCCTGAGTAATCAAGCAAAGGCAGAATTGAAGATTTGAGCAGCACTGGAGTCATTTTTGTTACGGCATGCTAGGTAAAGCCACTGGTGTAATTCATTATTATTCTCATCTCCAACAGCACCCCCCCCCACCAAAAAAAAAAAAAAAAAAAGAATACACAGCGAAGATTACTCTGCAAATCAGAAAAAAAATGTACTTCTACCTTCAAACATGAATACCACAATTAACATCACTGAAGGATCATAACTCATTCCTTACATAACGGATAAGTATATATCAAAAGTGTCACAGTACATCTGATTTTAATTTCTTTACAGTTCTGCAATGTAATATAAAGCTACATTGATATACAGGTGCTGACATACTAAACACTTTCTGTAGGGTTCAGAGTATATTTCTGTTGGGGTCTCTAGCTTTCAGTGGGAACATTTATTGTGTGCCTGCGTTACTTAAACTACACGGCTAATAGGTGAAGAAGAACTGGGGACATGAATTCTGCATTTGTAATTTCTGTTTTTTTTTTTTTCTTTAATTTTCTTTCAGCAACAATTGCTACCATTAGAAAACATTGACAACTTTCCTCGTAAACAATTAGAAAGTGGACATAAATTATGTGCACACAAGTAATAACAAAGACATTAAAGTTTCTACAAGCAAGTTCAGTGAAATCTCAAAACTACCGATGTACATGTAACCAATGCACATGTAAGTTACATAGATGTGCGTTTTGAAGTTAACACTTTGCAAAAGTGATGAAAAAAGTATTCTGAAGGCTCCATCTTTTGCACTCTCCATTTAAAACTAAGAACATCACAATCGGCATTATAGAACTTTTACCAAAACTGATCAGCGAACAGTATGCCAGCGAACAAAACTGTAAAGACTGTGTAGGATGCTAATAACGTACCTGTACTAAAAGAATAAAAACATACTCCCAGGATAGAATGATCTTCTCGTTGCTACAGGTTCAGTTACAATCCCTCAACAAAACAGATACGCCCAGCAACTAGGGTGAGCAGAATAGTTCCATATTAAAACCATCTGCTGCATTTGAAATTAGCGGGGGCATTTTCAGGGTGAAAGGAACAGAGGAAGGAGGTTTGTGGGTAGTCCTTGGACAGCAACACAGAAAACAGGGATAAAAAAAACAAAGGGTGTTATTACTGAGACTTTGCAGCGCCCATACGATCTAGACAGCTCTGCGAGAATGGCACTGCCTTAAACATGGCTGAAAGTACCGGAGTTCTAAGTACGGGGGAATGGAAAACAGTAAAAATTATTTTCTGTAGCATTGTGTATGGTCTATGGTGCAATAGTTCAATATGGAAGAAAAACGTTTTTGAAAGGAGGAAACTTCTGAAGCACGTAGTGGTCCTTTAACTCATTCACTCTAGAGCTGCTCAGAAAAAGCTGCCTGCGTAATTCCACCATCGGAACAGTGCAGCCTGAGCTCATTTTCAGAAAATCCATTTGTAATACCATACAGAAAACAAATGTTCATAACTCTAACTATAAGAGCTAGACTAAAAACGTAAACGCGAAAGTTGTTCAGCAGACACTGACCTTTCCAACAGTGTAACTGTCGATAGTGCATATCAAAGTCAATATTAAATATTTGACAAGGAATGTTGATATTGTGCATATTTTTTACCTTTTTGGAAAAGCAAAGCACAATATCTTGGTCAATGTACCATGCAGACCTATACAATTTGAATTTAATTTGATAGTATGAATGTCAGCTTTAAAATGATACCTTAACCATTGCTGTGTGATGAGATATTCACGGAAATATGATTAATTAAGAAGTTATGTACTCACCATAACGTTCCATCTGAGTAGATGGCTTCATTTGTCTGCAACCTGTGAGGTCTTGGATCCGAGCCGGCAACTTTTAGCATAGCTATGGATCCGAGCTCCTAGCGCCTCCCCTCACCCATAATCCCCTGCCAACCTCCTATGACCTCAGATCAAGTTTGCCCCTCTATGGATACCTGAATAGGTGTTCCAATAAGCATAATAGCTAGAACAATATAACAGGACCAAGTTCTGAAGGCCAGGGGGAAGGAGGGGGGGGGATGAGTGCAGACAAATGAAGCTACCTACTCAGATGGAACGTTATGGTGAGTACATAACTTCTTAATCTGGAGTAGGGACTTCATTTGTCAGCAACCTGTGGGACAGAGTCCCCAGCTACCTGAATCTTGGGCGGCCATCATGGAAGGATGTTCCGGAGCACTGAGGAGCCAAAGGATGCTCTCCCTCTAGAAATTACATCCAGTTTGTAGTGGTTAATAAAGGTATGAGATGAGGCCCAAGTAGCTGCCGAACAAATATCGTCCAATGGCACTCTAGATTTAAAAGCAGCAGAAGTAGAGATGGAGCGAGTGGAATGTGCACGTACTCCATCAGGTGCGGGCCTCTAGGAAGCTTGGTAGGCCAGAAGAATACAGAAATCCAACGTGACAAGGTGACCTTTGAAACAGCTTTAATTAAACTGAATTTAGCAAAGGAGACAAACAGCTGATCAGATTGTTTGTGACCAGCTGTCCTATGAATATAAAAACGCAGCTGCCTGTGTACATCTAATGAATGCAGCTTGCACTCTCCTTTATTTTGATACTTAGGGAAGAAAACCGGTAAGTTGATGGACTGATTGATATTTATTTCCGATGCCACCTTGGGAAGGAAGGAGGGATTGGTCCTGAGGTACACACTGTCCGGATGGAAGACCAAGTAAGGAGGCTTTAGGGAGAGGGCTTGGAGTTTCGAAACTCTCTTGGCTGAAGTGATGGCTACCAAGAATGCTGTTTTCCAGGACAAATATTTGAGATCGACCGATGCGGCTGGTTCAAAGGGAGAAACGGTCAAGGCTTGAAGGACTAAAGAAAGATCCCAAGGGGGTACGGCTTCTTTGACAGGGGGCCTGAGTAGAAAGGTGCCTTGAGAAAGGTTTTGCACAATTTAGCTGACATCAAAGGACCTGTCTCATGACCCACATGGTAATGGGAGATGGCTGCTAACTGTACCTTGACTGTCGAACAACTAGCTCCTTGCTGAAAGAGTCCGGTTAGAAAATCCAGTATGGACGGTAGAGGGGCAGTGAAGGGATCCAGATTATGATGTTCCGCCCAGACGGAAAAGCGTTTCCATTTACTGCTGTATATTTTCCTGGTGGAAGGCTTATGTGCTGACACCAGGATAGCTTTGACTGGTGAAGAGATACTGGGAGTCCTGACTAAGAGTGGAACTGGAGCAACCAAGCTGTCAGCTTCAGGTTGACCAGATTCGGGGTCTGTAATTCCGATGGATGGGAGATTAGATCAGGAGTGGGATCCAGAATCCAAGGAGGATTCACTAATTGAGACCACAGGTAAGGGAACCAAGTTTGCAGAGGCCAGAATGGGGCAATGAGGATCATTCTGCTCCACAACCCCGAGGCTTTCTGTAAGAGCTTTAGCATCAGGGGTAGAGGAGGGTATGCATAGAGTAGACCGGGCGGCCAAGCATGAACCAGAGCGTCTCTCTGGGCTTCCCCTGGTGGGGGAATCAGAGCGAAGAAGCTGTTGCATTTCGTATTTAAGGGAGAGGCAAAGAGATCGCAGCAGGGTTGTCCCCATTTTGCGAATATCTGCTTCGCTACTAGTGGGTTGAGAGACCACTCGTAGGGGTAAAGAATGGTGCTGCTGTGTTTGTCTGCCAGAATGTTGGCCCGCCCCGGAATCGGAATGTGTGTTGTGATCAGAAAGCGGTTGGTGGAAATCGCCCATTCCCACACTCTCATGGCTTCTCGGCATAAGGGGTAGGATCTGGTTCCCCCCTGTTTGTTGATGTACCAAACAGACATGTTGTCTGACTGAATTGCAATCGTTCCTACGGGGAGGAGATTCTGAAGTGCCTGCAACGCCAACAGCACCGCTCTCATCTCCAGAACGTTTATATGCAAGGAGGTCTCTGTATCGTTCCACGTGCCTTGGACTGTCCTGCCCGTGTAATGCCCCCCCCCCACACCCGAGGCGAGAGGCGTCTGTGGTCACCGTGGCGAGAGGGGGAGGAGTGCAGAAGGGTCGGCCTATATGAAGGTCCGGTGATTGAAGCCACCATAACAGGGCCCTCCTGCAAACCTTGCTGATAGAGATAGGGTGGCAGAGAGGAAGAGATTGGAAGGACCATTGCACTTGGAGGGTCCACTGCAGTAACCTCATATTTAGGCGAGCACATGGAAGAAGCATTATTGCAGCCGCCATGGAGCCCAGCGCCCTCAGGACCAATTCCGCCGGTGGAGCTTCCAATTGTAGGATGGCCCGCACATGCAATCTTAGATTCTGTAGTCGTTCCTAAGTCAGGAAGGCTCGTAGATCCTGGGTATCTAATCTGCCCCCTATAAACTCTATTACTTGTGTCGGAGCAAGGGAAGATTTGTCCGCATTGATTGTGATGCCTAACTGGGGGGCTAGGCGGAGGAAGTAATCTCTGGCTGAGCAGAGTAGATGCCTTGTTGGGGCGGTTAGAAGCCAGTCGTCCAGGTACGGAAAGACATGCATTCCCTGGAGTTTCAGGTGGGCCGCTATCACTGCTAAAACTTTGGTGAACACCCTGGGGGCTGTGGTGAGGCCAAAGGGAAGGACCCTGAACTGATGAGTGGCTCCCAGCCGGAAGCGGAGAAACCTCCTGGATCGTCTGTCCATTAGAATATGGTAGTACGCATCCTTGAGGTCTATAGAGCACATCCAATCGCTCTCCCGTAAGAGGGGGAGAATGGATTGAAGAGCTACCATTCAGAATTTTTCCTTGGTTACAGACAGATTAAGAGGGAAAGATCTAGAATTGGTCTCAAGTCCCCCGTCTTTTTTGGCACCAGAAAGAACCTGGAGTAAAACCCTAATCAGAGCTGGTCTTGGGGGAGGGGTTGGATGGCTCTTTTTTTCTAACAGCCGCTGGATTTCTGCGGCTGCAGCCTCCCTCTGATCGGGTGGAACATCGGGGAGGCTCCTGAGTTTGGGGACATGATGCATTGGAATTTTGTAGCCTCTGGATATGATACGAAGCACCCAGCGGTCTGATGTGATGGACTCCCATGCCACCAGATGCCTCGAGAAACACTCCCCAACTGCCTCCAGAGCAGAGCAGTCGGGCAACCCATCAGGGCTGCTGCGTGGGCCGGACAGAGAAGGATTCTCTGGACACAAAGTTCTTCTGGGGCCTTCTGCCCCTAGGGTGGCGTCCTCCCTGTCGTCCTCTGCCACGGATGGACTGGTTGTCCGGAGCAGGTTGGGAATGTTGCGATTTCCGGAACATCATCTTCTGTCCCTTTTGGTTCTTCGAGAAGGACCTCTGGAGAGCAGAGAAGCGGACTCCGACTGCGGACAACATCGTCCCGTCCTTCTCGCTCTGAACCAGTGTTTTGCAAACGGTCTTGCCAAACAAGGCAGAACCATCAAAAGGGACATTTGCAAAGGACACCTTAAAGGGCTCCGCAAAGTCACAATGCCGGAGCCAGGCCTGACGTCTCATGACTAGGCCCGCTCTGCTAGCTCTAGTGGCTCCCTCAGTAGCGTGGGACAAAAGACGCATAGAGGTATTGGAGATAGACCTTGGAGTGGCCATTCGAGTGGAGTACAACTGCTTGTCCTCCGCCGACATGGACTCAGGGGGGAAGCCGCGTATTCTTTGATAAGATCACGCTGCATCCTGATGACATGTGCCATGTAGTTCAGAGACCTTACCGAGAAAGTCCCTGAACTAAAAACCCGCTTCGCAAGGCGATCCATCGAGTGGGACTCCTTGCTCAGTGGATGGACAGAGGGGCTCTCCTGAGCTAGTTCCCTCTTCGTGGCTGCCGCCGTCAACATGGCATCTACGGGGGGACCCTTGCTCCAGTGGGACCAGTCTGGGGGGGCTCAGTATCCTGTCCAGGTGTTTAGGGACTGGCTCCACAGTGCCCGGCTCCTTCCACGCCCTGGTGGTAATAAGGTCCACCAGGGGGGTCGGACGGAGGGGACACCCAAGAGGTAGACGGGCCTGCTTCGAATGCCTCCAGGAACACGACTTGTCAGAGGAAGCCTTGGAAGCAGACCACCCACCTCTGATCCTAAGCATTTCCATGATGTCTCCAAAGGCGACATCCTCCGGCGGTGACCTTGGGGAGCCTTCCCCTTCATCCAAGTCTGTGTCCTCTGTTAAGGACTCGGGGGAGTCCACGTGCCTCCTCTTACACTTGTGCTTGCGAGGCACTTCCTCGGGGGCGCTGTCCGAGGAAGTCTCGCCAGCAATATCTTGTTCCAATGGAACAACCTGGGACATCGAAGCAGGCTGTCCCTGTGGCCGGGTGATGGAAGCCTGACCCAGCAGAGAGGGAGTGCAGGGTGGAGCCGGGGGTCTGGACGCTCTCGACAGAGCCCTCTCCACTGCATCGAAGGCCGAGGGGGAGCCGCTCTCCCTGGGCTCCGAAAGTCGACTCCCACTCGGATCCGATGAAGGGATCGGAAACGGTGCCGAGACCGTCGGATCTGAAGGACCAGTGTGCTCTGACCTGGACGGAGCCGAAGGCACACAAACCCTCGGATCCGAAACTCAGCCCACAGCTTCGAGGTCGGATCCGACGATGGAACCGACAAACTCGAGGGCAGGGTCGGATCCGTAGTACCCAGTACTGTCGGCGCCGACCCACCCCTGGCTCAGACGCTGCCCGGCTCTGAACGCTCCGAACCCGGAAAGCGGGTCGGAGAAGGAGCAATCGGAGCAACAAAAGGGGTCAAGCTCCCCCCCTGAAGGGGGGGGGGGCAAGAGCACTCCCATCTGCAGCTGGGCCTGGATGAACCTTCGCATCATCCGGTCCGAGTCTACATCTGACAGGCTGTATGTAGATCTCGAAGAGGCCACCAAGACAGGCCTGGAGTGCCGCCTTGATGACCTCGACGGAGATCGGGTCTCCTCCTCCTCGGGTCCCGGGGAGAAGGAAGGAGATCGGAGCCGAGGAGGAGGAGACCTGGAAGCCGTGGAGGGAGAAGCCCACTTAGCCGGGGGGGTGAAGCAGAGGCCTCGGCCCGCCGCTTGTGGTGCTTCTCCCTCCGTTTCTCCCTCCTGGCCTCCCTGTCCTCTGGTGCTTTAGTGGGAGTTTGAATCCCGGCCGAGGGAAGGGGGGCAGGAGTGGCTAGCACCACAGGCTGAAGAGCTGCCATGGGAGGAGCGGAGGCCGAAGCAGAATCCAGAGGCAAGAGACCCGCCAGGACAAGCTTCGACCTCCGCTCTTATAGTGCCCTGGGGTTGAATGCTGCAAAAATTGTACATCCTGAAGAGAGGTGTTCAACCCCAAGGCACTGAACACACCAAGTGTGGCCATCAGTCGGAGATAGCTAATGGCCACACTCGGTGCATTTAGAAAAAATGGGTTTTGGGGCCTCTGCCATACCCAAAACTAAAGTACGCTACACAAGCACACAGGACCCAAACACAAACACACAGACACACTAACGACCAGCGAGGGGAGGGTGGAAACCAAAAAAAATTAAACTAGAGAGGAACCTAACCACTCACACAAATTACAAATACAACTTTGACAAGAAAAATTGAAAAAATTGACTTATCTGTCAATAAGACGCTAGGAGCTCTAAAATCTAGCTACACACTCAAGCGCGGCAAACTAGATCTGAGGTCATAGGAGGTTGGCAGGGGATTATGGGTGAGGGGAGGAGCTAGGAGCTCGGATCCATAGCTATGCTACAAGTTGCCGGCTTGGATCCGATATCAGATCCAAGACCCCAGAAGTTGCTGACAAATGAAGTCCCTAATCCAGATGCATTATTTCTCATAACTGATAAAGCATAATATCTCATCACCTGTAACGCACAGAGCCTACATATCAGTGTAGAAGTTGTGGATCTGAATGTCCGCTTCAAAATGATGCATCATTTGTGTGATCACCATGCTCCCTTGCAAGGATATGGGCATAATAATGAAATGTTTTAGTAAATGTCTAATTTTCATAATCATACAAGACTAAACTGATATCTGTACATGTGTACAGTGCACAGACAGTTCTTTTACCATGTTGTAAGGAGTAACACTGTCTTCAAAATGAGGTATTACTTGGCACACTGACATGCTCCCTTGCAAAGTTATTTACCAAAATATGAAAAAAAAATCAATTTCCACACCCTAAATCCGAAACAAACTGATCTCTGCACATGTGTACAACATACAGGCACAATTCTTTTACCATGTTGGAACCAGAAATACTGTCTTCAAAGTGAAGTATTACTTGGAACATTCAGATGCTCCCTTGCAAGGTTATTTACCAAAATATGAAAAATCATAATTTCCATAACCTAAGTCCAAAACAAACTGATATCTGCACACGTGTACAACATACAGGCACAATTCTTTACCATGTTGGAACTATCAATACAGTCTTCAAAACGAGGTATTACACTTTGCACACGGACATGCTTCCTTGCAAAGTTATTTATCAAACTATGAAAAAAATTATAATTTCCATAACCAGAATACTAACAAAACTGATACATGTACAAGTGTACAGCATTCAGAAGCAGTTTTACCATGTAGACACATGATTGTAAATATACACATTCTTGGTGTAGCCAACATACTGCTGAATGGGTACATGTAAAGAGAAAAAGCAAGGTAAAGACTAACACTCCATTAATGAACCCAGAACAGGTATGGGACTTCAGTGGCAGGCAAAGCCATCTGATCTGTCAGACAGCTGTGCTGGCTACCCACTCAGACATCTGACACCACTGCAGTCTCACGACCACCTTCAATGTCAGCAGTCTGCCTTACCTATGTCATTTCCCTTTACATGCGTCCATTCAGCACTGGTCCCAAGGGATCAAGTTCTGTATTACTAAGCCCTTCCTGTCATCTAAACTCTACAAATGCCTGATAAAGTACTGCAAGATAGTTACTAACATATTAGATTGTACATGCTAGCACTCTCCTGAAACAGTTATTCTCAGCATCATCACCAGCTCCTTACCACAGTTATTTGCCAAACTCAAAAAAAGAAGTTATGTCTTACGATAACATTCCATCTGAGTTGTTGATCTTCTTCCAGTCATCACTGATGGGTTCGGTTCCGAGCCCTCGGAACCAAGTTGGCCTTATACCAAGCTTGCGTGCACAAAAAAACTCTCAAGCTAAGCTGCTACCCACAATGCCCCTTGCTTAGTTACCTCACATTGAGTTTGCATGCAACATATAGAAGAAGAAATAAGTCCGAGGCCATCTCTGCGCAGAAACCTTAATACACCACAAAGACTCAGAAGATCCACCAGGAACCTTGGGAGGGGGTCAGTGGGAGGGTGTGATGACTGGAAGAACATCAACAACACAGATGGAACGTTATGGTAAGACATAACTTCTTTATCTGAAGTTGTTGATCATCTTCCTATTCATCACTGATGGGACAGAGTCCCCAGCTACTTGAAGAAAGTACAGTTTTGTACCTACCATAAATGTAGATGTCCGATAGGTATGCATCTGCAGTCATAACATATGGGTTGCCCTGCCTCAGGCAGCCCTTCGGTGGCTGGATTCCAAAGTCTGGGTCTGGCCTCTGCTGATGTCGCACTTTCCCCGACGTCAGAACGTCTGAGGTATAAAAGCATCAGCCGACGCCATCTTCCTCAGTTTTTCTTGCCCCAGATGCCAGGTGCCCTCTATGAAGGCTAAATTTGGAGAAAATGCCAAAAAAAATTGCAAGCATAATGCAAAAATATATACAAATATATAAAAATATATTGATACAAACAAATACACCATAACAAATTCCCCCAGCTAGCTAATGAAGGGGTAAGCACCCTAGGAATACCACAGAGGGGAATGTGGGAGGGTAAACCTGACTGAAGATGCATACCTATCGGACATCTACATTTATGGTAGGTACAAAACTGTACTATGTCCTTCAAGGATGCATCTGCAGTCATAATATATGGGTAGAATACCATAGCCAATCTGGGGGTGGAGGTACTAAGAAAATGATGGTGTAGTTAAGAGACCCTGCAGGACTGCAGTAGCAAAGCCTGCTCTGGATCTGGAGTATAAGGGTAAATTGTAATGCTTGGCAAAAGTATGCACGGAGCTCCATGTAGCAGCTTCTAAAATGTCCTTGGTAGCCACCCCTCTTAGGAAGGCTGTAGTGGTGGCTGTGGCTCTCGTGGAGTGAGGCCTAATTCACAGGAACAGTCTTTCCATGAAAGGAGTAGCAAAAGCGAATGCAATTTCCTATCCATTTTGAGATTGTCTATTTGGAAATTGCTTTTCCTTGTGTCCCAGCAGCATATGCTACAAACAGTTGGTCAGTCTTTCTGTAACTTTTAGTTCTGTCCAAATAGTAGCGTAATTGTCTGTGGATATCCAGAGTGTGCAAAAGCTTCTCCCCTTTATTTTGTGGATTTGGGAAGAATGTAGGCAAATGAATTGCTTGGTTCAAGAATACTCTAGATACCACCTTTGGCATAAAGGTTGGGTTGGTTCTTAATGAAACTCTGTCCTGATGAAAAATAAGAAATGGCTGCATTGCCATTAAAGCTTGTAACTCAGATACTCTTCTTGCTGAAGTTATGGCCAGAAGGAATGCAGTTTTCCAGGATAGAAACTGTGGATCTGCCGATTCTGCTGGTTCAAATGGAGGAAGTGTCAGTTTTTCCAGCACAAAGTTAAGGTCCCACGTAGGTAAAGGTGGTCTCCTTGGAGGATTGATGTTTTTGATTCCTCTGAGAAATTGTCTCAAGAGAGGATGCGAAAAGACAGGAGGATTTACATTGTATTCTGCTGAAATTGCTGAGGCATGTATTTTAATGGAAGAATGAGACAGGCCATAGTGGAACAATTCTGCTAAGTATTCCAGTATATGTGGCATGTTCACCACTGTCACATCAAGGCCTTTTGTTGTGTTCCAACTGAGAAATTTTTTCCATTTTGCTGAGTATGCCTTCCTTGTGGAAGGGCAGCGAGCTTCCATAATAATGTCCTTTATCCTCTGGGATAAGTTGCCCTGGGAAGGAGTCATGGTATTCTCCAGGCAGTTAGCTGCAAGGTCTTTAGGTTGGGATGCAGGATCTTGTAATTGTTCTGCGTCAGAAGAAGAGGCCATAATGGGAGAGGCCACGGTTTAGTCTGCGATAAGCTCTTCAACAGTGGGTACCAATGCTGCCTTGGCCAGTCTGGAGCTATCAGAATCACTTTTGGCTGTTCTGCCCTGATCTTCAATAAAACCTTGGACATTAATGGGACTGGTGGGAAAGCATAGACTTTTCGGGCTTTCCAGCTGAGAGAGTCTCCACCTTCCATGCTTGTGGATGGTATGTCCTTGTGCAAAAAATTTTCAATTGATTGTGGGGTGAGGCGAACAGATCTATCTCAGGCCTTCCCATGCCTGTGTTATGAGTAAGATGATGTCTGGGTGCAGCATCCATTCGTGTGCATCCATGGTAGCTCTGCTTAAGCTGTCTGCCAGAGTATTGTCTTTCCCTGGCACGAACTGGGCCTGTAGTTGTATATTGTGTTTCAAACAAAGATCCCATAGATTCATGGCCAGTCTGCATAGAGGGAAGGAATGCGTGCCTCCTTGCTTGTTTATGTACCACATAACTGTGGTGTTGTCTGTCCTTATTAGCAGGTGGCCTTGATGAAGGAAAGGTTTGAAAGCCTCGATTGCATGCATCACTGCCAGCATTTCCTTTTGGTTTATGTGCATTTGCAGCTGCCCTTTAGACCATAGCCCTTGGATACATTTGTCCTCCATGTGTGCTCCCCAACCTCGGTCCGAAGCGTCCGTGGTGATGGTTTGGTTTGCTTTTGGTTTCAAGAAAGGCAACCCTCCGTTGGTCTGGCAGGCTAGAGCCCACCACAGGAATTCCTTCTGAAGGCAAGGTATGATTGGAATCAGAGTTTCTAAGCTGTGACTGTGCTGAGTCCATACACTCCTTAGGTACCATTGCAATCTTTTCATATGTAGCCTGGCTTGTGGGATTAGTATTATGCAGGATGCCATGAAACCCAGGGCCTGCAGGATTTTCCTTGCAGTTAGCAGAGTTTGTCTTGTCAGATTCTTGAGGTAATCTGGAAGTTGTTTTTGTTTTTCTTCTGCGAGAAAGGTCATTTGGGTGGTTGTATCCAGATCTGCACCCAAGAAGGTTATCCTTTGGGAAGGCACCAGTCTTGATTTTTGGATGTTGACTGTGTATCCCAAGGCCTGTAGTAGCTGGATGACATAGTCCAAGTCCTTTATCAACTTTGTCTTGCTGTCCGCTTGTATCAGGCAGTCGTCCAGATATGGGTAGATTTGAATCCCCTGAAGTCTGCAGTGTGCAATTACTGATGCCAGGCATTTCGTGAACACTCTGGGCGCAGCAGATAAGCCAAAGGGCAATGCTGAGAATTTATAATGCTCTGATCCTGCAAGAAATCTGAGGTGTCTTCTGCAACTTTGTCGAATGGGGACATGCAGGTATGCCTCCTTGAGATCTAGAGTCACCAGCCAAGACTCCTTGCCCAGCATGGGAAGAAGCTGCTGTAGGGTCAGCATCTTGAATTTCGGCACAATGAGGTAAGTGTTCAGTGCGGACAGATCGAGAATAGGCCTCCATTGATTTTCTTTTCTTGGAACAAGGAATAGCCTTGAATGAAAACCTTGGCCTTGTTCTGACAGAGGAACCTTTTCTATGGCTTTCATTTGTAGTAATTTGGTGATTTGCTTCAAAGCCTCCGCCCTCTGATTTGGTGGCAGGTCTGGCATTCCTTGTCTTTTTGGCAATGTGTGGAAATGGAACCTGTATCCTTTGTCTATTATTTGTAGTGTCCATGAGTCCCTTGTAATGTAATGCCAATTTTCTGAAAATAAAGAAAGCTTTCCGCCCAATGGTGCTTCAAATTGAGCCCTGGTCGGCAGAGTCAGAAATAAGTCATTGTGTTTGTCCTGGTGTAGTAGTTGTTGTTGCTGTAGCTGTACTACCTCTCTGATTGGGTGGCTGCCACTGACTGCCTCTGTAGTGGCCTCTAGCTTGCCCCCTACCTCTGGTACGCTTGTTCCTGCCTCTCTGTGATCTGTCCGAGTCTAGAAAGGACCAATTCTTACTAGGCCAATTTCTGCTGAATCTCGGTGGTTGTACCTGCAGAAAATCCTTGACTGTTTGCACAGATTTTGCCTTTTCTTCAAACTTCTTTAAGACCTCCTGGGCTGCGGAACCAAATAATTTTTGTTTTCCCATTGGAGCATCCAGGAGCTTAGCTTTAACATGATCCGGTAGAGCTTGTTCCTTCAACCAGGCATGCCTTCGTATAACTGCCCCTGTCACTGCTGACCTACATGAAGCTTCCAGTGCATCATAGCCACATTGCAGAAAATGGTTGCTAACCTGCTGTGAGTTATGTACCAGATCCTGAAGAGATTTACGGTCAAGGGGCTCAGAGGAGGAAAGTTTCTTATACAATTCATCTAACAAATACTCTTGGTACTGAATCATATGGAATTGACAATTTAATGCCCTCATAGAAAGAGTTGCAGAAGTATAAACTTTCTTTCCCCATCGCTCTAAAGCTCTAGATTCCCTTTCAGAAGGTATAGGATTTTTAGCAGTGGCAGCTGCAACCCCTTTAGGGCCCTGTGAAATGGTTTCTGGGTCTGCAGTGTGGGCCTTGTACAGGTGAAAATGAGAATCCGAACCCTGTAGTACCTATCAGGTTTGGCAGGAGCCGGAGGGAGAGAATCAGGGGCTGTACTAGCATCAGAGTACACATCATCAATAACATTCAAAACAGGAGGTATAGCCAAAGGCCTATGTTGAGGTAAATGTAAAAAGGTCCTTAATCTTTTTCTGGAATCAGAAAATTCCTGGCCCTGCCATTGGAAATGCTCTCTCATGGAATGCAGTGTCTCACCAAAAGAAAACTCTTCAGGAGGGGAGGCCGAAGGAATAGATTCTTCAGCATCAGAATCCTCGTAGGCCGAATAAGCCTCCTGCTGGTGCTCTGACAACACAGATTCATCCGTAGACTCATCTGAATAGTGGGGGTCAGAGGGCTCAACCCTGGGCCTTTTGTCTGGAGGTGGAAGAGAGCCCCTGTCCGGGTGAGGTTGAGAACCTTTAATTAAGGAGATAAGGTCCTCTGCTAGGCTGAGAATTTGAGTGCTGGTAGAAGGCCTCTGAGAGGTAGACTTGGGAGGCAAAGCTTTGGCAAGTTTGGCAGCTTTAGCCCTAGAGAAGGCCTTAATGGACATGGATGCAGGGGGTCTGGCTGCACCACGTGTAGGGGAGGACTGTCTAAAGGAATGGTGTCGGACATGTCCTGGACACCAGTTTCCGTAGGTAGTTCAATAACCGACTCGGCCGGAGCCTCCGAGGCAGAGGTAGTCGGTTGTAAGGTTTCGGTAACAGGAAGCACCGAGGACTCTGTTTCAGCCGAAACAGAGACACTCGCGGTAGGCCTGACCAAGGTTTCAGCCGAAACCGCGGGCCGCGAAGGTCGGTCCTTGTCCTTCCGTTTTTTAACTACATGTGAAGTCGGAGTCTCCGACGGCATTATATACGCAAAGTTAGCCCCAAAATATTCCTCTGCAAACTCCGACCGACGCCTAAGTGTTCATCAGTTGAAGGAAGCACAGGCAGAGCAGGCTGAGACGTCGTGGTCTGGGCCTAAGCAAGGGAGACAGTAAGAGTGGAAATCCTTATGAGGTATTTGTTTCCCACAAGTTAAACAATTATTTACTTTATCTGACATCGGCTGAGGCAAGAAAGAGTCCCCAACGGGGTACTTAGCTTTTTCGAAGTCTTCGGTAGCTGAATCAAAGGAGCTGGCCGACCCGGCACTTGCGAACTGCTTCTGCTTCAGGCACCGCGCGGCAAGAAAGACTGAGGAAGATGGTGTCGGCTGATGCTTTTATACCCCAGACGTTCTGACGTTGGGGAAAGTGCGACATCAGCCGAGGCCAGACCCAGCCTTTGGAATCCGGCCGACTGAAGGGCTGCCTGAGGCAGGACAACCCATAAGTTATGACTGCAGATGCATCCTTAAAGGACATCCTGGGTGGCTTTTATGGAAGAGCATTCCTGAGAACCATTGAACCAAAGGCTGCTCTTCCCCTGGAGATCAGATCCAATTTGTAATGCTTGCTAAAAGTGTGGGGCTTAGCCCAAATGGCAACTGCACAAAAGTCATCCATGGAGGCCATAGAGTGGAAGGCAACAGATGCTGCAATAGCCCTAGTTGAGTGAGCTTTGATTTGGCCAGGCTTAGATCCTCCCCTTAAGTGAATTTGTGAAGGCAATGCAATCCCTGAACCATTTAGACAAAGTAACTTTCGATACTGCACCTCCCATTCTAGGGCCCGCAAAGGAAATGAAAAGCTGATCCAACTTGCGAAAGTTTAGTTCTGTCCAGATAGAAATGTAATTGTCTATGAACATCCAAGGAATGTAAGCAGTATTCCCCCTTGTCAGAGTAATTTGGGAAGAACACAGGTAGCTCAATGGACTGGTTAATCGAAAAATCAGAAACCACTTTGGGGAGAAAGGCTGGGTTAGCACAAAGTGATACTCTGTCCTTATGAAAGCTCAGACAAGGGATCTTGATGCATAATGCTTGTAATTCAGAAATTCTTCTGGCTGAAGTTAGAGCCACCAGAAATAAGGATTTCCATGACAGGAATTTTAGATCACATGTCACAGCCAGCTCAAAAGGGGGCAGAGAAAGAGACTGCAGAACCTAGGACAGATTCCATGCCTCCACCAGCTGTCTGATGGGAGGACTGCTGTGGAAAAAACCCTTGAAGAAGGTCTTGCAAAGGCGAGAAGAAATAAGTGGCACTATATCAGACCCGTTATGGAAGTTGGAAACGGCTGCTAGATGGACTTGAATGGTGGAAGCTGAGGCTCCATTGTCGAACAGTTCAGCCAGGTAATAACGAATAGTGGCTATGGGGGCCAAGAATGGGTCTAGCTTTTGATTACTTGACCAAACAGAGAATCTTTTCCATTTGTCCCTGTAAAGTTTCTTGGTGGATGGTTTATCAGAGGCCAAGATAAAATCACGGACGGGAGAGGGTTTCCTGCCTGGCAACTAATGGAAGTGGAAAAACCAAGCTGTCAGTTTGAGAATGGACAGATTAGAGGGAGTCAGCCCTTGTGGGTGAGATATGAGGTCCTGAAGAGTGTCTAGGATCCAAGGAATTTGTAACAGATGAGGTCGAAGGAAGTGAAACCACACTTGACGAGGCCAGAACGGGGCAATGAGGATCACTTTGCTTCTCAACCCAATAGCTTTCCTTAGAACAAGGGAAATTAGAGGAATCGGAGGATAAGCATAAAGGAGACCCGTGGGCCAATCATAGATCAAAGCGTCTCTCAGTGACTCCCCAAGAGGGGGAAAGAGCTGCTGCATTTTGTGTTTGAGGGAGAGGCAAAGAGGTCGTAGCATGGCTGGCCCAAACGGCTGAAACATTTCTGAGACCACTCGTGAGGATGAAAAATGCATCTGCTCAGCCTGTCAGCAATCACGTTGGAGCTCTCAGAGATATGCGTTGTGATCAGAAAGCGGTTGGAAGCTATCGCCCACTGTCAATTCTCAAGGCTTCGCGACATAGGGGGTAAGATTTGCTCCCTTCCTGTTTATGTACCAGACCACGGACATGTCTGACTGGACAGCAATTGTTCCGGATGGAAGGAGCGGATGAAAAGCTTGTAACGCCAAATGCACCGCTCTTAACTCCAGGACACTGATATGCAAGTTGACCTCTACATTGGACCACATGCCTTGGACTGACTTTCCCTGGAAGTGCCCCCCCCACCCTATCAGGGAACCATCCGTGGTCACAGTGACGCTGGGCTGGGGAGACTGGAAGGGGCGACAACAAAGATTTTCGTCCGTACTCATCCACCAGAGGAGATCTAGTTTGCAACTTTTAGTGATGAGAATCTGTGAGCTCAGGGTGAAGACTGGGTATCCACTGGGCCTGAAGGAGCCATTGTAGCAATCTCCTGTGTAGTCTGGCTAAGGGAACTATAAGGATGGCTGTAGCCATAGATCCCAAGGCTTGGAGGGCTTTCCTTGCAGACACCTTTCTTCGATAGAGTATCTCTTGAACTTGTGCCTGAGGAGAGGAAGGGAGATCAGGCTTGACTGGGTGTTGAACACTGCCCCTGTGAATTCCAGTTGTGAGGGTTGAAGGTTGGATTTCTCCCAATGTATGGTGATGCCTAGTGACTTCACTAGAGCCAGGGTGTAGCGGAGGGCCCTGACCAGAAGACGCTTGGTGGGGGCAGAGAGGAGCCAATCGTCTAGGTACAGAAACACCTGGAATACCTGAAGTCTCAGATGAGCTGCTACAACTGAAAGGCATTTCTTGAACACACTGGGGCCGTCGAGAGACCGAAACGCAGGGCTCTGAATTGGTAGTGATTGGCTCCCAACCAGAAGCGAAACAGGCTCCTGGAGTGCTTTTCCATCTTGATATGGTAATACACATCCCGGAGATCTAATGAACATATTCACACACCCTCCCACAGAAAGGGGAGGATGGTTTGAATCGTGACCATTCAGAATTTGGTCTGAACTACCGATTTGTTTAGTTGGCGGAGATCCAGAATGGGCCTCCAGTCCCGTTTTCTTTGGCACATAAAAGAATCTAGAGTAGAACCCTGATCCGCACTGATCTGGGGGGACCTGTTGGATGGCTCGTTTTTGACATAGCTTTCGTATTTCAGAAGCTGCCTCCTCCCTCTGATTGGGTGGAACATCGGGAAGGGATTTTGGAGGTCTTGGATAAGCTATTAGGGGAATATGGTAGCCTCTGGTAATGATTCTTTGCACCCACTGATAGTTTGTAATGGAGAGCTGGTGCAGAGACAAATGCTCCCAGACTACTTCCAGAGGTAAGCAATTGGGCAGCGCCTCAGGAGTGTTGATACGGTCTACCAGAGAAGGAATCTCTGGAGCCCTGTTTCCGGGGACCCCCTCTTCCCCAAAAGGGACATCTTCCATTATTGGAACCCCATCTGCTACTGGAGGAGTCCTCACCATGTGCGTCTCGGAAAGGACCTTGAGACTTCTTGTGCCACATATTCCTGCTCCTCTGATTCCTGGAGAAGGAACGTTGAGGTTTAGAAAAGCGTAAGCCAACGGCAGACAAGGTCTTCCCGTCTTGCTCGCACCTGATAAAGTATCCTTGACCTTAGCACCGAACAGAGCTGATGGCTCGATAGGGGCATTTAGAAAGGAAGACTTGTAGTCCACGAGGTCACAAATGCACATCCAGGTGTGGGGTCTCATGACTACGTCTGTACCCCCAGCTCTAGCTGCTCGCTCCTTCGGTTGCGTGTGACAGCAACCTCATGGATGAACTGGATATTGATTCTAGGGTGGCAAGTTGGGAAGCAGCTGTCTCGTGCTCCATCCGATACTTGGCCTGCGAGGGTTCCGGAAAGTTTGAAGGTAAGATCTCTCTGGAGTCTCGTAAAATGTGCCGAAAAGGTCAGAGACTTAACTGCAAAGATTGCGGACGCAAAATCTTGCTTCCCTAACCTGTGCACTGCCCAGGACTCTCTGTTGGGCGGGTGAACACCAGGATTCTTCGACAAGGTCCTTTTTCGTGGCTGCCGCCACCAACACGGCATCCACTGGCAAACCTCTAGACCAATGGGGTTGATCCTCTGGAAGGGAGAGTGCCTTGTCTGATCTTCTGGGAATGGCCTCAATGGAGTCAGGGTTCTTCCATGCCTGATGCACGATGAGTTTAACCAACTAATCGTCGGGGGGGGGGGGTCACCCAAGAAGTAGAGGGCCGAGAGCGAAAGGCCTGCAGGAATACAGATTCCTCCAAAGAAGGGTTGGAGGACTTCCAGTCACCCCCCTCTGTTTGAAGATTTCCATGAGGTCTCCAAAGCAGACATCAGGGGTGACCGTGGGGACCCTTCCCCATCATTGTAGTCCATATCTTCCATGAGGGACTCCTCTGGGGAGTCCAGGTGTATCCTCTTACACTTACCCATTTCTGAAGGGGTTCTTCGGTGGGAGCATCCGAAGAAGACTAAGAAAGGGAAATACCCTGGGTAGGGGTTGGAGTCCTTGGGGGGAGGGGGGTGGCCTTCAACAGCTGTGGCTCAGAAGGAACTGGGGGAAAAACCAACGGAGGAGGATTACTGGAAGCAATCACACTCTACATCACCCGGAAAGCGGGCCCACCCAAAGAGGAGTGTTAGCCCAGAACCGAAAAAGACAAAATCGGAACCAGGGTTACACCCTGCTCCAGACTGTCCACCCCAGGGGACGGAGCCTCAAGCAGACTCGAAGCAGTGGTTACCCTCGGATCCGAAGTCGGAACTGACAATATTGTCGGAACCAAGACCGGAACCGAAGGTTCCACCCCCCCAAGCATGAGACTGAGGAAGGGTGGGTTCCGATGAAACAAACAACCAAAGGGTTCTCGGAGCCTCAGACAGTTTCGTTGTCAGTGCCGAGGAAAGGAGTCCTCTAGAAAAAGTTGGATAAATGAGCCTTGGATGCAGCTCAACTAGGAGTAGATCCTAAAAAGAAGCTTGTCAGAGAAGTTGTTTGTTTGGTGGGAGGAAGGCCTTCATCAAATCGGTCCTAACTTTGCAACCAAAGAAAATTTGGTATTGGGAAGGAGTAAGGGAGGACTTGAGCAGGTCGACTGTGAAGCCCAGGCTTCCTAGGAGGGAAATGGTGAATTGGAGTTGTCTTTCTAAGTTATTTGCTTCCTCTGCCTGGAAAAGGAGGCCGTCCAATTATGGGAAGATTTGTATACCTTTTGTTAGACCACCCGGTGGATAGCCAACTGGCTCACAGACAGGACCCAAGAAGTTAGAACTGGGGAGTCCAGCTCTACGAAGAGGACAGTAACAAGTGGAGTCTCTCATGAATCAGTCCTTGGACCGCTCCTTTTTGCATTTACTTTTCAGAAGTCAAGGCCAATGTCAGTGGTCTCTGACTAAATTTGCAGATGGCTGCAAATTAGGAGCGGTCAATGAATCTCACACTGAAACAAACAGGATTACAGGTGTGTACTAGGCTAATAGCCCTGGAGTCTTTACAAGCCTAGCCCATAGGATTACCCTGGCATCGTGCCACCTGACCTTAGTTTCCAGTGCCTCTGTCGAGTAGAGCCACTGGAGTGATCCTTGGGGTGAATTTTTTTTTTATTTCCCATCCACTCATCAAGATTTCTCTTGGAGAGCCAGTGAGGTGCTCTGTTTGACATGTATGGGAAGTCTTTTCCATAGCATAGGCAGTCACTGGGTTATGAACCTGTCCCTCCAGCACATTCTGTTGATTGTGGTAATGAGGTCGAGGTCTCTGTAACGTGTGGTGCAGAGGGATTAGGATTTCTTCAGATGTAGCATTTCTAATGGAGCTGGGTCAGACATGGCTTTGTAAGTCAAGCTGAGATCGCCTCTAAGTAGGCGATACGAGACACAGAATAGTTGGGAGTTTTTTTGAGTCTGTCCATATTGGAGAAGTGTTTAAGGCCTAGGATCCTCTTTGTGAGGTACTTTTGCGGCCTCTGCAGTTGTTGCAGGTGTCTAGTGAGGTACATGCCAAATGGGGCTTTGTACTCAATAACTGGCCTAATGAGGGAAGAGTAGAGGGAGACAATGATCTCTCTCTTCCTGGATGCAAAACCCTTAGTAATGAGATGTGCCACATAGGACTTTATGACCACAGCGACAGTGTAGCGGTCAAAAGAGAGGTTGCTATCGACCTGTGTTCCCAGATCTCTTAGAACACCTTCTGTGTTCAGCCATCGATGTGGTAGTTCATGGGAACTGTTTTTTTTTTCTCAAAGGGAATGACATTTTTTGGCATTGAGCTTAAGGTCATAGTTCTGACACCAGTCGTTGGTCTCAGTGAGGCATTTCTGTAGGATGTCAGCATCAATTGAGGAGTTAATAATGGATCCCAACTTGCAGCTGTCTGTGAGCTTTGTCAGCCAGAATCCCTTCGTGTTGGCCTGCACTTCTGATAAGTAGATACCAAACAGGAGAGGAACCAGGACAGATCCCTGTGATACTCCACTCGTGACTGTCCGACAGTCTGAATTGGAGTGAGCTTCTTTCACACTGTGTTCTGTGAGCCAGTTTGCAACCCACCTAGTGATATATGGGTTGATGCCTAGCTTAGCGAGTTTCTCTAGGATTCCTGAGTGAGGAATGGTACCAAAGGCATTGGCCAGATCAAGGTAGCCTGTATGACCCACCTAACTTTCACCCACAGCTCTAGTAACTGATTCAAAGTCATTGGCCAAGTTGAGCAGGCAAGATCTACCCTTCACAATTCCAAACTGTGTGGGAGACCCAGAATTTGGATATTTCCTATATCCTTGATTATTAGGTCCTTGATGATTCTTTCCAAAGCTTTGCATATCAGACTTGTAAGGCTGATGGGGCGATAGTTCCCAGGCTCTGTAGTCGCTCCTCCTTTGTGGAGAGGGGCGACTACAGCAGTGCGCCATTTGATAGGGACAAAGCCTGAGGCGAGGCTCTGATTGAACAGGGTGCACAGGTGAGGTGGCAGTTCACTCTGTAGTTCATGTAGAACACAGCCAGGGATATTGTCAGGTCCCATAGAAGCTGTATTCTTGGCCTTGAACTGTGCATTTTAACTTGTGCAGTAGTAATACTGGGTGCCTGGCAATCTACTGGTATAGTGATTGGTCCTTTGGGGGGGGGGGTAAAGTTAGTACTGAACCTCTTGGCCAGTATATTGGCAATATCTGTTGGCTCGGTATAGAAGGTATTGTGCAGTAGCTCAGAGTAAATCTAGGTATTGCCGTGGAAATTCTTTACATAACTATAGATGGCCTTGTGGTGGTCTTTACTGTCTGCTGCAATTCTGTTTTCAAAGCCAGCTGCAGAGGGTTTGATGAGGGATCTCAACTTTTTGTTGAGGCTGATAAGGGACTTTTTCCAGTTTTGGGACTTCACCTTATGCCGCATCAGTTTCCTCCTTCTGTTGAAGTGTTTATGGCAGGGGACCACCAGATTGTTTTCCTTTTTTTTTTTCTGGAGCAGTGCGTCTTGGTTCTATTGGGTATGGCAAGATCCATGCATTTCTGTAAGTGTTCGTACAGTTCATTGGTGTATGATTCGGCAGTCATGCATCTATTCTTTGTTTGCATGGGTGCCATGAAGTTAGCCACCTCTGTACTTAGGAGCCCAAAGTTAGCTTTGGAGAAATTTTTCATGGTGGTTACCTTTGTGGAGGGGGGGGTGTGGACAAGTATATTGGTACATGATTAGTTTTCCCAGTTAATGGAGGGGTAGTTGAAGTCGCCCAGAATGAAAGTGTTGGGTTGGACCCCAATATTCTCCAGGGTGCTTAGGAACGTAGAGTGAGTGCCTTGGGACATGGTTGGGGACCTAAAATAGGCTATGACCTGAATCGCTATCTTACCCAATGTTAGCTGTACCTGAAGTATCTCTGATGCGTTATGTTGGGCTACCAGTGTGGAAGTGTGCGCATCCTTTATGACTATGGAAATGCAACCGCGTTTGGAGCTTCAGTCCAAGTTCTGTGGCCGAAAGGTGTGGAATGAGTTATAGCCTGGTAGTGCAGGGGTCCTTTCTGCTGCCTTGAACCAAGTCTCTGTTACAGCACAACTGTCGATGTTCTCCATTTTAAGGAGGTATTCGAGCGAGTGCATTTTGAGATTTAGGCTTCTAGTGTTGGGCAGCATGACTCTCAGATTGCATTTGTTTGTAGCTGTTATGGTGGTAATTTAGTCTTTGGAACACAGTCTAAAAAAGTCATTATAGGGGTGGCAAGAGCCTTGGCTAGTATGCAGAAGCCCAGGGGTGAGAGATCCAGGCCACCTCTGGCAAAGCAATGAGGTCTGTCAATCATGTCACCCCAGGCAGACAGATACTGTATCCCCTTAGAATTACACCAGAAACTTAGCCAATTGTTGAAATCAATAATTTTCTGCTTGGTATCATTCTGGGTGATGGTAGGATGCTGCTGAGGGCTAGGGTCGTACCAGCCTGGGCTACATAATCAGAGAGCTCCTCCATGTCTATCTTCATGTAGCCAGGGAGTACATCTCAGGTCATTCACACCCAGATGTACAATGACCATCATTTGCACCTGCTGTCGAGGGACCTGAATGCGTGTGTTATGTGGCGGATCCTGGCAGCTGACTGTTACTTTCCTTATTCAACCTAGTGAGTGGGACATCAGTGTGCCTCACTATAGAGTCATCTATGACTGGTGCGCTGGGCATGCTGTTTTGCCTTGGGGGCTTTGGTTAAGTGGCACACTGTTTAGGATAGTTATGTGTCTCGTGATTAGTGTTGTGTTGGTCGAGTGCGTTTCTGCCTTGGAGGTCTCTGCTGTTTGGGTAGATTTTTATTGAGAGCCTCCGCGAAGGTGGGTGTGTGGTTTGTGTTTTTATGTGAAGGCAATGCTGGTGTGTGTTCTGGAAAGCTGTGTGTTCCATGTGGTGTGGTGCAAGTGTTGACCTTCTCCTCTTGACCAGCTATTCCGGTCTTTGATGGAGATTGCGTGGCTTAGAATTTGGATATATAAGTGCATCTCTCGCAAGTCTGAGTGTTAGGAGGTAAGAGGATAGGGATGTCAGTGTACATGAGACAGTTGCTACATTGCCTCAGGATGCCCAAGTTCACCATGTTAATGGGAGAAAGCACAGGGAACTGACCTTTAGACATGACATAACTGGAGGGTGAGCATTAATAAGTACTGAAGTGGTTTCCTTGTAGAACATTTAGTGCTGGTAGCACTTGTGTGCTACAATAATTGCTACAAGAAGTCTGGTATGGTAAAGTGCTAGACTAATAAGCTAGTAAAAGTGCAGGAGAGGAGAGAACTAGCAGATCTAAGGCAAAAATTGAAGAGGAGACTTTGGCACCTCTCAGAAGCATACAAACAGTCCTGGATACAGCAAATCTGTATCTGGACTAGACTAGTTACAGGAAAGGCAAGAAGCAAGCGTAAGATTTTTTTTGTTACAGAAAAGCAGCTAAAACAGCACTAAAAACAATTCAACTGCAGTGAAAGCTAGCACACAAGTGTGTAGCAATATAAAAGTAATTTATTCAAACTGTATTCGGAACTGAATTCAATTATTGTTTAATTCAACTCTGAACAGTAAAAAAGTGCCAAAAATATACTTATAAGCTGAGAAGCACACACAGAACACAAAGTAAAGTGGAAAGGAAGAAAGGAGAAACAGAAGATATTTCAAAGTTAAGGGCCTAAGTGGGTTGGCCTACTCAAATGTTCTCTCTGGATTAGGTAGAATGAGCTAATAACACTAGACTGGGATAGAGCTGAACGGATGGGACTGGTAGGTGTGTCTGAAATCAAAATATGATCTCACTGCACTCGGTTGAGTGAGCAAGTGAGATGGACCAAGGAGGAGTATTCAGACACAAATTTACATGAGGGGTGGGCAATTCCAAAGCCACAGAGATTAATACCACAACAAGAAGAGGGAGGGCGGAAAACTAACTGCAAAGAGACAGAGATCACAATATTCAGTGAAGCAAATAAACAGAAAAATAAAATGCAGTACTATCTTTTAACACTGCAAGTTTGTACTTATCGCACCTTGTAATACAGTTGATGTATGTATATAGCAGCTAACCAAACAGCTAAAATATTCAGCAGAAATCATGTTCTCCAGCAGAGGCTGACAGACAATTGGTGTCAGAGTCATAGACTAAAAAGTACAGTTTTGTACCTACCATAAATGCAGATGTTCGTGTTCACACTGCTGCAGTCATCACACTTGGGTTATCCTGCCGTCAGGCGGTCCTGCAGTCGGCCAGAGTTCCAAAGTCTTGGTCCAGCATCTGTTGCCGTCGCGTCTTCCCCGACGTCAGTGCACCAAGGGTATACAAGAGGCATCCGACACCATTTTCTTCCGTTTTTCTTGCCCCAGATGTCAGGTGCCCCCAAGTAGGTGGGTAATACATATTGCTAATTAAACATGTAAAGGAAATAAAAGGAACACCTTCAGTTACAAGCAAATACACCACAAAGGTTGTACCAGATAGAAAGGTATAGAAAAGTTCAGCTAGGTCAGAGGGGATGGAGGGAGGGTAACCCGGACTGCAGCAGTGTGAACACTCTAACATCTACATTTATGGTAGGTACAAAACTGTACTATATGTTCATCGTGTTACACTGCTGCAGCCATCACACTTGGGGTGAATCCCAAAGCTAAGGATGGGCGGTGGATCTAAACAGGGTTTGGAGAAGCTAGTAGGCCCTGCAGAACTGCAGTGGCAAAGCCAGCTCTGGTTTTAGAGTATACAGGTAAGTGGTAGTGCTTGGTGAAGGTGTGCACTGAACTCAAGTTGCAGCTTCCAAAATATCCTTGGTTGGTACCCCCCTGAGAAAGGCTGTTGATGTAGCTGTAGCCCTGGTGGAATGGGACCTAATGCTAGCAGGTACAGGTTTCCCATGATGTATGTAGAAGAAACGGATACAATATCCTATCCATTTTGAAATGGTCTGTTTTGAGATAGCTTTTCCTTGTGATCCTGCAGCATAGGATACGAAGAGCTGGTCAGATTTTCTGAAAGCCTTAGTTTTATCCAAGTAGTAACGTAATTGCCTGTGAATGTCCAAAGAGTGCAGGAGCCTTTCTCCTTTGTTCTGGGGGTTTGGGAAAAAGGTGGGCAAATGAATGGTTTGGTTTAGAGCCACACTGGATACCACCTTTGGCATAAAGTAAGGGTTAGTTCGTAGAGAGACTCTGTCTTGATGAAGAATGATGAAAGGCTCCACTGCCATTAGGGCCTGTAGCTCTGAGACTCTTCATGCTGAAGTTATTGCTAGCAGCACGGCAGTTTTCCAAGAAAGAAACTGTAAATCAGCTGTAAAAGCTGGTTCAAAGGGCGGCAGTGTAAGCTTTTCCAGAACAAACTTGAGATCCCAAGTTGGTGTTGGTGCTCTCCTGGGCGGTCTTATGTTCTTAGCCCCTCTGAGTTACTGTCTTAGCAGTGGATGTGAAAATATAGGAGGATCCGTGTTGTATAGAGCTGAAATCGCTGAGGCGTGGATCTTAATAGATGAAAAAGAAAGTCCTTTGTGCAACATCTCAGTTAAATATTGTAGAATCTGAGGAATATTTGGAACAAGGGGATTTTGGCCTTAAATCTTTTCCATTTGTCTGAATAGGTTTTCCTGGTGCTGGGCCTCCTGGCCTCCAGAATGACATCCATAACAGCTTTAGAGAGAAGTGTTGGCTGGTTGCTTAGGTAATTTGCCATGCAGCCAGATTTAAAGTCTTGAGCTGGCTGTGAGAATCTGATTGTTTTGCTGAGTAAGCAGGTGAGGAATTTGAGGCAAAATCCCTGGTGGCCCGTGAGCCTGTTCCTTAGTATTGGATGCCAGTGTTGGCGTGGCCAGTCTGGAGCAATGAGTATCATTTGTGGCCTTTCTAATCTGGCTTTCAGCAGCACCTTTGCTAGAAGAGGCAGTGGAGGAAAGGCATACACTGTTAATGTTTTCCAACTGAATGAGAGGGCGTCCACTTTCCAAGCTAGTGGGTGGAATATGTCCTTGTGCAAAATTTCCAAAGTTGGTAGTTTTGGGGGTTGGCAAACAGATCTATGTCTGGGCGCCCCCATTTTTGAGTTATCATTGCAAATACTTGTGGATCTAGTTTCCACTCGTGGGGATCCATGATGTTTCTGCATAGATAGTCTACCAATGTGTTTTTCTTTCCTGGCAGGAATTGTGCTTGTAGTTGAACTTGGTAAGTCAGTGCTGTGTTCCTCAAGATCATTGCTTGCCTGCATAGGGGTAGGAGTGTGTGCCCCCTTGCTTGTTTATGTACCACATTACTGTGGTGCTGTCCGTCTTTATTAGTTGTTGTCCTGGATGTAGGAGGTCCTTGAAAGCTGTTAGGGCATTTTGTACAGCTAGCATTTCTTTTTGATTGATATGCAGATGCCTTTGATCTGTAGACCATTTGCCCAGAATGCACTGTCCTGCCATGTGTGCTCCCCAGGCGTAATCCGATGCATCTCTTGTTATAGTTTGCCTGGCTGTGGGTAAGGTAAAAGGCTGACCCTTGTTGAGGTGACATGCCTGAGCCCACCATAGAAACTCCTGTTGAAGGCAGGGAATGAGTGGTATTATTGTTTCCAAGCTGTGGCTGTGTTGAGTCCATACACTTTTCAGGTACCATTGTAATTTCCTCATATGCAGTTTTGCAAATGGTATTAGTAGTATGCAAGATGCCATGAATCCCAAGGCCTGCAGAATTTTTCTTGCAGGGAGTTGGGACTTTGTTGCCATTATTTTGAAGTATTGAGTCAACTGTTCTTGCTTGTCTGGTGTGAGATAAGCCATCTGGGCTGTTGTATTTAAGCTGGCACCCAGGAATATTATGTTTTGTGAGGGCACTAGTTTTGATTTCTTTTCTTTTACTGTGTACCCTAGGCAACTTAATAGGTGTTTGACAAACGCCAGATGCTTTAAAAGAATGTCCTTGCCTTCTGCTTGAATAAGGCAGTCATCCAGGTATGGATATATTGAATTCCTCTTTGTCTGCAGTATGCAATTACTGGTGCCAGGCATTTTGTGAAGACCCTGGACGCAGTAGATAAGGCAAAGGGTAGTGCAGAGAATTGAGGAGTTGAAACTGCAATAAATCGGAGGTATCTTCTGCAATTTTGTCTGATGGGACATGCAGGTATGCCTCCTTGAGATCCATCCAACGTTACTAGCCAAGCCTTCTTGCCCAGCATGGGAAGAAGTTGCTGTAGTGTTAGCATCTTGAATTTGGGTACTTGCAGATAAGTGTTTAGAATTGAAAGGTCCAGAATGGGTCTCCAGGCTTTGTCCTTTCTGGGAACTAGAGAGAGTCTTGAGTAAAATCCTTGTCCTTGCGCCTGTGTAGGTACCCGTTGAATGGCTCTCATGTCCATGAGAGCTGTAATTTGTTTTTGAGCCTCTGCCCTTTGATTTGGTGGCAGGTTTGGTATTCCTTTTATCCTTGGCAAAGTGTGAAAGTGGAATCTGTATCCTTGTGAGACAATATTTAGGACCCATTTGTCTTTTGTGATGATGTGCCAGTTGTCTACAAAAAGTGCTAATTTTCCCCCCAAGGGAGCTGCCAAGAGAGATTTGCTTGGCAGTCTGAGGGTTAAATCATTGCGTTTGTCTTCTGATAACTTGGGGCCTGTCTTCTCCTCCTTTCTGGGTTGCAGTACCCCATTGTTGAGGCTTGTAAGGGCCTTGTGACTGACCTCTGCCCCTTGGGCATCTGTATTTGCCCCTCTGTGGTCTGTCAGAAGCTGGAAAGGACCAGTTTTTTGTTGGCCAATTTCTGCCAAAACGAGGGGGTTGAACCTGTAAAAAATCCTTGACCGTCTGCATAGATTTCACCTTATCCTCCATTTTCTTTAAAACCTCTTCTGCTTTTACACCAAATAAAACATCCTGCTGTGAAGGTGCATCCAATAACTGCTATAACATGATCAGGTAGGGTTTTTGTTCTTTTAACCAAGCATGCCTACGTATGACAGACCCAGTCACTGCTGCTCTACAGGAAGCCTCCAATGAATCAAATCCACATTGTAAAGTATGTTTTCCCACTTGTTCAGCTGCATGCAACAAATCTTGCATTTCCTTGAAATCAGGCTGCTCTGAATGTTTGGTCATTTTTTGTTTTAATTGAGACATCAGGTATTGCTGATATTTCAGCATGTGAAACTGGCAATTTAAGGCCCTCATAGCTAGAGTAGCTGAGGTATATACTTTCTTTCCCCATCTATCTAGTGCTCTGGAATCCCTTTCAGAGGGTACAGGATTTTTAGCAATAGAGGCCTTAACCCCCCCCCCCCCCCTTGGGACCCTGGGAAATGGTTTCTGGGTCAGCAACAGGGCTTTTATATAGGAATTTCTGTGAGTCAGGGACTCTGTAGTATCTGCCTGGTTTGGCTGGTGCAGGAGGTAGAGAGTCTGGGATAAGGCTAGATTCTAAGTAAACATCATCCACAATGTCTAACATGGGTGGGATAGCAAGTGGTCTGTGCTGGGGTAGTAAAAGGAACTCTGAGCCTTTTCTTAGAATCAGAGTAATCCTGGCCTTCCCAGTGGAAATGTTCCCTCATGGTATGTAAAGTTTCCCCCAAAAGAGTAGTCTTCTGAGGGAGATGCTGAGGGAATAGACTCTTCAGCATCAGAGTCTTCATAAGGGGGGGGGGGGGGGGAGTATTCCTGTTCCTCAGAAGAATCTGAGGAAATTGAGACTTGGTCAGAGGAAGCGTAATCCTCCTCCTGTCTTGGCCTTTTATCAGGAGGGGGAGGGAACCCCTGATTAGGGTAATTAAATCTTCAGCCATCTTAGACATCTGTTTCTTAGGCATGGGGCCTTGTACTGGAGACTGCTGTACAGTCTTTTTTGCTTTTAAAGGCATTTTCAGCTTTGCATAGGATTTGATGGGGAGTGTAGTCGGTCTGAAGATACCTTCTGCAACTGAAGGCGTTTCAAATGCAATGGAATCTCCTTCAGCCCTGGAGTCGGAAGGGGCTAAAGATGAAGGCTGTGGCGGCCTAGTAACCTCCGCTTGGGAATCGGAAGCAGTCTGAGGTTCTAAATCAGCGGTAGTCAGGGGCTGCGTAGGCACCTCACTGAAAACTGGAGAACCGGCGACTGGCCCAGCAGAAGCCTCGGAGTTTGGTTTGAGTCTCGGCTGTCTGTCCTTATCCTTGCATTTTTTATGCATTCCGGTCGGTTGCTCCGACGGCATGGTATAATTAAATTTCCTACCAAAGTAATGTAGGGCGAAATCAAACTGACGTTTAATAGTTCGTTTATTAAACCTAGCGCAAAACCGACAACCTGTGACATTGTGGTCTGGGCCTAGGCAAGGAATACAATAAGAATGAAAGTCCTTATGAGGTATTTGCTTCCCACAAGAAATGCAATTGTTAACTTTTTCTGACAATGGACTGAGGCAAGAAAAGGTTTCCCAATGGGGTACTTAGCTTTATTGAAGACTTCGGTCTGAAATTCGATTTGAAAATCTCAGGAGTTGGCCGACCGGAACTTGCGAACTGCTTCTGCTTCGGGCACCACGGGCAAGAAAGACTTTAGAAAATGGCGTCAGATGCCTCTTACATACCCCTGGTGCACTGACGTCAAGGAAGAAGCGACAGCAACCGACGCCGGACCAAGACCTTGGAACTCTGGCCGACTGCGGGACCGCCTGACGGCAGGAAAACCCAAGTGTAATGACTGCAGCAGTGTAACACAAACATCTAAATGCCAAGAAATGCATAATAGTATCCTTTGTGAAGTCATCCATCCCCGGCAACTATCATTCTGACAACACACCCCTTAGAGTTGACCCAGTAGTCAGGGACTTAGTGACAAAGATAGTAATCTAGCCTTTGATCATAACGTGTCTACAGTGGTGAAGAAATCATTCTATGTTGCACAACTTATAAACAAAGGTATGGAATCTATGTCCAAAGAAGTCATTGTTCCACTGAATTCAGCATTCAATCAGACCTATCACTGAGTACAATGCTCCCTTTTGTATGCACCTAGCCAGGCATATCCAACAAATGCAATGTTCATAAAGGTTCCTCACTAAAAGAATACAGGGCACAAGTAATATGTCTTATACAGACCACCTCCAGGCCCTATCCCTGTATTCGGTCTCCTACAGGCTTTTGAGGGGAGATCTAGGAGTGGCATACAGGGCATTGTCAGACCCCACTCTGACAGACCTCCTGCATATCCTCAAAACAAACAGTATCAGAATTACCCATTCTAAAGACTTAAGACTTGCCTGTGATATAAATAGGACCTGCTGGAGAGAGAGATATGCATCTCAGAGACTGCTCATTCTGTGGAACAGGCTCCCCCCATCCATGTGAAGCAGAGTCCCTCCCTAATCCAATTCAAGTGTAACTTGGAAAACTGGATGGGAAACCGGAAATTTACCCCTGGTTTGGCACCTATGTCTCTGATGCAGATAGGTAACCTGCAAATAGTTAATCTCCCAGGCCCATGCTTACACTTATCAAGGGTATCCGAACTAGTCAGAGATTTGGGATGCATGGCTAGGCTGAAAAAGGCCCTTGTGGTCGTTAGCCTAGTAAACACCTACGAAACAATGAGCCTATAAAGTGGTCAATGAAGGCACTGGGTGTCTAGTGGAAAAAGAAGTTATGTCTTACCATAACGTTCCATCTGTGTTGTTGATCTTCTTCCATTCATCACCGATGGGTTCGGTTCAAAGCCCTCGGAATCGTGTCGGCCTAATACCAAGCTCGCGTACACCAAAAACCCATGAGCTAAGCTGCTACCCACAATGCCCTGTTCCCTGTTACCTCAGATCGAGTTTCCATAAGACATATAGAAGTAAGGCAGAGGCCATTTCTGCACAAAACCCTGAGAACACCACAAGGACCCATGAGATCCACTAGGAGCCTTTGGTGGGGGATGGAAGGTGAGATGTGATGAATGGAAGAAGATCAACAACACAAATGGAATGTTATGGTAAAACATAACTTCTTTATCTGATGTTGTTAATCTTCTTCCCATTCATCACTGTTGGGACAGAATCCCAAGCTACCTGAGAAACCTGGGTGGCCCTTATGGAAGAACATTCCTGAGCACTATTGAGCTGAAGGCAGCTCTTCCACTGGAGACCATACCCAACTTGTAATGTTTGATGAAAGTGTGAGGTTTAGCCCAAATGGCTGCTGTGCAAATGTAGTCCATAGAAGCTCTGGAGTGAAAAGCAACAGAAGTTGCTATAGCTCTAGTTGAATGTGCTATGATATTATGAGTTTTAGGCTCATTTGTACGTGAATATGAAAAAGCAAAACAATTTCTGAGCCACTTTGATAAAGTGACTTTTGACACAGCATATCCCACTTTTGGACCAGAGAAGGAAATGAAAAGTTGATCTGACTTGCGAATAGATTTAGTCCTGTCTAAGTAAAAATGTAGCTGCCTATATACGTCCAATGAGTGTATTCTCCTTTATTGGAATAGTTTGGGAAAAACACTGGGAGTTCAATGGATTGGTTCACAGAGAAATCAGAAATCACTTTGGGGAGAAAAGATGGATTAGTACATAGTGATACTCTGTCTTTATGAAATATTAAGTACGGTCTCTTGATGCATAAGGCTTGTAATTCTGATATCCGTCTAGCTGACATGACAGCTACCAAAAACAGAGATTTCCATGATAGGAATTTGAGATCATATTTTTTCAGCAGGCTCAAAAGGGGGTAAAGAGAGAGACGGTAGTACAAGGGAGAGATTCCATGCCTCTAACGTACGCCTGATTGGAAGTCTGCTGTGAAACACTCCTTTGAGAAAGGTCTTGCATAGGCAGGTGGAGATAAGTGGAGTGCCCTCTGATCAGTTATGAAAACTGGAAATAGCTGCTAAATGGACTCGTATGGTAGAAGCTGATGCTCCATTCTCAAAACACTCAGAAAGGTACTGAAGTATAACAGAGACCGGAGTTGAAAAGGGATCTAGCATCCATTCTTTAGACCAAAGAGCAATTTTCCATTTATCTCTGTAAAGTTTCATCGCGGGCGGCCAGAATGATATTGCAAACAGGTGAAGAAAAGGTTTCCTGCCTGGTGACTAACGGAAGTGGAGAAACCAAGCAGTCAGCTTGAGGGTGGACAAGATTTGGGAGAGTCAACCCTTGGGGGTGAGAAATTAAGTCTGGACGAGTGCCCAGGATCCATGGAGGTTATAACAAGTGAGGCCAGAGGAAGGGGAACCACACTTGAAGAGGCCAGAATGGGGCAATGGGGATCACCTTGCATCTCAACAGAATTGCTTACATTAAAAATAGAGGTATCAAGGGGATTGGTGGATAAGCATAGAGACCAGTGGACCAATTGTGAGTCAGAGCATCTCTCGGGGACTCCCCCTCTGGGGGAAAGAGGACAAAAAAGCTGCTACATTTGTTGTTCGAAGGGGAGGCAAAAAGATCGCAGCAAGGCTGGCCCCATCGGCTGAAAATTTCTGCCATCACTTTTGGATTGAAAGACCACTCATGTGGAAGGAGAATGCATCTGCTCAGCCTGTCCGCAATCATGTTGGAACTCCCTGGGATATGTGTTGCTATAAAAAAGCGGTCGGAAGTTATCGCCCAGTGCCAAATTCTCATGGCCTCTTGATACAGGGGGTAGGATTTGGTTCCTCCTTGTTTGTTTATGGACCAGACTACTGACATTGTCTGACTGAATTGCAATCGTTCCTGATGGAAGGAGCAGATGTAATGCCTGCAACACCAACAGCATCGCTCTTAACTCCAGAACTCTGATATGCAGGTTGGCCTCTAAGCTCGACCACATGCCTTGGGCCGTCTTTCCCTGAAAATGGCTCCACCACCCTATCAGGGTAGCATCCGTGGCCACAGTGGCATTGGGTTGAGGAGTCTGAAAAGGGTGACACCAAAGTTCTGCGTCTGTCCTCATCCACCAGAAAAGATCTTGCTTGCAAGAGTTGGTTGTGAGGATCTGTGAGTTTAGGAGGGTGAAGATTTGCCAACCACTGGGACAATAGCCATTGGAACAGCCTCGTGTGTAACCTTGCCAGAGGAACTATCGGAATGGCTGCAGCTATGGACCCTAGAAAACTTCCCTTCCTGGCACCTTTCTTTGACAGAGTATCACACGTACTTGCAATGTTAACCTCTGAAGTCTGTGAGCCGGTAGAGATACCAGGCATGTTCAAGTATTGAAAACTGCCCCTATAAATTCCAGCTGTTGGTTAGGTTGTAAGTTGCAGTTTTGCCAATGTATGGTGATGCCTAGGGACTCTGTTAGTGAGTGTGTAACGGAGGGTCATGGTCAGAAGAGGCTTGGTGGGGGGTGCGGAAAGGAGCCAATCGTATCATCTAAATATGGAAACACCTGGAATCCTTGAAGTCTCAGATGAGCCGTCACCACTGCCAGACATTTCTTGAACACTCTGGGGCGTTGAGAGACCGAATGGCAGGGCTCAGAACTGGTAATGACCGGCTTCTAGCCAGAAGTGAAGGAGACTCCTGGAGCATTTGTCCATTTTGATGTGGTAATACACAACCCGGCAGTCTGTCGAGAACATCCAAACATCCTCCTGTAAAAATGGAAGAATAGACTGAATAGTGACCATGTGGAATTTGGTTTGTACCACTGATTTGTTTAAATGGCTGAGATCCAGACTGGGTCTCCAGTCCCTGGTCTTTTTTAGCACCAAAAAGAATCTTGAGCAAAAAATCGAATCCGCATTGGTCTGGAGGGACTGGTTGGATGACTCTTTTTGACACAGCTTCATCTCTAAAGCCACTTCTTTCCTTTGATTGGGTGGTACATCGGGAAGGTTTTTTTGAAGGTTTTGGATGGGAGGATAGAGGGATGTAGTAACCTCTGGAGATTATTCTCTGCACCCATCAATCAATTCAGATAGAGCGCCAAGCAGTTTGGTACAGAGAAAAACGAGCTCCAACTGCTTCCAGAGGAAAGCAATCGGGCAACACTTCAGGAGCGGTAAGACCACCCAGAGAAAGAATCCGTGGAATCTTGGTTTCAGGGACCCCCCTGCCCCTAAATGGGCATCTTCCACCATTGGAACCTCCTCTGCTTCTAGGGGAATCCTCGCCACGTGCGTTAAGGAAAGGACCTTGAGACTTCTGCCAGGTTTTTCCCCACACCTCTGATGCTTAGAAAAAGAATGTTGGGGCTTGGAAAAACGTAGGCTAATGGCAAACAAAATCTTTCCGCCCTGCTCGCACCTGGCCAGTGTATCCTTTACTTTAGAACCAAATAAGGAACATGGTTCAATAGGGGCATTCAAGTAGGACTTGAGTCCGCGAGGTCACAGATGCACTTCCCAGGCATGACGCCTCATGACTATGCCTGCACCCGCAGCTCTAGCCTCCCCTTAGGTTGCGTGGGAGAGCAGCCTCATGGACGAATTGGAGATAGATTCAAGGGTGGCAAGTTGAGGCAACCTTGTCTCGTGCCCAGTCAGAAACTTAAGCAGCGAGGGCTCCAGAAAGTTCGGTAATCAAATCTCTTTGGAGTCTCGTGAAATGTGCCAAGTAGTTCAGGGACCTGACAGCAAAGGTCACTGAAGCAAAAACCTGCTTCCCCAATCTGTCCACAGCCTTGGACTCTCTGTTGGGTGGGTGAACAGTACGACTTTCTTCTTCTAGATCCTTTTTAGTGGCCGTGGCTGCCACCAGAGCATCAACTGGAAAACCTCTGGACCAGTGGTGGTGCTCCTCCGGGGGGGGTTTATCTGGTCTCTGGGGAATGGCTTCAATAGAGTCAGGGTTTTGCCACACGCTGCACGAAGAGATGGATTAACTCGTCGGCATGTGGGGTCACCCAAGAGGAATAAGGCCAAGAGCAAAAAGCTTGCAGGAAGACAGACTCCACTGAGGAAGGGTTAGAGGGCTTCCAGCCACCCCTCTGCTTTAATATTTACAAGATGTCTCCGAAGGAGACATCGTCAGGGGGTGACCCTTATCCATTATCGTAGTCCGTATCCTCTATGCAAGACTTCAGGAGAGTCAATGTGCTTCCTCTTACATGTTTTCTTCCAAAGAGGTTCCTCAGTGGGAATATCTGAGGAAGACTCAGAAGGATGGGTACCTCGAACTGGGGTTTCCTGAAGCTTCTGCTCTGTGTCCCATGGCAGCTGTTGTACAGTGGGAGCAGGGGTGAAGTTCCGATGTCAGAGGAGCACTTCCCGAAGAAAGCACCCTCTCCATCACCCAGAAAGCAGGCCCGCCCGAAGAGGAATGAGAGCACGGAACTGAGGACAACCTCGGAACCTGGGTCACACCCCACTCCGTCGGACCCATTCCTGGGGATGGAGCCTCAAGCAGGATCGGGGCAGACGTTATCCCCAGATCTGAGGACGGAACCGATAAAACACTCGGAACCGTGCTCTGGACCAAGGACTCCACCCCCCCCCAACCATGAGTCTGAGGAAGGGACAGTTCCGATGGAACCGAAACCTAAAAGGGTGGCCTCAAAGTCTCAGTGAGAGTCACTGCCGGCACCAAGGAATGAGTTTCAACAAAGGACGACGGAACAATGGGCTTCAGATCCAACGGTTCCAAAGGAGGAGTATAAAGTTGGAGTCCTGAGAGAAATGGACCCAAACCCCAAGGGGGGGGTGCTTAGGAACATTTGTTATCCCTTTGGCCGTCGACAGCTGATCTAACAGGCACACCACATCAAATTCGGAAAGATTCCTGGTGGACCTCGTGGACACTCCAGGAGGAGAGTCTGGTCGGTCCAGAAAGAGGCTGCATCTTGACCTGGTAACGGGTCCAATGAAGGGGAGTATCGGGTCCATGGTGTCTGAGCTAGTGCCACCGTAGTCTCTAATGTGGAGACAGGTAGTAAAGAAATCAGTGGAGTAGAAAAAGGACTCTGTGCTGAGGAGGCACTTCGGAGTTAAAGTTATAGGTTCCAAAGGAATTGTGTGGGTCGAAACTGCTTTCAGTATAGTAAAAGGCAAAGTCAGTGCGGTAGCTGTTGTTGAAGGTAAGGTCAGAGCTGTAGCTGAAATGGAAGGCAGGGTCAGTGCCGAAGGTAGCGCCGATGTCGAAAATCCAGTAATGTCCATGACTTTGGTTAATGTGGCAATTGGAGCAGAGCTCGGAAGGGAAGCAGTAGTCTTAGTCGGGAGCCGATGAAGCAATCCTATGCTCTGATGAAGATTTGTGGGCCTTATGTTTGTGAGACATGTTCTTATCACCAGCGGATAAAGAGGGATCCGAATGGGGATGTTTCTTGTCCTTCACTGGAGGGGTTGAGACCTCCGACTAGGGCCTCTGAGAAAGGAGAAAAGTACAGTTTTGTACCTACCATAAATGTAGATGTTCAAAGATCCACATTGCTGCAGTCCTTACTTATGGGGTAGTCCGCTGTCCTCGGTCGGCCCGAATACCAAAGTATTAGGCTGACGTCGGTCAAGGCGCTCAGATCTGACGTCAGAACGTCAGGTATAAATGCGCATGACCGACGTCATATCCTCAGTCTTTTCTTGCCCCAGATGTCAGAAGGCCCTAAACAGAAAGGCCACAGCCAAAAACAGAGTACCTCCCAAAAGCATGCCCAACAACAACCACCACCCAAACTATATAACCAAAACAAACTGAAGTGGGGAAGGAGGGAGGGTAAATTGGACTGCAGCAATGTGGATCTTCGAACATCTACATTTATGGTAGGTACAAAACTGTACTATGTTCTTCATCTCACATTGCTGCAGTCCTTACTTATGGGTAGAATCCCAAAGCAACAGGAATGGGAGGATGGAAATATCATAAAGCAGTAGGGGCTGCTAAAATGCCCTGTAATATTGCAGTGGCAAACCCAGCCCTAGATTTAGAATAAAGAGGAAGGTGGTAATGTTTAGAAAAAGTATGCACTGAACTCCAAGTAGCTGCTTCCAAAATATCTTTTGTAGCTACCCCCCTTAGAAAGGCAGTAGAAGTGGCAGTAGCCCTAGTGGAATGAGGTCTAACTCCAGCCGGAACCGCCTTATCATGATGGGAATAACAGAAAGAAATACAACCCCCAATCCATTTAGAAATAGTTTGTTTTGAAACAGGTTTACCCTGAGAACCCAAAGCAAAAGAAACAAACAACTGCTGAGACTGTCTGAACTCCTTGGTTCTGCTCAAGTAATAACGTAACTGCCTGAATATCCAAAGTATGCAAAATCTTCTCCCCTTTATTTTGGGGATTTGCATAAAAAGTAGGCAAATGAATAGTTTGGTTCAAAGCCACACTAGAAACCACTTTAGGCATAAAGGAAGGATTAGTACGCAAAGATACCCTGTCCTTATGAAAAATCAGGAAAGGCTCCACTGCCATAAGGGCCTGTAATTCAGAAACCCTTCTTGCAGAAGTAATGGCCAACAAAAAAGCAGTTTTCCATGACAAATACTTTAGCTCTGCCGTAGCTGCCGGCTCAAAAGGTTGTAGAGTAAGTTTTTCCAACACAAAATTGAGATCCCAAGCAGGAGTAGGAGCTCTACGTGGGGGTCTTATGTTCTTTGCCCCTCTAAGAAATTGCTTAAAGGATGAGAGAATAAAGGAGGGTCACAGTCATAGTGAGCAGAAATGGCAGCAGCATGAATCTTTATAGAGGAGAAAGACAAACCTTTGTCCAATAACTCAGTTAGATATTGCAGAGAAACACTTAAATTAGGTTTGGAAACATCAAAGTCCTTCGCTTTGCTCCAATTCAAAAATCTCCTCCATTTATCAGCGTAAACTTTCCTTGTACTAGGCCTTCTGGCCTCCAAAATAACATTCAAAACTTGTTGTGGAAGCTGAGACCCTCCAGAGCCTAAAACAGAATATGCCAGGCTGTGAGGTGCAGAGACTGAATCCTGACATTGAGGAAGTGATTGCCCTCCCGAGACAAAAGATGTGGAATCAAAGGTAGAGGCCATGGAGGCTCCCGTACTAAGCTCCTCAGTAGTGGGTACCAATGCTGTCGAGGCCAATCCGGCGCTATCAGAATCATAGATGGCTTGTCTTGTCTGGCCTTCAAGAGTACCTTGGGGAGGAGAGGCAGAGGTGGAAAGGCATAAACATGAAGATTGCTCCAACTGAATGATAGAGCATCCACCCTCCAAGCTGTGTGATGAAACATTTTTGTGCAAAACTTTGGCAACTGGTAATTTAGTGGAGAAGCGAACAGATCTATGTCTGGAGTCCCCCATAACACTGTCAACTCTTGAAATACATGAGGATCTAATTTCCACTCGTGAGGATCCACTATTTGTCTGCTCAACACATCTGCTAAGGAGTTCTGTGCTCCTGGCAGAAACCTTGCCTGAAGATTGAGGTGTAAGCTGAGAGCAGTCTCCCACAAAATCATCGCTTGCCTGCAAAGAGGGTACGAATGGGTTCCCCCTTGCTTGTTGATGTGCCACATGACAGTAGTGTTGTCTGTTTGAATCAACACCTGCCCTGGGTGAAGTAAATCCTTGAAAGCCATTAATGCAAATTGGACTGCTAACATCTCCTTCAAGTTGATATGCAAATGTTGAAGTCTGACAGGCCACGTGTCTTGCACCCATTTTCCATTGAGGTGTGCTCCCCAAGCCTTGTCCGAGGCATCTGTCGTTAGAATCTGACTCGCCTCTGGTCGGGTCACAGAGAGTCCCTTGTTTAGGTGACATTCCTGAGCCCACCACAAAAATTCCTTCTGAATGCAAGGTATTATCTGAATGACAGTGTCTAGATCTTGGCAGTGTTGTGTCCATACATTTATGAGATACCATTGAAGCTTCCTCATATGCAGTCTGGCATTGGGAAGCACCAGAATACAAGATGCCATGAACCCCAAGGCTTGAAGGACTGTCCTTGCAGTCAGCCTGGACTGTAGAGACATTTGATGGAAATAAAGAGAAAGGCTTCTTTGTTTGTCCGGGGTCAAAAAAGCCATCTGGGAAGCTGTATTCAGTCTCACACCCAGAAAGCACATGTCCTGAGAGGGTACTAGACTGGACTTTGCTTCGTTCACAGAATACCCTAGGCATCTTAACACTACCATCACATACTGTAGATGATGAAGAAGTTCGTCCTTGTCTTGTGCAATAATCAGGCAATCATCCAAATAAGGATAAATCTGTATTCCTCTTATCCTGAAAAAGGCTATCACTGGAGCCAGGACCTTTGTGAACACTCTGGGCGCAGTAGATAAGCCAAAGGGCAATGCAGAGAACTGATAATGTAAATTTCCAGCCCAAAAGCAGGTAACTCCTGCAACTGGGCCTGATAGGAACATGAAGATAAGCCTCTTTGAGATCCAGAGTTACCATCCAGTGATCTTTTCCCAACAGAGGTAAAAGCTGTTGTAACGTCAGCATCTTGAACTTTGGAATGTCCAGATAAGTGTTGAGGATAGATAAATCCAAAATCGGACTCCACGTGTTCCCTTTCTTTGGAACTAGAAACAGGCGAGAATAAAATCCTAGGCCCACTTCTGACAGAGGAACTGGCTGTATAGCTCCCATTTGAAGAAGTAAAGAAATTTGTTTGTGAGCCTCTATCCTTTGCCGAGGAGGAACGTCTGGCATGCCTTTGAAAGGAGGCAAGGTATGGAAATAGAACTTGTAACCTCTGATTATAATGTCCAATACCCATTTGTCCTGGGTGACTAAAAGCCAGTTTTGCTTGAAAAGTGCTAACTTTCCTCCCAAAGGAGCTGCCAGGCAAGAGGAATCTGGCAGCTGAAAATGCAGGTCATTGGGCCTGTTTACGAAAGGACTGGCCCCTGCCCTCACCTGCAGATTGTGCAGGCGAACTCCATGTTCTAGGTCTGAAGGAACTCTGAGCTCTGCCCCTACCACGTCTAGATCTGCCCCTAGACTGAGAATCAGAAGAAGGGTACGTCCATCCCTTAGTAGGCCAATTTCTACTAAACTTTGGAGGTTGCACCTGCAAAAAATCTTTAACAGTCTGCATAGACTTAGCCTCGTCTTCCATTTTCTTTAACACTGACTCCACAGGAGGACCAAACAAAACTTCAGACTGTAAAGGGGCATCCAGAATTCTAGTCTTAACATGCTCAGACAAATTCTGATCCTTAAGCCAGGCGTGCCTTCGAATAACTGAACCAGTGGCAGCCACCCTAGAAGAAGCCTGTAAAGCATCAAAACCACACTGCAAAGAATGCTTACCCACCTGTTCAGAGACATGCACCAAATCCTGCAATTCTTTACACTCTATGCCCTCTGCTAAAGCATCCACTTTAGATTTTAGCTGAGAAAGAAGGAAATTCTGATACTTCAACATATGAAACTGGCAATTTAAAGCCCGCATTGCTAAAGTAGAAGAGGTATACACTTTCTTACCCCATCTATCCAAAGCTCTAGCTTCCTTATCTAGATGGAACCGGATTCTTTACAACAGAAGCTCTAACACCCTTAGGCCCCTGACTAATAGTTTCTGGGTCCGCCCTAGGACTCTTATACAGATATTTATGAGCCTCAGGCACCCTGTAATACCTGTCCGGTTTGACTGGCGCAGGAGGCACAGAATCTGGATTAAGGGAAGCCTCCGAGAAAACATCTTGAACAACATCCAAAACTGGAGGAATAGCTAAGGGTCTATGCTGTGGTAAAAACAAGAATTCCCTAAGCCTCTTCCTAGAATCAGAGAAATCCTGTCCTTCCCATTTAAAATGCTCCCTCATGGAATGTAAAGTTTCTGAAAATGAAAAATCCTCAGGAGGAGAAGCAGAAGGAGTGGAATCCTCTGCATCAGAATCCGAATAAGGAGGAAAATCTTGAATGTCTTCAGCAGAAGACTCTGAATCATCAGAGGCCTGCTCCAAACTTTCCAACTCTGGCTCTACCCTGGGCCTCTTATCAGGAGGGGGCATAGAACCTCTAATTAAAGTAATTAAATCTTCTGCCATTTTAAGCATGTGTTTTTTAGGCACTGACCCTGAAGAACCAGAACTGACACCAGAGGAAGGCAAAACATACCTGCCCTTAGAAGGAGCCTTAGAAATAGTAGCAGAAGGCCTAACCACCTTAGACACAGTAGGGAGAACAGTAACCTGAGAGGCCCCTTCAGCCTGACCTGACTCCTGTGAGGCCACCTCTTGTAAAATTAAAGTTTCCCCCTGGGACTCAACAGAAACTTCAGCCGGGTCCACCTGTTCCCCTGTAGTTTCTAAAGGACCGGCGTCCGAAACGGACGAATCATCCTGCCTAGGCTTAGAAGATTTGTCTTTGCGCTTCTTCGTGGAAGCGGGCGTCGGAGGATCCGACGGCATATTATAATTACACCGCTTGCCAAAGACTAACCTAGCGCAATCTAACCTTCGTTTTATAGTGCGCTTGTTAAACCTAGCACAAAACCTACACCCGACAACGTCGTGCTCCGGTCCCAAACAAGGAATACAAAGCGAGTGGTAATCCCTATGCGGTATCTGTTTCCCACAAGAAATGCAATTATTCACTTTTTCTGACATCCGGTAAATAACTGTGGCAAGAAAAAACAGAAATATTCCCCAACGGGGTACTTAGCCCAACTTGGTATCGGTCTGAAACTCCGAATTCAAAAAATTTCAGAACGCCGATCGGCACTTGCAACGCTGCTTCTGCATCGGACCATGCGGCAAAAAAGACTGAGGATATGACGTCGGTCATGCGCATTTATACCCGACGTTCTGACGTCAGATCTGAGCGCCTTGACCGACGTCAGCCTAATACTTTAGTATTCGGGCCGACCGAGGACAGCGGACTACCCCATAAGTAAGGACTGCAGCAATGTGAGATGAAGAACATCTAGAAGGTCTTTCAGAATCAATTTATTTTTCCTTTCATTCAGCGTCCGCTGACTAAAACTTTGACAAATCTGGCAAGGTTTAACAGAGAGGCGAGAAACTCCCAGACAAACAGTCGTCATGCGAGTTGCTCTTAGGGAGTTTACCATTACAAGAGGGGCAATGTTTAAACCCCGAAGTCTAGTTTTTGTCAAACATTTCCATACACACTACAAGTACCTAAAAATAAGAAGAAAGGGAAAGAAGATACCAACGATGGTATCAAGCGATACCACAAGGGTAAGGTGAGGTCGTACCAACGATGGTAAAATAGCCAATGGGTAGAGCTAGTTAGATATAATAAAAATAAGAGTGTGATATTAGAAAAAAAAGTTCAAAAATACACAATTTTCAATAAAATATAACACTTAGCTTGAGAGCTCGGTGAAACGCTGCTCTATGGCTACACGGCAAACGAGAGCTGAGGCAACAGGGAGAAGGGCACTGTGGGTAGCAGCTTAGCTCGAGAGTTTTTGGTGTACGCGAGCTTGGTATTAGGCAGACATGGTTCGAAGAGCTCGGAACTGACCCTATCAGTGATGACTGGGAAGAAGATTAACATCAGATGAAGGGTTTTTGAATGGGACAGCATGTGGATAGTGGTACATGCAGAAGGGGATTTAGAAGAGACCGGTCCAGGACAGGCCTCCGTGGGCCATCCTTTTTTTGGGACTAGGAAGGGTCTGAAATAGAAGCCTCAACCTTCTTGTCCGGGGGGGGCACGCTCTATTTTTCTTTGTAGGACCAAATCCTGAATGATTTGGGGTATGAGATGGATGTGGGGTTTTTTTGGAGGAAGGGGAGTGCCTTATGGAGAAGGTTTTTCCTGCCAAGTCATGAAATGCCCTTTTTCCACAATTGAAGGACCCAGTTGTCTGAGGTGATTTGTTGCCACAGGGGGTGACAGTGAAAGGTGGGCAGAAAGGGGGAGATGAAAGTTTGGACAGTTGCACAAGGTTAGGACGGTCAGGTAAGGGCAGTCTTGGAGTAGTGTGAGTGGAGCTAGTCCTGGAGGATGGAGGTTTCCTGGCACCTTACCTTGGCTCGGAGATAGAGGGTACAGAGGCCTTCCTGACGAAACATGGCTTGGCAGGGTAGTTTCTATGAAATTTAGGGTCTGGGGAGATGGAGATGCTTGAGATCCTACAGCTCCTTGCTTTTCTCTTGCAGATTTTTAAACCGTTCCGATGACTGCTTTCCAAAGAGGAACTTGTCAAAAGAGGCATTCATAACTGTTTTTAAAATCTGGCAGAGGCTGTAGCCTGAGCCAGGACTACCTATGCAAAACTGACGTAGATGCAGCTGATCTCGCCGATGCTTCTACAGCATCATAGCTGCATTTAATGGAATGCCTGGTAACTTGAACAGCTAAAGATAGTTTAGAGGCAACTTCAGGTTTGGTGGGAGAATCAGCATGGAGGACAGCAAACTTGTGGCCTGGGAGACTAGGTCGAAGATGTGACCATATGAGTTTGGTAATTAATGGCTCTAAAGGCCAGGGTTGAAGAGGTGTAAATCTTCTTTCCTAATCTGTCACCTTACCATCTTTATCTGACGGCAGTAGGGAAGAGGAGGGTAGGTGCTTGGATTGTTTGTCTGCTGAGACAGCAATCACAGCTGGGTCTGCCATAGGTGGTTTCATGAGGACTTTAAAGTCATCAGAAATTTTTAGAACCTGTCTACTCTTTTTGCGCCGGTGGCTGAGATTCTGGAGTCTTGGAAGCAGAGGCTAAGGCATCTAAGTATGCTGGTATTACAAGAGGAATAGCAGAGGGTGAGGGATATTCCATCTGCAGAAGCTCGTAATACCTCTTCTGCACTTCTGTCATTTGAGTAGAATCCCATTTAAAATATTCCCAGTTTGGAAATGGTTTCCCCAAAGGTTATATCCTCAGGTGGAGAATCCTTTTCCAAGGAATCCTCATCAGGGGAGCAGTATTCTCAGGGGGAAGCCAGCTGTGAGATATAGGAGAGGGACTCGTCAGAAGAGGAGGGAGAATCTTCCTCATAGGGCCAGCAGAAGCAGGCCTGGGGCTCAAGGTTGGAAGCGCTGGAGTTTGAAAAGAAGAAAGGCCCACAGGGTCAAAAAGGCATAAAAAAGGGACTGTGAATCCCTGTCAGGCAACTTCTGCTGGTGGAGACAGATGCTTTGACTCCTGCTTCCTTTTCGGAGAAGTCTTCTGACTTGGCTGAGTGGTCAAAGGCCTGATATCAAACACCATCATAGGACTAGAAGTGTTTTCCTCCGTAATGGACTGTAACACTAGACATTCAGGCAAACCTGACCCATTGGAGACAGACGTTGCTGGTACCTCTGTGGACTTGCAGGCAGGCGAAACAGGGGTGGCTTCCGAAGCGGAACCTGTTAAATTCGGACCTATCAGGCATTCCTCAACCCCTAGACCAGAAGATGGCAGGACATCTGTATTTGAAGGTGCAGTATCTGGCCTACCTACCTATCTCGGACTTCTTTTTTGGCGGATCTGGCGAGATAGCCAGTTCCATACCAAGGGCAAGGAGTTTCAGACACTTAAGGGCTGTGAGATGGCTGCACAGTGTTTTACGAACAAACGACTGGTAGATAGAACACACTTTGTAGTCCTAGGATGGCTCTAAGTAAAACAAGCAGAAGTTATGGTAGTCTGTGTGGAATTTGTTGACCGCAATTAAATTTTCCCTTTCAAGATGACATGGATGGGATCAGCTAAATAAAAGCTATACAGCAACCTAAGCTTAGCAGAAATGGTAGAAAAAGATTCCCCAATGGGGTACTTATCCTTTAGGAGTCACTAGCGTGGAGCTGAACGAGCGAGCTGACGTTCGACTGCGGCAGAGAAGTTCTGAAGTCTGTACACGTGGACATCACATTTACGGCCCACGGCTTATGGTACCTGCGTGCGACTTCCCATGCACCTTACAGAAGCCAGGCTAAGCTTTTGTATATGAAACAAACACTCGGGTCACCTGAGGCAGAGGATCCCACATGTGAAAATACAACATGAGAATAGGAGGACATGGTTTGCTTACCAGCAATGAGACTCACCAACATTGAATACCATTTTCTTCACAGAGAGGTCCTTATCTTCCCTTGAAGAAGTTCAACAAAGAAATAGTAACTATTCCCAAAAACAAGCATCTTTTCTATTACAGCATTTATCCTTGGCCCTTGCCTTAATGATTTCACAAGGCAACACTCATACCTTGGAGGTGGAAGGCTCAATAGGGGGATGTTGCTTAGAGACAGTACTAAGTACAACCTTATTAGTTAGTCAAGGGACATTTCACAACTGTCACAATTTATCAAAAGTTGAACCAAATATAAGAGGCTTACGCATTTAAGTGTCTATCTTGTGATACGATTTTGTGGCCACAAGCTTCACATCATAGCAGGCTAATACTTGCTTGAAAAAGTAGCAAAAGTGGTAAGACATTAAGCAATCTGCAGTAACCGCTACACATGCAGAAAAACAGTAGCAGCAACAGCAAGTACCAAGCATTCTACCACTGTAGCAACAAATTTTGACTGCCAGAAATACTGACAGTACACACATGAACTCTTCCTAAAGGCAATAACTGGAGAAGCAGCAAAATAGTACTGAAACACTAAGCACTCCAACTGAAACACTGCCAGCAATTAACCACTCTAACAGAATTTTGAATACAAGGACAAGTCATGGTCCTGAGGAAGGTAACTACAAAAGCTAGCTAGCAAGATCAAAAATGAAATGTTCAACAAATTTGAAGGAAAAGAAGAAAACACCCTGAACATTAAATAACCAGGTACAGCAGCAACTGCACCAATAATCCAAACCACAAAGGATGGGGCATTGAGCATCCAAAGCAAAAGCGACAAGCAGAAGAAAGATCCAGAGAAAGAAGATGCAGCATAATGTATTATGGTCTTTCAGTAAACGAGTGCTAAAGCCTGTAAATATTTTGGCCAGTGCTAAGCAGATAGAGCTGGCACTTCAGTTTTAGAGATGAGGAAGATGAAGCAGACCACGACAGATTTAAAGGTGATGGCGGTTACTTTCCCTCTACAGCTGACTTTATATCTGATGTCCTAGACAAAGGGGGGCAAATTTACTGTGCTATGCAAACAACCGACCGATTTTCAGATTTGGTCTGAGATTTGACACCTTCCTGCAGACTCCCATTTTTTATAAAATACAGTGAAGCAATTATCCTTAGGTTGAACACTACATAATTGCACACACGTGTTGGGCAGCTATACACTGTAAATGGAAAAGTATAAACTTAAAAAAAAAAAAATATATATATATATATATATATATATATATATATATATATATATATATATATATATATATATTGGAATTGCAGAATAAGTACCCTCAACTGATGAAAACTACAGTTGTGTACACTTACCATAAATGTAGATGTTAGAGTGTATTCACTGTTGCAGTCATTACATTTGGGTTATCTGCTTGCAGGTAGCCCTCAGTCGGCCTAACAAAGTCTTGGGTCCTGCGTCGGTTGCTGTCCCTTCTTCCATGACGTCAGGTCATCAGGGGTATAAAACATGCAGCCGACACAATTAAATCAGTTTTTCTTGCCCCAGATGTCAGGTGCACCCCTAATGGGAAGCAAGTAAATATGAAAGCACAAAGATACACCTCCAACAAAAAAGCAAATACACTGAAAAGGCTTTTAGGCATAGTAAATGAAAGTAGAGGTATAGTCAAAAGAAGTTAGGGGGCTGGAGGGAGGATAACCAGGACTGCAACAGTGAATACACTCAAACATCTACATTTATGGTAAGTGTACACAACTGTATTATGTTAGTGTTTCACTGTTGCAGTCATTACATTTGGGTAGATTCCCAAAACTATGGTTGGGAGGAGGAATTTAGATATCATTAGAGCCAGCTATAAGGCCTTGCAAGACTGCAGTGGCAAAGCCAGCTCTGGATTTAGAGAAAATTGGCAAATGATAATGTTTGGTGAAATTATGTACAGAACTCCTGGTAGCAGCTTCTAGGATGTCCCTGGTAGGAACACCTCTGAGAAAGGCTGTAGAGGTAGATGCAGCCCTGGTGGAGTGAGGTCTGATCCCCTGGGGAATAGGTTTTCCATGGTGCTTATAGCAGAAATGAATGCAGTGGCTTATCCATTTAGAACTGGTTTGCTTTGAAATAGCCTTCCCCTCTGCCCCTGCAGCAAATGCTACCATCAGTTGTTCAGATTTCGTTTGAGGTTTAGTCCTGTCCAAGTAGAATCTAATTTGTCTGTGCACATCTAAGGAATGCAGTATCCGTTCCCCTTTATTCTGTGGATTGGGATAGAAGGTTGTCAAATGAATGGACTGATTAAGAGCCACACTGGATACCACCTTGGGCATGAAGGATGGATTGGTTGTGAGGGACACCCTGTCCGCAAGACAGATGATTAAAGGCTCCACTGCCATAAGGGGCTGTAATTCAGATACCCTTCTAGCTGAAGTGATTGCTAAAAGGAAAGCTGTTTTCCAAGAAAGAAATTTTAAGTCTGCAGTAGCAGTTAGCTCAAAAGGAGGTAGAGTGAGTTTCTCCAAGACAAAGTTAAGGTCCCAGGCTGGGGTTGGAGCTCTCCTAGGTGGTCTCAAAATTTGGGCCCCTCTGAGAAACTGCTTGAGCAGTGGATGAGAGAAGAGGGGAGGTTCTGCGTTATAATGAGCTGAAATGGCAGAATCATGGATTTTAATGGAGGAAAAAGGTAGGGCCTTGTGAATCATCTGTTAAGTATTGTAAAATCGGAGGTAAATTGGGCGCTGCTGTGCTCATCCCTTGAGAGTGGTTCCAGGCACAGAATCTTTTCCATTTTTCAGCCTAAGGTTTTCTAGTACTAAGCCTCCTTGCCTCTAAAATGATATCCGTCACAGGTTGGTTGAGGGATGGTAAAGGAGAGATTAAGTAATTAGCCAGGCTGCAAGGTTCAGTGTTAGAAGCTGAGGGTGCAGTGTCTGGTTCTCCTGCTGAGGCAGCAGGGAAGGAGTCTGAGGCAGGTGGCATGGAGATAACCAGGTCACACTTTGCAGGAGGGAGTACCAGTGTTGGTGCGGCCAGTCTGGAGCAATCAAAATCATCCTTGGTTTGTCCGGTTTGATTTTTAGTAGTACTTTGGAGTGCAGAGGGGGGAAGGCATAGACTGATAGTTTTTTTTTCCAGCTGAAGGACAGAGCATCCACTTCCTAGGCTTGTTTGTGGGGAGTCCTTGTGCAAAATTTTTCTAATTCGTAGTTCGGGGGGAGAGGCAAACAGGTCAATATCTGGGCTCCCCCCATTTGCTTGTCAACATGTTGAAATTCCTTGCTTCCAGTTTCCACTCGTGTGGGTCCATGAGTTTTCTGCTTAGTCTGTCTGCCAGTGTATTTAATTTTCCTGGCAGGATTTGAACTTGTAGGTGCACTTGGCAGCTCAAGGCTGTGTTCCACAATGCCATGGCTAGTCTGCAGAGGGGGTAAGAATGTGTACCCCCCCCCCACTTGTTTATGTACCACATAACAGTGGTGTTGTCTGTCTTAACCATTAGTTGTCCTGGAAGAATGTGATCCTTGAAGGCTGTCAGAGCATTCTGTACAGCTAACATTTCTTTTAAATTGATATGCAGGTGCATTTGACTTGGGTTCCATTTGCCCTGAATGCACTTCCCTGCCAGGTGAGCCCCCCCCCCCCCCATGCACAGTCTGATGCGTCTGTTAGGGTTTGGGAGGCAGGGGGTGGTGTGAAAGGTAGTCCCTTGTTTTGGTGGCAGGCCTCTGCCCACCAAAGGAACTCTAGGCGTAGGCAAGGTATGATAGGAATCATTGTTTCTAAGTCTTGAGAATGTTGACACCATAGACTTTTTAGATACCACTGTAGTTTCCTCATATGCAGTCTTGCATATGGAATTAGAAGAATGCAAGAGGCCATAAACCCCAAGGCTTGCAGTATTTGTCTTGCAAATAGCAGGGTTTTTGTGGCTACTTCTTTGAAGTAGATTGTCAAATGTTTCTCTGGCATGAGGTAAGCCACCTGGGAAGTTGTATTCAAGCTTGCTCCCAGGAATAAAATTTGTTGACAGGGTACCAGGCGTGATTTCGTTTCGTTTATGGTGTACCCCAGACAAGTTAGAACCCTTTGTACAAAGGCCAGATGATTCAAAAGTATGTCCTGGCTTTCTGCCAGAGTTAGACAATCGTCCAGGTATGGGTATATTTGAACATTTCTTTGCCTGTAAAATGCAATAACTGGAGCTAGGCACTTTGTGAATACCCTAGGCGCAGTAGATAAGCCAAAGGGCAGTGCAGAGAACTGACAGTGTGTGTGTAGCCTGCTTTGAAGCGTAGGTATCTTCTGCAAGATTCCCTGATTGGGATGTGCAGGTATGCTTCTTTTAAATCTATTGTTGCCAACCAGGCATCTTTGCCTAGCATAGGAAGTAATTTGTGAAGAGTCAGCATCTTGAATTTTGGAATCTCCAAAAAGGTGCTTAGAGTAGACAGGTCCAGGATAGGACGTCATGACAGGTCTTTTCTCTGGGTACCAGGAAAAGTCTCAAGTAGAAACCTTGTCCCTTTTCCTCTTCTGATACCAGTTGAATATCCCCCATGCTTAAGAGAGAAAGTACTTGTTTTTGGGCCTCTACCCACTGATTTGGGGGTAGGTCCGGCCACCTGCTTGGTGTTGGCAACGTGTGGAAGCGAAATCTGTATCCCTGGGACACTATATTTAAAACCCATTTGTCCTGGGTAATGAGTTCCCAGTTCTTAGCATGAAGAGCAATCTTTCCCCCCAAAGGGGCAGTCAGTTCATAAGTGCTTGGAAATTTTAAAAGAAAGTCATTGAGACAGTTTACCACAGGGGGAGAGTCTTATTATTCCCATATTTGGAAGTGGAGGCCCCCCATTGTTTAGTTCTGTGTGTCCCCTGGGACTGAAACCTGGGGTTTTGCTGTGTCTGGGTTTGGCTTGAAAAGACCTGGAAAAAAAAAACAATTCTTAGAGGGCCAGTGCCTACTAAATCTAGGAGGCTGAACTTGTAAAAAAATCTTCAACAGTATGCATAGATTTAGCTTTATCTTCCATCTTTTTAAGAACTTCCTCAGCCTTGTTGCCAAATAGGCGAACCTGATTTAAAGGAGCATCCAACAATTTAGCTTTAACATGATCAGGCAAAGATAGCTCCTTAAGCCAAGCATGCCTTCTGAGCACAGACCCAGTAACAGCAGCCCTGCAAGAGGCCTCTAATGAATCAAAACCACATTGCAAAGTATGTTTTCCAACTTGTTCAGCAGAATGCATTAAATCCTGTAATTCTTTATTTTCCACAAAGTCAGGAATCAACATCATTTTCTGTTTAAGCAGTCCAATAACATGTTGCTGATACTATATGAAACTGGCAGTTTAAAGCCCTAAGGAGTCTCTATCAAAAGGGGTAGGATTTTTAGCAGTAAAAGCCTTAATGCCCTTGGGCCCCTGTGAAATAGTCTCTGGATCTGCAATAGGATTTTTAAAAAGAAACTTGTGGGACTCAGGGACCCTGTAGTATCTGTCAGGTTTTCTGGGAGCAGGAGGCATGGGATCAGGGGCCAAATTAGATTAAATAAAGCATCAACAATGTCTAGTACAGGAGGAACAGCTAAAGGCCTATGCTGAGGTAGAAGGAAATCCAGCCTCTTTTTTGAATCAGAAAAATTCTGGCTTTCCCAGCGGAAATGTTCCCTTAGAGTATGTAAGATTTCCCCAAAAGAAAAATCCTCAGGAGGGGATGCTGAGGGAATGGAGTCCTCTGCATCAGAATCTTCATAAGTAGATAAAAGGGCAAGTCCAGATAATCAGAAGAATCAGAAACAACAGAATCCAGATCAGAAGATTCATAATCAACTTCAGTCCTAGGCCTCTTGGGGGGGGGGGGGGTTACCCCTGATTAGAGTAATTAGATCTTCAGCCATTCTTTTTTTGTTTTATGGGCATAGAGGCCTGAGCACGTGGCTTGGGCGTAGTTTTTTTAGGCGTGGATCGCGATTTAGGCCTAAGTAAAGAAGGAGGTGTTGGTTTAATATGCAAGTCCATAGGCCTGAATACACCCTCAGAAGCCGGTGCCTGCACAGCGGCTCCGGACCCATCCAAGGTAGAGACATCCATGGGTTCCATAGTTGAAGCATCTCGTGGCATCCGTGGGTTCCATAGTTGAAGCATCTCGTGGCATACCGGACTCCGAATGGGTCTCAGTAGAGGCCTGCGAATCAGAAGTAGTGGGTATCAGGGGCTGCGAAAGCGCCTCACTGAGTACCAAAGAACTGGCGACTGGCTTAGGATAAGCGTCTTCAGGAGTTTTGGACCTCGGCGACCTGTCTCTGTCTTTATCTTTGCGGTTTTGTTTTCAGAATCCTGGTAGTCAGATGGCTAACAGACTACATTTCTGGATAATTAAACAGAGAACCGAAATATTTAGAGGCGAAAATATACAGACGATGGATAGTGCGCCAATTAAATAAAGCACAAAACCGACTGCAAGGTACATCGTGGTCAGGGCCTAGGCAAAGAATACAGTACGAATGAAAATCTTTATGATGTATTTGCTTTCCACTAGTAATGCAATTATTAACTTTTATTGACATCAGTAAGGAGCAAGAAAATGTTTCCCCAACGGGGTACTTAGCTTTAGTTGAAGACTTCGGTTCTGAAACTCGAAAATGAAAATTTCAGGAGTCTGTCGACCGGCACTTGCGAACTGCTTCTGCTTCAGGCATCGCACGGCAAGAAAGACTGATGTAATGATGTCAGCTGCATGTTTTATACCCCTGACATCAAGGAAGAAGGGACAGCAACAGACGCAGGACCCAAGACTTTGTTAATCAGGCCGACTGAGGGCTACCTGCAAGCAGATAATCCAAATGTAATGACTGCAACAGTGAAACACGAGGAACATCTGAAGGAACTTGAGACGCATGTACTTCCTTTACCATACCCCTATCAGATAGGACTGGATATGTATGTTTAAGAGACATTTTGCTTTTAGAGTCAAAGGTCAACTCCTAAAGACGGATTTAAAAATTCACAAACCAAGAAAACCGCATATTTTATGGGATGTGTGCTCAAAGTGTAGTCTCATAATTTTCCTGTGATTAAGTCATCACTGAAGAGCCTGTATTCCAGTCGATAGACCTGCTCAAATTAAATCAAATAAGCAAGAATACAGCAGTACACAGAAGCATGCATATATACATTTTTTTTTTCTTTAAAAGCGTACTATATACAGTTAATCTGTCAGGACAGTCTCACTCTTCAAAGAACTCAGCAGAATGACTACTGGTATGATACAAATCAAGTGCTAAGAGCTACAGTAGTTGTAATAAATATCACAACAAAACTCTCCCACCACTGCAATGCTTTATAATGTTCTCTAGCGTATTCAAGACAAGCCTTTCTTGCACATCTAGTCATGACGTCAATGCACAGTAAGCACTTACTTCTGCTGCTGATTTTGTCTGAGGGCCGCAATGCATCGTCCAAGTGTATGAAGTGATGTGTTAATGTTAGTGGCTTCCTTCATCCTCTCTCCACATTTCTGATCTTTGCATCGTTCTGAACCAGCAAGATCACAGAGGGATAACCTACAAAGTGTTTAATCTTTAGAAATGTTGTTCAGAGTGCATACTAGGAAACTATCCTGAAAAATGTTGCATAGTACTGTAAGAATACTTACTCACTGATTTTTGAAACACGCAAGTCCTTTTCCCCTGTTACATGTAAAAGGCGAATGGAGAAAATACTGTGACTGCAAAAAAACATATTTTTTTTAGTTAACCAAGTGATATTTCAAATCAACATACAATCAATAAGTTATTTTCAGTATTTCCATCAGTCTTCAATGAAATCCAACAACCTAGCACTAATGAAGCGCTTTCATTAAGCTTGCAGTGTTCCAAGCACTTCCAAGCACCAGGGCATAAGATTCACTCACTTTTGAGGACTTATCCATCCACCAACCAAAACTTTAAAAAAAAAAAAAAAAAGACTGCACAACAATCCATTAAATTCACTTCTAAAGACTGCTTGCTACCATCTACTGTATGAGGAAAACTGTAGTGGAGACTAGAAATCTAAGTGGGATTTACAGAAAAAAGTAATGCAGTATATGGTAGTGCCACGGATCTGGTACAGAATATAGGTCAGTCTGAGAAAATTGAAGTGAGGTCACAACATACGTCAGTCACCATAAATAACCCACAAAGGCTGGCAAATACAATCAAAGTGCATGTCATTTGTTGGCATCTTACCAAGCATGTACATTTTACATGGTGTTACAACTAAATGCTATAAACAGTCATGCAGTCAGAAGTACAGTGACAGAATCTGCACTATGAAATTCATTTATGTTTAAAAGATAAATCTGCCATTTTGTTTTTTTACTAGCATGACTCATGAAATGCCTTTGAACTGTTATTTCCTTGAGGAGAGGGTCTAACAGTAACCACCAGAAAATTCACTTGCTACAAGACAATTCAGCTGAAAGTTGGAAGTCTTGGTTCCAGAAAATATTTTTTCTTCTATGAGAAAAATAGCTGAGAAACCAGAGAAGGTAGTCTTTTTGTCTGTGTGTTACTGGGTTATTTAATACTTTTGCTTTTAAGAAAAATAGAAAGCCACTAGTATTGAGACAGAAATTCAGGAAAGTATTAAACTTGAAATTTCATCCAATATGATTTTTGTAACTATTGATGTTAAAAACCTTTTTTTCTGTTATATTCCATGATATGGGTTTACTATGGTTAGAAACACAGTTATTCAATACTAAGATGTTTGGACAGTACCGTATTAACCTGCTGATTGCCCTTATGGAAATTACTTTGACCAAAAGTTACATATTTTTCAAGGGACAATACTTCAGACAGTTCACTGGTGTGGCTATGGGGGCCACTTGCGCCCCCACTAATGCCAATTTGGTTAAATCCCATTGGGTATCTGAATTTATTTTTGAAAGCCGGTTTATGGCTTATATAAAATACTATACAAGGTACCTGGATGATTTGTTTTTTAGTATGGACTGGCACTGAAATTATTGGATGAATTTTTTAGTTATATAAATAACACCACTGGATTTTTAGAATTCACTTATTCATTTAGCAAGGAAAGAATCAATTACCTGGACAATGAGATTTTTTGACACTGTTCAGTACAAACTTGTTTGTCTTTCGGCTTTTTCCTGGTAAGGGGTCGCCACAGCGAACTTCGGTCCACTAATGACTGACTGGCAATCAATTTTTTACGAAACGCCGAGGTGCCAGCTCAACGCCCAACCTTCAACAAAGGCTCGCCCATTTAAGCACGCATGTCTGTCAAACACTACCCAGCTGCGGGGAGGACATGCAGACTCCACAAAGAAGGCACTCCCAAGCCAAGCAGAGAATCCAATGGGCGAACCTCTTGCTGTGAGGTAACAATGCTACCGCTGTACCACCACAGAATACTATTGAGTACAAACTAATATCTAAAACCTTTAAGAAACCCTTTTTTTTTTCTAATTCCTACCTTGAGTACACTAGGTTTCACCCACACTACCAAAAGAGATCAGTAGTCAAGGGGCCACTAGCAAGAGAGGCCAGGATGGTCACCAATGAAACTGATTTTTTACTTGAAATTGATTTTATGTTAGATATGTTTAGGAAAAGGGGTTATCCCAACAGCCTTTTATGCAAAGTATGTCATGAAGTGGTTCAGAAAAGACAGAATGGTGTCTATCAACCTATTTTGAATCAACAGATTCTAATACTGGATGTGAAATGGCCACTATAGGGGGTGAACAAAATAGATGAAACCAACAGCTCAAAAAGGGAGATTTTCATTTATTACTGTTTACAACAAACAGCATGGCTATTGTAAAAGCGGTCAATAAAAACTGACTTTTTTGGATTAGATAAAGCTGTTAAAGATTTATTAGGTGATAGCCCTGTTATTGTATTTAAGGAAGACTTGTCTTTTAAAAATTTATTTGAGAACAGTAGGTTTTAGCCTCAGTTTTCCCAGTAATGAACAACTGGGTAATTTCAAATGTGGAATGTACAAGCTATGTCCACATATTTTTGTTACGAGGGAAAATTTTCAGTTGGCGCAGTCAAGAATCTACACAAAAAGCCATTAGAATTGTCAGTCTAAAAAAATGGTTTATATGGCGAAGTGTTTGCAATGTCCTGTTTTTTATACAGGCAAGACCTCAAGACGTTTTTGTGAAATAATATATGAACACTTATTGGATATTAAAAAAGGCAGACTAACTAATGCATTATGTAAACATGTTAAGAGAATTTGCTGAACATAATTTTGGCTTTTTCATTACACAACAGCTTTTGTTTGATACACAAGGTAGAATGTTACCTGAACATTGTGTGAATTAAAGTGGGAACTACGCTTTAATGCCTTTACCTATCCAGGTTTTAATGAATATGTTCATATAAATTGTGTTGAAACTTGAACATTAAACATTTAAACTGTTCATTTTTTCTGTATGTCATTGGTTACTAGCTAATTGGTCGATTTTTTTTTTAGTTTATTAACCTAATTGTTAGCAAGGCTTTTTAAACAGAGTAGATTTTTGTGGTTTTTAAGTTCTGAAGAAGTCACAGAGCATTGTCGGGATGAAAGCGCTCAATGTATTTATCTTATACCGAATACTTTTGGATTTAATAAACCAACTTTTGACTACTTGTTCCGGTAATTGATCATATCTCTTCTGTACATCTGAGACTTGTTAAATGTCCTTTAGAAATGTTGCATCATCCTGGAGATGGTCTCCCCAAAAGAAATCTATCCTAATGGGAAATCTGGTGATAATTGGTCTTCATCATGAGAGGCCAGTTGCCCAGGAGAAAAAAATTGGAAGAATAGACCACTGAGTCCTAATACAAGTCAGATTACTCTTCTTCTGAGGAGGAATCATGCTGTTTTTCAAGACGGAGGGGCAGGAGAAGACACAAAGAAAGGAAGGAGCCTTTAAACATAAGATGACTTGTATAACCTTGACAAAAATTTAGCCATTCATTCTCATGGGGTCTCTGCTGAGGAGAAACATGTTAAGATTCTTGCCTCTTTGTTGATGGGATGTCTGCTCCAACAGAGCATAATTGCATGGAACCTTGTCAGACCTCAATAAGGGAGATGGGCATCTCTTCTCTAACTAGAATCTGAGGTATGCCCTCATGACCCCCTGAAATAATCATCCATAGTTCTCCCTTCTCTCACTGTCTCTCTGGTGGAGTTAGGAGTTAACAATCTTATTAGATAGGAGTGTGAGAGAGAGGTCATACTGGCCTCAGGCAGAACAGTAGATTCTTGTTTTATTTCAGTAGGTATGTCAGAGTCAGAACTGTCATCCAAATAATCAGTTTTCACTTTTTGGGGTGTGTGTGAGCAGGATGCTAGAGAGTTCCAGCATTTTGGAAAAAAAATGAGGCTCTTGAGGTGTCTGGTCTCCTAAATAGGCATTAAGGGAAGATAATTAACTTCCAAGAGTCTTGGGGACAAATGATTGGCAAATGTTGCAGTTATGATAATAGTGTTCAGTACCTAGGCAAACACTGAGTGTGGAGGTGTTTATAAGCAATCTGCCTTCCACAGTTATACTTCCCTCTCTTAGCTGTTATGATCAAATCTTAAAAATGACGAAGAAAAAGGAGGTTCTCCAATGGGAGATTTATCTGACCAGGCCTTGGTGGTGGTCATGGCACAATGACATGGTATTCAGACCAATGACAGTGAATCTTGTGTGTTTAGTCTGGCAACAAGACAATTCGAGGATCCCATGCTTATACATCTGCTTATACATCCCTACATCCATGGGCTAAGGTCATACATCTGATGCAAAAACCATCAAGACTTATTTTTGGCTTTGGTTCCCTGCCCAGACATCAGATTACTCTTTGCAGGATAACCCACAACTAATGGAATGGTGCAGTGATATAAGGAAAGATATCAGAAAAACAGCAATCAAACCAATAAAGGTTAATTTGTCTCTCAAAGGTCAGTGGCATTTAACTAATTACCTCTCCTACCATGTGCTGGAACACTGGCTAAAGACACCCATTTATCTCTAAGTAATGAAATGCAGTTCTTTACTTAGAAATAAAGGGGAAGAAAAAAATAACAGCCTGGGGACTAGTAAATAGCTCAGGGACTGGCAGCAGTCCCTGGACCACACAGAGTAGCACAGTTGTAGGAGACACAGTTGGAAAGAAACAAACGTGAATATGTCAAAGAAATTACTTCAGGTTGGACATTCAGCAAAATATCAGGGACAAAGGAAAAGGGGAGTAATACTTATTACTTGAGGGTCCCAACAGTGACAGTAAAAGGGAAAAAAAAGACAATGGTACATTTGTGGGAATAAGGGGCTGTTGACAAGGCAGAAAAACACTGGCATGTATTCACAATCAACCAAAAACTGCTATTAAGGATTTTTCTATAAAACAGGCTACATCTGTGAAAAAAAATAAGAACATTTGGTATGGAAGATATGAATTCAGTACTGGTAAATCAAAAAATTTACATGTTTCTCAAGGCACAAAAACTGGGCTAGACAGGATAAAATTTATATATTACAGGACCATGTGTATTTAGTTGAAAAGTTTGACACATCCAATAATTATTTCAGATCGCGCACCAATAAGAAAGATTCACTGTAACAAAGCAAAAATGAGACATTGGCACTTTACTACTTGTTAAAGAGAGGTCTAAGGAAGGAGTAGCAGAATTTCCTGAAGTATTATGGAAGACAGAAATTTCTTCAGAAGAGATGGCTTCTGGAGCTAAAGATTTCTTCATAGTGGGATGAAATGAAGATGGAGTCTAAAAAATAAGGTTGAAACAGACAGCAAGTCAGTAAAACAAATTACTTAGAAGGGCTGACAAAGGTTAAAGTATTGTAGAATAAAGGTGAATGCAACAGAAAGAAAAGTGTAAAATCTTACCATAACCATAGATATCCTCCTCTTCCAAGTTGCAGTATTCTGCATATGGGTTTACCCATCAGTCTTATGTATGTACAGCCAGTATCCAAAAGCTTTCAGTCCCCACTGTGGTTCATCAAACGTGGATGACAATTTGTGGGCCATAAGGTGATGGCGTGCACCAATCCTCAGAACAGTAGCCCCAGTCAGAGCCAGTCCTGTAAGAGCAATGCCATATCATTGCCATCCAGAAAGGGATGTTATTAGCTGATAAGAGGGGAAGGAGGGTGGGAAGGAATGCTGTAACATGGAAGAGAAGGACATCTATGGTTATGGTAAGATTTTACACAACTTTATGTCCTTCTATTCCCATGTTGCATATTCTGCATATGGAAGAGTGCCAAAGCTCACTGAGGTTGGGGTGACTGTCTGGAGGAGATTCCAGGAATCCATGAAGGATAGCCTGGCAAACCCTGCACTGGATCTGGAGATGAGGTCAAGCTTGTAGTGCTTGGTGAAGGCATGGACTGAGGACCAAGTAGCAGCTTCCAGGACAGAAGAGGTATCCAAACACTTGAAGGCTCCTGAAGATGTCATTGCTCTTGTGGAATGAGCTTTAACTGTACCCTGTAGGGACTTACAATGGAACTGGTAAGCAGAAAGGAATGGCTTTGGAGATCCAAGTAGAAATAGTCTGCTTGGTCACTGCCTTCTCCAAAGCTCTGGGGTGAAAGGATACAAAGAGCTGGTCAGTCTGTCTGATGGACTTCGCGTTGGGCAGGTAGAATCTGATTTGCCTGTGAACATCCAGGGAATGCAGCACACTGGCTCGTTGTGGGTTTAAGAAAAAACTGGTAATTCTATGGTCCGATTAAGGGACAGGTCACTGAATACCATGGGCATGAAGGACAAATTTGTCCTAAGGGCAACCCTGTTCTTGTGAAAACTAGAAAGGGAGGAATAGCCATAAGGCCTTGGAGTTTGGACAGTCTCCTGGCTGAGGTTAGGGCCACTAAAAGAACAGTTTTCCAAGTACAGTGCTTTAATGAGGCTTTGTTTGCTGGCTCAAAGGGAGGTAGCATAAGCTTCTCTAACATGTAGTTGAGGTCCCAAGCTGGAGGGATGGGTTTCCTGGGGGCATAAGGTGCAGTACCCCTTGAAAAAGAGCTTGCAAGGGAGTCTGGATGTTAATGGGGGATACAAAGGCAGGCAAGCGGAAACAGCAGACAGATGAGTTTTGATGGATGAATATGCCAGTCCAGACTGCAGTAACTCACACAAATAAGACAGCACTAGAGGGTGTTCGCTGAGAAGCAGATCCAGCTGTCTTATGACACCAAATAGTGAATTGTTTCCACTTGGAGAGATATGATTTTCTAGTATTTGGTTTCCTGGCCTCCTGCATAACATTGAGCATGTCCTCATTGTAAAGGTGTCTAAATGGGATCAGAATCCTATCAGCCACAGAGTAAGGTGCAGCATTTGCCACTGTGGATGGTTAGTGACCCCTTGTGCTGTGAGGTCCACTCTCCGTGTAACGTGGTGATTGCCCTTGGACAAATGGAGTAAGGGTAACCAGTGCTGTCTGGGCCAGTAGGGAGTCACCAACAAGATTTTCGAGTTGTCCTGCTGAATTTTTGCAGGACCTTCTGAATGAGTGGGAAGGGGGTGATGCATGCAGATATTTCCCCTTCCAAGAAATTGGGAAGGCACCTGTTGCCAGTACCTGTGGTTCGGGTGTCCTGGTGCAAAAGCCAGGAAGTTGCCTGTTGATGGTGGAGCTAAACAGGTCTATTTGAGGTATACGCCACCTGTGGACCAGATCCAGGAAGACATCTCTGTGCAGCATCCATTCGTGGCTGTTTGTGCTGGTTCTGCTCAAATAATCTACTTTGTTGTGGGGGGAGGGAATGCAGGTTGCCTGCAGGGAGATTCCCTGTGAGGTAGCCAATTCCCATACCAAAAGGGCTCGCCTGCAGAGCAGGTAGGACTTGATCCATCCCTGCTTGTTGATATACCACAGTACAGTCATGTTGACTGTGTATATCAGAAGTGTCCCCTGTTGAATGAAAGGTTGAAATGCCTGGAGGGCTAGCAGGATTGTCATCTCTCTGTCATTGATGCGTTCTGATTTGAGGTGAATTGGCCACAGACCCTGCACCTGTCGGTGTCCTAGTCAGCAACCCCATCCCAGGTCTAAGGCATCTGTGTACATGACCTAAGTGGGTTCTGGTGGTTGGAGTGGGAGGCTGGGGTTGCGTTGTACCCGATCCAACCACCATAGTATTTCCTTTTTTAGGCAGGGCAGAAGGGGCGCATGTGCTCCAGTGGCTGGCTGTGTAGCTTACAGACTGAGTGGAGGTACCACTGCAGCTTCCTCATGTGTAGCCTTGCTAAAGGAAGCATGGGTATTGTGGCTGCCATGTAGCCCAGAAGCTTGAGTACTGCCTTGCAGTCAACTCCATAGAGTGAAGTACCAGGAGGAGATGTTCTGTCAAGGAGCTCACCTTTGGAGGGAAAGGTATGCCTCCATGAGATCTGAGCTGATTCTGCACCCGAGGAACACAATGTCCTGTGTTGGTTGAAGATGGATTTTGGCAGATTTATCCGAAATCCCAGAGATTGTAGTAGGGACACCACAAAGTGGATGTGCCCTTGCAGTATTTCTTGGCTGGCATTCTGGATTAGCATGTCGTCCAGGTAGGGAAATATCTGTATTCCCTTTATCCTGCAGTAAGCCAGTACAGGTGACAAGCATTTGGTAAAGACTCTGGGTGCGGTAGAAAGTCTAAAGGGCAAGGCAGAGAATTGCAAGTGAGAAAAGTCCACCAATAATCTTAAATATTTCCTGTGGGAGGGCCTGATTGGGATGTGGAGATCTAAAGTAGTCAGGAATCCATGTGGAATAAAATCAGAGGGAAAAGGGTTGTCAGGGTTACCATTTTGAAGGTAAGTACTTTTAGGAAGAGACTGATGTAGGAGAAGTCTAGGATGGGTCTCCATAGTCCGTCCTTCCTGGGGACCAGAAAGAGCCTTGAATAGAAACCTCTTCCTTCTGCAGAGTAGGGGACTGACTCTACAGTGCCCCAGTCTAACAGTGTCTGCAGAACTGGTTGCAAGAGGTGCAACTGCTGCATAGGAGGTCGAGAAATTCCCCGCCATATGGGAGGAGGGAGCCAGAACATAAAGTAGCCATCTTGGAAGACGGAAAGGACCCACTTGTCTCAGGTGAGAAGAGCCCAAAGAGGGAGACAATGAGAAAGCCAGATGGACAAAGGTACGGGGGGAGCGCAAGACTGACAGGTAGTCAGATGCTACCTGCCCTGTTTTGAAAGGGAGTCCTCTGGATGAAGGTAAAGGTTGCTCTAGGCGGAGGAGGTTGTTTTCTGGTGGACTTATGTGGCCTTGGAGGAGGAGTGGGTCAGGAGTGCTTCCTAATAATCTGTTTTGGAAGGGTAGTTTCTGTGAAACTTCAGGATTGGTTTGACAAGTAAATGTTTAAGGTCCTGCATCTTTTTTTCCTTTCTGTTGCAGAGCTTTAAAGAGGTCTGCAACCTTAGTGCCGAAAAGAGCAGCATTATCCAGGGGAGCAATGGTGAGCGTAGTGATGAAGTCATCTGGGATGGGTTGTAGGTGAAGACAGGAGTATCTGCATAAGACAGATGCTGATGCTGCTGACCTGGCAGATGATTCAGCAGCATCATAGCTACACTTGGAGTGTCTGGTGGCCTAGGCTGAGGGACTCGAGAGAGGACAGTAATGCTTTGGCAGGGGGGAGTCAGGAATATCTGCCAAATGTTTAGTGGCAGAAACAGACAAGGTGTACTTTGCCATGTGGGTCTGATAGTTTGTGGCTCTAAAAGCCAAGGTAGCAGAAGTATAAATCTTTTTGCCTAATCTTTCCATTGTCTTGGTGTCTGTCAGCTGGGAGAATGGTGGTAGTAGGCAAGAGTTTAGAAGCTTTGTCAGTAGCAACGGATATAGTGGCTGGGTCAGCCGGTGGGCACTGTATCAGATGCTTAACAGTGTCAGGTACTTTATAAAGCCCGTCAGGTCTACGTGGGACAGGAGGCTGAGAGTCAGGGTTCAGAGATGCAGTAAAGGTAGCTAGAAAGGCAGGCAGGATGGGAACAGCAGGTGGGCTAGGGGTTTCCATTTGAATGAGGTCGTAGTACCTTTTTTGTACCTCAGAATTTTCTGAGGAATCCCATTTAAAGTGTTCCTTCATCCTGCTAATGTCTCACTGAAGGTCAGATCTTCAGCTGGAGAGTCAGGGTCCAGTGACTCTTCCCCTGGGGATCCGTACCCCATGGGTGAAGAGAGTTGGGAAGTGTAGAAGAGAGATTCCTCAGAGGAATCTGAAAGGGTCGCCTCTTCCCTGGGTGTTGGATCTGTAGGCAGAGGCCTAGGGCTCGGGAGAGGTGGAAGCAGTAATAGCAGGTGTGGGCCTTAGTGCCATGAAGGCACTAAAGAGATTCTGGCAAAAGCCTGCCAATCAGGCATGGTTTCTGTAGGGAGGAGATACATTTCCTCTTTTCCCTTCTTTTAAGAGGGTCAGTGGACATCTGTCAGAAGGCTCGAATGACTCCTCAGGAAACGCTTGTTCCCCTCGGCGCCAGTCCCTGTAACCAGGCCTATGTCAGCCACAGTTTGGGAGTCCGATGGAAAAGGCTCAGCGGTAGTCGAAGGCCAGAAGGTCATGGTCTTCTTTTCTGGGGATTCTGTGGGGGTGTCGGAAGAGCCCTCCATCCTAAGCACAAGTAGTTTCAGATGCTGGTTTTCAAGGTATAGGTTTAATGCATGCAAGCGAATATGCAAAGTTTTTGGTAAGAACGCCTGGCAGATAGGGCAGGCCTTATGGATGTGAGAGTTTCCCAAACAGAAAAGACAGTTGTCGTGGGAGTCCTTATGAGGTTACTGGCGTCCACACTGACAATTACCCTTTCTGGATGACATTAACAAGCAATAATAAGAAATTAGAAGGACTGAAAAGGTCCCCAACGGGGTACTTATCTGAACAGTGAATATGACGTCAGCAGTAACCAGAACAATTGGCATACAATTGGTGGCTGAAAAGTTCTGGGGGCTGGTGCAGGCAGTCACCTTTATGCCCCACAAACTCTTGTCCATGTCTGACGCACCACTGAGGGACAGAAAGCTTTTGGATACTGGCCATACATACGTGAGACTGAAGGATAAACCCATATGCAGAATACTGCAACATGGGAATAGACATCTAGGAGAGAAGCAACTGCAGAAATATAAAGGGGGAAAAGGACATCTGGAAGAGAAGCAACTGCAGAAATGTAAAGGGAAAATAAGGGAGTATTTGGATAATATGCATGAGTTTAGAAAGGCTGCTCTTAAGTGACTTTTTTGATAACGCCAATGCACAAAAACATTTAGCACAACAGAAAGGGTTGCCAAAAAAACTTAGGGAGCCTACAAGAAAAATAACCAGAAGTCCTATGGAGTTGTTGAAGATTTCACAAATTTTATGAAAATCCGTATAGACCAGAGGAATGTAGAAACCAAGAAAAGGCACAAGTGGAAATATTCATGGAAGGTTAATTGGACAGAACACAAATTCGCCCCTGAGGTGGCACCCATGTCCCTCAGACAGGGGTAGCCGCTGTTGATCACAGACCCACTCTGCTCAAAAATTCATTCTACAAACTACCCAAAAAAGAATAAATGGGGATATTTGGGATTAACATAGCTAGGCTTGTAAAGGCTCTAGGGCTGCTGGTCTAATAACCTCCTATGACTCTTTGAATCAAAGCAACAATGACATCTGTAGGCTCCCAGTTATGTAACCAAGTCCAGCAGGTTTTAGATGTTTGCCTGAAGTGTATTCATAGGTCTTTTAAACACCAAACAGCCTTCAGAGATGTTCGCCATAGGTAGCAAATGCTGGAGGTGTGACGAGAGAGAGAGGAACCTGTGACCATGTTTTTGGGGAGTGTAAATTGTTGGCAGTTTTATAAATTTCCCCATGGAATATTTTATCAAAAATATTGGGGAAGCAAATGGTTAACCAAGGAAATGATTCTTTTGAGATGAAGCATAGGACCTGAATTGCCTGTACTTGTCTGCACATAGTAAGGCCTTACTAGGTTTATTGCTACGGCCTGCCAAAAAAGCAATTACTAGAAAACTGAGATAAAAATCTAAATGAATTGCAAATAAAGTACTGAATACTTTAGAAAAGATAAAATAGAGAGGAATCTTTATAAAAATCGAGGAGTAAACTACATAGAAATAAATGGAGTTTGTGGGAGCAATAAACAGAATAATGCTTAGGAGCTAGAGTGTGGTTTAAGGGAAAGCAGGACTTGAACAATTTTATGTAATGTTGGAGTAAATAATTGTTTAAGACAACATATAATGCATGAATATGACAAAATGTAAATCCGTTTTTTTCCTATTAATGTATGCATGTCTACCATCTTAAGTGATAATTTCATAGAGATGTTTTAAATAGAGAGAAATGGGAAGAAGGTCAAGAAACGGTACTGTTATCAGCAAACCTATTTGAATATCTACAAATATGGAAGCTCCTGACAGCTCATCTGTCTTCTTCATGGTGCAAATTAGCAGCAATGACACGATAGGAGTCCCAGAACTAAAGAAAAGTGGACGGCTCACCAGTAAACGAGAGCAAGGGACACCAGACCCTGTAGAATGGTTCAGACAAAATCTGCTGTAGTGTAGGACATGGCTCCTAAGTTGTAGTACTTGTCAAAGATATTGACAGAAAACCATGCGCTGCATCCATAATACCCTGGATTGTGATCCCCCAAGAAAATCTATGGTGCAATACGACTCTAAAAAAGTTCTGACACCAACAGGTATTTGTTTTCCACAGTTTAATAGCGAAAGGCAATAGCTGGCAAACCACTAGCAAATGGTTTGTTGAACAGATTTCCTTCCTTTTCCTTTGCAAAGGCCACAATTGTTTTTACTTTCAGACTTAGTTTAGTACTACCTAGATGAAATCCAACTGGTCTCTGCACATCATGGAAATAAGTAGTCTCTTACCATAACGTTCCATCCACTAATCCTTGACAGTGGGCTCAGTTCCGTGCCTCGGAACAGACTTGGCAGTTTTCTGCAGCTTACGTCTACCCATAATGCTCCTTCACTAAATTACCTCAAATAGAGTTTGCCTATAATAGTGACACAGACAAGAAGTAATAAATGAGACACCATATCTGTGCCCCTATTATGAAGCCAGTCTCTGGGAATATTCAGTCTACTAGGAGTCTTAGGCAGGAGGGAAGGGGAGGGGATTTCAAGGATTAGTAAAGAACACCACCACAGATGGAATGTTATGGTAAGACACAACTTCGTTATCTGATGGTGTCACTCTTCACTCAATCCTTGACCGTGGGACAGAGCTCCTAGCTACCTGAATCTTGGGAGGTCTCACAAAAGAATATTCCTGAGAACAATCCAACTGAATGATGCACATCACCTAGAGACCTGGTCCAGTTTGTAATGAGTAATAAAGGTATGAGGAGATGCCCATGTAGCTGCTGCACAAATGTCATCTAAAGAAGCTCTAGCATGAAAACTACAGAAGCTGCTACAGCGCTAGTTAAATAAGCCCTCACAGGATGTGTTGGGTGAAGTCCATCTGAGTGATAAAGTTGATACAAGCCCTAATCCAGTTAGCTAAGGTAATCTCAGAAACTGAGTTGCCTAAGGAAAGACAGGAAAAGGCAACGAATAGTTGGCTGGATTTTCTGGATGTCCGTTGTTCTGTGAAATTAAAAACAAAATTGCCTGTGAATGTCTAATAAGTGCAGACAGTACTCTCCCTTATTAGAGAAATTAGGGGAAAAGACTGGTAAGGTTCGATTGATATTTGATTCTGACACAACCTTTGGCAAAAAAAGATGGATTCGTCCTGAGAGAGACCATGTCCTTATCAAATATTAAATAGGGGTCCTGCAGGATAAGGCCTGGATTTGTGACATTCTTCTGGCTGAAGTGATAGCTATCAAAAATAAAGTTTTCCAGGTCAAAAACTTTAAATCACAAGTCACCAAAAGTTCAAAAGGGGATGAAAGGAGAGACTGTAGCACCAAGGGTTAATCCCATGGAGCAATGGGTACTTTAAATGGAGGCCTTAGCATTAAAGTTCCTTTCAAAAATGCCTTACAAAGTCTGAGACATAAGTAAAGAACCATCAAAACCAACATGGAAATCAGATATCGCAACAAGATGTAAACAAATGGTAGAAGCTGAGGAGCCAGACTGATAAAGACAGGCTAGAAATTCCAAAACTTTATCTAGAGGTGATGCGTAGGGGTCAATGTTACTGAAAAACGATCTAGCAAATTTTATCGATTTACTATGGTACAGTTTTCTAGTGGAGGCTTGTGGTGGCCCAAAATGATATGTCGGACCAGGGAAGTAAGGGAAGACTGCCTGGCAATCATGGGAACTTGAGAAGCCACGCAGTGAGCTTGAGATGCTGAAGATTCAGATGGACCATTCATTTTGGGTGAGATAACAGGTCTGGAGGTGGGTCTAGAATCCAAGGTTTCTTAAGTAGGTGAGGCCAAAGGATAGGAAACCAGCCTTGTCAAGGCCAGAACAGAGCAATGAGGATTATTTTGTTCTTAGACCTCCAGCTTTTCTTTAGAAACTGACGTGGGACTTTGGGGCCAATCATGGAGAAGAGCGTCTCTGGGTGACTCCATCAGAGGAGGGATTAGGGCAAAGTAACTGCTGCACTTGTTCAGAGGGGATGCAAATAGATTGCAGTAAGGCTGACCCCAACGGTGGAATATCTTTCTGAGCCACTACTGGATTGAAAAACCACTTGTGAGGCACTGAGATGGTTCTGCACAACTTATCCGCAATCACAATGGAGCTCCCCGGAATAAGCATTGCATTTAGAAAGCGGTTGGAAGTCATCCATTGCAACTGAGGGCTTCTCGACAAAGCAGGTAAGACTTGGCTCCGCTTAGTTTGTTGATGTACCAGACTACAGACATGTTGTTTTGTTTGCATTGCCACTGTTCCAAAGAAGAGGGGGTCTTGACATGCTCTCAACGCTAACAGTACCACCTTCATCTCTAGAACATTGATATGTACATTGGCCTTTATCTGGGACCAAGTGCCTTGGACTATCCTACCCAAATAATGCCCCGGCAAAGTCTTTACCACACAAGTCTTGGAAAGGCCCTTGGGTCGTTTGAACCATAGCCTCCAACTTCACTGGTTCCTGCAGTAGGGCTGCTGAGGAGTGGAGAAACATAGACCCATGGCAGACTGCCTTCCCATCTTTCTCACATCTGGCTAGTCTGTCTTTAACCCTGGGTCCAATTAGTGATGATCCGTCAAACGGAGCTTTAACGAAAGAAGATTTAAATGGCACCACAAAGTCAAATAAGCGCATCCAGGCAAGTCTCCAGATGGCTACGCCTGAACCCATTGCCCTTGTCATCCCTTCAGATGCATGAGCAATTACCTTCATGGACGAATTAGAAATCGATTCAAGGGTGGCATGCCGAGAGGCAACCTTGTCTTGGACCCCCCCCCTTCAGCTACTGCTCCTGCAAGAGCATCTGAAAGCTTTATCAGATCTCTCTGCAATCTAGTGAAGTGTGCCATATTATTCAACGTCCTGAGAGCAAAGGTCAATGAAGCATATACTCGCTTCTTAAAACCTATCCATAGTCCTAGACTCCTTGTTAGGAGGATGGATAGTAGGACTTTCTTCTACAAGTTCCTTTTTGGTGGCTGCCGCTATCACCATGGCGTCTACAGGCAATACCCTTGGTCCAATGTTATTCATCATTTGGTGCAGAAAGAATCCGGTGAGGCATCTTAGGAATTTGTTTGATGGAGTCAGGAATCTTCCATGCCTGCTGAGAGATCCAAGAGGTAGAGGGGCTGGGCACAAAAAGCCTCCAGATATGGCTGGAGGCAAGTCCAGCCGCCCCTCTGCTTCAGGATTTCTAAAACATCCCAAAGGAAACATCAGGGGACAACCTAGGGGAATCTTCCCCTTCATCGAGATCAGTATCCTCTGTGAAAGACTTCCGAGGGTTCTAAGTGCTCCCTCTTGCACTTTTTCTGCAAAGGTATCTCTTTGGTGGGATGTTCGGGAGAGGTATCCAAAGAAAAAAAAAAATCACCATGGTGGATCGTTCTCAAGGCTTCTGTTTAGTGTTTGTGTTCCTGTTTTGTATTTCAAGTCATTTTGGAGTATTGGAGGTGTTTGTTTTTGAAGTACTCCTCTGAGAAAGGCTGCTGAAGTGGCTGCTGCCCTGGTAGAATGTGGCCTAATATTCTTAGGCACCGATTTGTCATGCTGTGCATAGCAGAAACGAATGCAGTGTCCTATCCATTTTGAAATAGTCTGCTTTGAAATGGCCTTTCCTTGTGATCTTGCAGCATATGCTACCAACAGTTGCTCAGTTTTTCTGAAAGCTTTTGTTTTGTCCAAGTAATTCCCTGTCCCTCCAAACGGAAGAGAAATCCATACTGGCAGGAGTTCTTCTCATAGTCCCTGGTGTAGTCGCTGCTTCGTTACTGGTCATATTCACAAAAACACATTCAAATAGGCAAAAAAGAAACACCAAAACGAAAAATGCAGCCAACTGGATAAATCTTTACTTAACAGATTCTTAACATCTTAACAGATTCTGGTACCTCGGCCTTCGCCTTCAATGGAATAAATTATTCTGTACAAAGCCAGTTTTTAAATACACCAGTTAATTACATAATCCAACAATTAAACAATTAATTAAATTCATTAATTAAATAATTATAGTTAAAAAACTTTTTCATTTATCACAAACCAATATTACAATTCATTTTAAACATGAATATTATAACTTTCAGTGTTAAATTACATATTTAAATTTCTAAATTCATCCCATTTGGATACAGGGTTTTATAATTTACTATAAAATTTGATTCCATTCTCAAAAGTTTTTTCTGAAAATTAACGTTGCCCCCCCCCCCCCCCCCCCAAATCAGGATTGGCCAAAATACTAGGCAGGAGGGACAGAGCTAATAATGCAGGTGCTTTTGCCTGTGGACGGTGTAAAGTTTGTAGAAAAATTGTGAATTTGGATGGTAGTAAAATAAATGGCATTAAATATAATATGCCATTGATTACTTTAATTGTAATTCCTTTGGGGTAATTTATATAATAGGTTGTAAATGTGAGACTAAAAAAATGGTATATAGGACAGACAAAATGAAAGGTAAAATTGAGGATTATGGAACATTTGGGAGATATTAGGAATGGTAGGTTGGATAGTCCAGTAGCTAATCATTTTCATCAGTATCATGATGGTGGATGTACAGATTTAATATTTAGTATTTTGGCCAAACCTGATGGGGGTGGGGGGGCAAACGTTAATTTTCAAAAAAAAATTTTGAGAATGGAATCAAATTTTATAGTAAATTATAAAACCCTGCATCCAAATGGGATGAATTTAGAAATTTAAATATGTAATTTAACACTGAAAGTTATAATATTCATGTTTAAAATGAATTGTAATATTGGTTTGTGATAAATGAAAAAGTTCTTTAACTATAATTATTTAATTAATGAATTTAATTAATTGTTGGATTATGTAATTAACTGGTGTATTTAAAAACTGGCTTTGTACAGAATAATTTATTCCATTGAAGGCGAAGGCCGAGGTACCACAATCTGTTAAGATGTTAAGAATCTGTTAAGTAAAGATTTATCCAGTTGGCTGCATTCTTCGTTTTGGTGTTTCTTTTTTGCCTATTTGAATGTGTTTTTTTTGAATATGTCCAAAGTAACTAGCCAAGCCTTCTTGCCCAGCATAGGTAGAAGTTGCTGCAGTGTCAGCATTTTGAATTTTGGAGCGTCCAGGAAAGTATTTAGAATAGATGGGTCCAGTATCGGTCTCCAGGCTTTGTCCTTTCTGGGTACCAAGAAAAGTCTTGAGTAAAATCCTTGACCCTGCTCTTGCTGTGGTACTTTTTGAATAGCCCTCATATCCATGAGAGCAGAAATTTGTTTTTGTGCCTCTGCCCATTGATTGTGTGCCAGGTCTGGCATACCTTCTGACCTTGGTAGGGTGTGAAAGTGGAACCTGTAACCCTGAGAAACAATATTCAGTACCCATTTGTCCTGGGTGATCATGTGCCAATTTTGTGAGAAAAGTGCTAGGTGCTAGTTTTCCTCCTAAGGGTGCTGCCAAAAGGTAAGTGCTTGGCATTTGTAGAGGAAAGTCATTGGGACTGTTTCCTATAAGGTTGTGATTTGTCTTCTACACCGTTGGGGGCTGAAGCACCCCATTGTTTAGGTCTGCATGAGCATTGGGGCTGAGATCTGCCTCTTGGGTGTCTGTATCTGCCTTTTTGTGGCCTATCTGACCGGAAAGGACAAATTTTTAGAAGGCCAGTTCCTGCTAAATTTAGGTGGTTGAACCTGTAAGAAATCTTTTACAGTCTGCATTGATTTTGCTTTATCCTCCATTTTCTTTAACACCTCTTCTGCTTTAACAACAAACAAAGTATCATGCTGTAATGAAGCATCCAATAATTTTGCTTTAACATGATCAGGTAAACTCAGTTCTTTTAACCAACCATGCCTTCAAATGACAGAACCTGTAACTGCGACTCTGCAAGAAGCCTCTAATGAATCAAAGCCACATTGCAAAGTATGCTTTCCCACTTGTTCAGCTGCATGCAATAAATCCTGCATTTCCTTGTTCTCAGGACATTCAGAGCTTGTAAGCATTTTCGGTTTTAGCAAAGACATTAGGTATTGTTGATATTTAAGCATGTGAAACTGGCAGTTTAAAGCCCTTACAGCTAAAGTAGCAGAGGTGTAAACGTTTGTCCCCCATCTGTCCAGTGCTCTAGAATCCCTATCAGAGGGAACAGGTTTTTTTGCAGTGGAAGCCTTGACCCCTTTGGGACCATGAGAAATAGTTTCTGGATCAGCAAGAGAGTTTTTATAAAGAAATTTATGAGAATCTGGAACCCTGTAGTACCTATCTGGCTTAACTGGTGCAGAAGGTAAAGTATCAGGAGTCAAACTGGATTCAGAAAATAAATCTTCAATATCTAGTACAGGGGGGATAGCAAGAGGCCTGTGCTGAGGCAATAAAAGAAAGTCTCTGAGCCTTTTCTTGGATTCTGAATAATCCTGGCTTTCCCAATGGAAATGTCCCCTCATGGTGTGCAGGGTTTCCCCAAAAGAGTAGTCTTCAGGAGGAGAGGCAGAAGGGATAGATTCTTCAGCGTCAGAGTCCTCATAGAGAGGAAGAGAATATCCCTGTTCTGAAGAGGAATCAGAAGAAATAGAAACCTAGTCAGAGGAGTCAGTCAGTGTCTTGCCTAGGCCTTTTATCAGGAGGTGGATGGGAACCCCTGAACAAAGTAATTAGGTCCTCGGCAATTTTGAGCATCTGTTTCTTTGGCATGGATGACTGTCCAGGAGAATGCTGTACTTGTTTCTTTGTCTTTAAAGGTGTTTTAGACTTTGCCTTGGCTGCTGAAGTGGTCTTGATAGTAAGCTGTGTAGGTCTGAAAACACCCTCAGAAGCCGATGGCTGCTCAGCGGCTCCGGACCCATCTGACGGAATAGTTTCCGTAGGCCCAATACCTTGAGTTTCCAGAGGCCTAGCTGTCTCCACGTGAGAGTCCGATGCGGCCTGTGGCTCAGAGGTAGCGGGTGTCAGGGGCTGCGAAAGCGCCTCACTGAAAACCGGTGAACCAGCGAATGGCCTAGAAGAGGCTTTGTCATCTGTTTTGGACCACGGATGCCTGTCTTTCTTTGTCCTTGTGCTTTTTATGGACTCCGGTCGTTGGTTGTTCCGACGGCATTATATAGTTAAACCTTCGGCCAACGTAATGTAAAGCAAAATCGAACAGATGCTTAATAGTGCGTTGGTTGAATCTAGCACAAAACCGACAACTAGCAATGTCGTGATCAGGGCCTAGGCAAGGAATACAGTAAGAATGAAAATCTTTACGAGGTATTTGCTTCCCACAAGAAATACAATTGTTAAGTTTTACTGACATCGGTCTGGAGCAAGAAAAAGTTTCTCCAATGGGGTACTTAGCTTTATTGCAGACTTCAGATCTGAAAATCAATTTCGAAAATCTCAGGAGTCGGCCGAGCGGCACTTGAACTGCTTTTGCTTCGGGCACCGCGCGGCAAGAAAGACTTTAGAAAATAGTGTCGGCTGCATCTTATATACCCCTAGCGCACTGATGTCAGGGAAGAGGCGACAGCAAGAGACACCGGACCAGAACTTTGGAATTCCGGCCGACTGCGGGTAGCCTGCCAGCAGGATAACCCAAGTGTAATGACTGCAAAAGTGAAACACGAACATCTGGCACAGCAGCAGTCGGACCTGGGAAAGTCAGTACCAGGGGCTTTGAAATCTCGACTGAAGTCAAAGGAGAAATCAGAATGGGTGCCAAGGAAGGACTGGCTCCAGAGCTGATTTGGCTTGGAACCAAGGACTAAGGCAATTCCCTGGCTGTCAGGAGCTGATCGACCAGTCTCATAATATCCAATTTAGAAAGGCTCTTAGACAAAATCAAGGATGCTGATGCGGACCTAGGTGGTCTTGGTTCCAAAAACGGACTTTGTGTATGCTCAGTAAACAAGTCACCAACGGAGAACAAGAGGTCCTTCGTAATGTAATAAGCTGAGGTTTTTTAGATACAGAGGGTTCAGTTGACACTGAAGCTTCAGATGTCTGCACCAAAGTTGGGAAATGAAATAAAGGTATCTTTGCCTATTGGTGTTGAAGAAAAGTACAGTTGTGTTCACTTACCATAAATGTAGATGTTCGCGTGTATTCACTGTTGCAGTCATTACATTTGGGTAATCTGCTGGCAGGTTGCTCTCAAGTCTGCCTGAATTCCAAAGTCTTGGGTCCGGTGTCGGTTGCTGTCTCCTCTTCCATGAGGTCGGGTAGTCATGGGTATAAAACATGCAGCCGATGCCATTTTCTTACGTTTTTCTTGCCCCCAATGTCAGGTGCCCCCAAAATGGTAGCAATGTTATATAAATATATCTATATACATGCATCAATATAAACTTTACCTTCATCTACAAGCAAATACATCACATAGGTTGTAGAAGCTAGAGAAGGAAAGAAACTGTAGAATGACAGGGGGGTGGCGCGAGGGTAACCTGGACTGCAACAGTGAATACACTCGAAAATCTACATTGACGGTAAGTGTACACAATCGTTATATGTTCTTCATATTTCACTGTTGCAGCATTACATTTGGGTAGAATCCCAAAGCTATGGTTGGGAGGCTGGAACTTAACAGCATTAGGTGCGGCTATAAGGCCCTGCAGCACTGCAGTGGCAAAGCCTGCCCTGGACCTAGAGTAGAGTGGCAAATGGTAATGCTTTGTAAAGGTGTTAACAGAACTCCAAGTAGCAGCCTCTAGAATGTCTTTGGTTAGTGCTCCTCTGAGAAAGGCTGCCAAAGTAGCTGCAGCTCTGGTGGAATGAGACCTAATGCCCTTGGGCACAGGTTTACCATGGTGTAAGTACCAGAAACGGATGCAGTGGCTTATCGACTTTGAAATTATCTGCTTTGAGATAGCCTTTCCTTCTGATCATGCAGCATATGACACTAGTAATTGCTCAGTTTTTCTTAGAGCTTTTGTCCTGCTCAAGTAGAATCTTAGCTGTCTGTTTACTTCCAAGGAATGCAGAATTCTCTCCCCTTTGTTCTGCGGATTTAGATAAAAAGTTGGCAGATGAATAGTCTGGTTAAGAGCCACACTGGAAACCACCTTAGGCATAAAAGTAGGATTTGTTCTCAGAGACACCCTGTCTGGGTAAAATATGATAAAAGGCTCTACAGCCATGAGGGCCTGTAGCTCTGAAACTCTTCTTGCTGAAGTAATTGCTAGTAGCAGAGCTGTCTTCCATGATAAGAACTTTATATCAGCGGTAGTGGCTGGTTCAAATGGAGGCAGGGTGAGCTTTTCCAACACATAATTGAGGTCCCAAGCAGGTAATGGTGATCTTCTAGGAGGCCTTAGGTTTTTGGCTCCTCTAAGATACTGCTTTAGTAAAAGGATGAGAAAAGATAGGTGGCTCTGTATTGTATTGAGCCGAAATGGCAGAGGCATGGATTTTGATTGATGAGAAAAATGGGCCTTTGTCAAGCATCTCAGTTAAGTATTGTAATATCTGAGGAATATGTGGTCCTGCTGTATCAGTTACTTGTGCTTGATTCCAAGATTTGCTAGTACTAGGCCTTCTGGCTTCCAAAATGACATCCATCACAGCTTTACTGAGAGGTGTCGTTCGTATGATTAGCCATGCTGCCAGGTTCAGAGTCAGTAGCTGATTATGCAGGATCTGATTGTTTTGCTGGGACAGTAGCTGTGGTCTTTGAGGCAAGGTCCAAGCTGGGTATTGAGACAAGTTCCTTAGGATTGGGTACCAGTATTGGCGGGTCCAGTCCGAGGCACTAAATATCATCTTTGGCTTCTCTTGTCTGACTTTTAGGAGGACCTTTGGTAGAAGAGGCAGAGGAGGAAAGGCGTAAACGGATAAATTTTTCCAACTGAATGATGGGGCATCCACTTTCCATGCTTGTCTGTGATAAGTCCCTGTGCAGAATCTTTTCAATTGATAATTTTGAGGAGAGGCAAATAGATCTATGTCTGAGCTCCCCCAGTTCCCTGTTATCATGCTGAATACTTGTGGATTTAGTTAACACTCATGAGGATCCATCAGGTTTCTGCTTAAATAGGTTCATAGGTTGGTACTAGGCTATCAGCCCTAGGGCCTATACAAGCCTAGCCATAACAATTCTTTGGCTATTTCTTCCCACATTATTTACTTTCCTGGACCCCTGTCTAGCAGGGCAACTGACGCGATCCTTGGGAATGAATTTCCTCTCTCCCATCCAATCGTCAAGGTTCCTCTTGAAGAGGTCCAAAGAGGCACTCTGCTTGACATGTATGGGCAATCTATTCCAGAGTCTGGGGAGTCTCTGGGTCAGGAACCTATCCCTCAAACATGTTTTGTTTATTGTGATGACAAGGTTTAGATCCTTGGAGAGTGTAGCTCTGAGGGATTGGGATTTCTTTAAGTGTAGCATGTCCAACAGCTCTGGGTTTGACATGGCCTTGTATGTTAAGCAGAGATCACCTCTGAGTAGACGATATGCGACAGAGTATAGCTAGAGTTTTTTTAAGGCGGTCAGTGTAGGGCATCTGCTTTAGGCCTGTGATTCTTTTAGTGAGGTATTTCTGAGGCCTTTCCAGTTGTTGCAGATGTCTTGAGAGGTACATACCAAATGGGGTGTTGTATTATATAATGGGTCTAATGAGGGATGAGTACAGTGGGACAATGACCTCCTTTTTTCTGGATGAAAAGCCCTTTGTGATGAGGTGTGCCACATAGAAGGATTTCCTGACTGTTGTGGCGATGTGGTTATCGAAGGTGAGACCACTGTCCACCTGTGTCCCTAAGTCTCTTATCACACTTTCTGTGTTTAGTGTACTGCCACCTATATGGTAATTCATGGATACATGTTTTTTCCCCAAAGGGATAACAATACATTTCTTGGCATTGAGCTTGAGCCCATGGCTCTGGCACCAAGCATCTGTTTCTGTAAGGCCCTTTTGTAGAGTATCCACATCATTTGGGGATTCAATAATGGCTCCCTGTTTGCAGTCATCTGCAAACTTTGTTAGCCAGAGTCCCTTAGTGTTGACCTGTACTTCAGAGAAGTAGATGTCAAACAAGAGCGGCCCCAGGACTGAACCCTGAGGTACTCCACTTGTCACTTGTCTGGAGCTGGATTTGGAGTCGGCTACTTTTACAGTGTGGGTTCTATCAGTAAGCCATTGAGCAACCCATTTGTGACATAGGGATTAATGCCCTATCTATGATTCCAGAGTGGGGGATGGTGTCAAAGGCCTTGACAAGGTCTAGATAGGCTGTGTGGACCACCTTACCCCTTGTCCATGGCTCTGGAGACTGATTCAAAGAAGTCAATCAGGTTCAGGAGACAAGATTGGCCCTTCACAAACCCAAACTGGGTGGGGTCTAGTGTTTGAAGGTTGCCAATGTCTTTGTTTATAAGTTCCATGATAATACGCTCCATGGCCTTGCAGATAAGGCTTGTCAGACTGATGGGACGGTAGTTTCCGGGATCCAAGGTGGATCCCCCCTTGTGGATTGGGATAACTGCAGCTCTGTGCCACTCAGTGGGCACGAAACCTGAGGTGAGGCTATGATTAAACATGACACTTAGGTGAGGTGCCAGTTTATATTGTAGTTCATGTAGTACACAGCCCAGGATGTCATCTGGTCCCATGGATGCTGTATTCTTGGCTTTAGAGTGTGTGTTTTGTACCTGTGTGGCCATTATTACTGGAATTTGGCAATCTTCCGGTACTGAGATGGGCCATTTAGGGGGTGAGAGGGGGGTGAAGTTGGCACTGAATCGATCTGCCAGGATATTGGCAATATCCTTCGGATCAGTAATATTTAATGCCATTTTGTTTTGGCTCAGAGCAGATCTGAGCATTGCCATTTAGATTCTTGACATAATTATAGAATGCTTTGTGGTTGTCTTTGGAATCTTTGGCAATTTTATTTTCGTAACTAGCTTTGGAGGATTTTATGAGGCATCTCAGTTTCTTACTGAGGCTAGTAAGGGAGTTTTTTGCATCCTGGGATTTTCCTCCTTTCTGCAAAAGTTTCTTCCTTTTGTTGTAAAGTTTGTTTATGGCAGGGGACCACCAGATTGGCTTCCTTTTTTTGGATGAGAGCATTTTGGTTCTATTTGGGATGGCACGATTCATGCATGAGTGGATGTGCTCGTACAGTGCCATAGTGTAAGATTCAGCAGTTGAACTTTCAGTTCCCGTCTGCATGGCTGTCATGAAGTTTGTCACTTCTGACTTGAGTAGCATGAAGTTGGCTTTGGAGAAGTTTTTTATGGTGGTTTCTTTACTGGGGGGTGGGAGTGGGATGTGGATGTTAAGGGTGATTAGCTTATGGTCAGACCTAACGAGGGGGTGGCCATAGGTATGGAGCATTGATTTCCCATGTTGGTAATAACCAGGGTCTAGGATATTGGAGCCCCTGGTGGGACTATGGATTAGTTGATCCAGGGTGTTGGAATTTATGAATTCCAAGAACCGTTGCACAAAGGTGTTGGGACATGAGTAGTTTTCCCAGTTAATGGCAGGGTAGTTAAAATCACCCAGTATTAGGGTTTTTGGTTCTATCTTAATATTTTCCAGTATGTTTAGAAAGGTGTAGTGAGAATCTTGGGGTATGGTGGGGGATCTGTAGCAAGCTACAATTTGGATTGCAGTCTTACCTAGTGTTAGTTGCACTTGGAGAATTTCAGACACATTGTGTTGGCCAACTAGCCTGGTGGTGTGAATATCCTTGGTGAATATTGACACTCCTCCACCTTTAGTGTTTCGATCCTGGTTTGGTGGCCGAAGTGTGGTAAGAGTTGTAGCCTGGTATTGCAGGGGTGCTCTCTGGAGCCTTGAACCAGGTCTCAGTTACTGCACAGATATCGATGTTCTCCATTTTTAGGAGTGCCTCGAGAGAGTGCATTTTGAGGTTTAGACTTCTAGCATTGAGTAGCATTACCTTCAGATTTTGCATGCTTGTACCTGTTATGGTGGTGGTTTTGTCCTTTGAAGTTTGCCTAAAAAAGGCACTATAGGGGTGGCAAGAGCCTTAGCCAGTAACCTGAATCCCAGGGGTGACAGGTGCAGACCATCTCTGGCAAAGCATCGTGGTCTGTCAATCATGTCATCCCAGGCAGACAGATACTGGATCCCCTTTGAATGACACCATAAGCTTAGCCAATTGTTGAAGTCAATCATTTTATCCTTATATTGTGGAATCATTCTGGGCGAAGGCAGGATGCTACTCAGGGCTAGGGTCATACCTGCCTGGGCCACATGATCAGAGAGCTCTTCCATGTCTCTTTTCATGTAGTCCAGGGAGGTACGTCTCAAGTCATTCACTCCAACATGGACAATGACAGAGTCATATTTGTACTTGTTGTGGAGTGACTTGAGTGCATGCGTTATGCGGCGGATCCTGGCACCAGACAGGCAGCTGACTGTAATTTTCTCCTTATTCAACCTGGTGAGAGGGACATCAGTGTGCCGGACTATAGAGTCACCTATGACTAAAGTGTTAGGTACATTGTCTTGCCTTAGGGGCTGTTGCTGGGTGGCACACTGGTGTTGTGAACTATGTGACACATTGGTTGTAATTGGCGTTTGTTTGCGTTTCAGCTTCAGAGGTCTTTGTTGCTTGGGCAGGTTACAGTTAAGGGCCTCTGCATATGTGGATTTAGTGTTGCTATATGTGGGTGTTGGTGGTGCGGGTTTAGAAGGGCTATGTGTTGCTCGAGGTGTAGTGTGGGTGTTAACCTTCTCCTCGACTGTTTAGCACAATCTTGGGTGGAGAGAGCTTTGCTTCCATTTTGGCTATGTAAGTGCATCTCTCACAGGTTGTAGTGTTGGGTGGTAGGAGGAGAGGGTTGTCTGTGTACATGAGGCAATTGCTGCATTGCCCCAGTATGCCCAGATTCACCAGGTGGACAGGAGAAATCACCGGAAGCTGACCCTTAGACATGCCTGGTTTGGGGCTTTTTTTTTTTTTTTTTTTTTGTGAAGTATAGGAGCTGTTTCCTTAGCAAGGTACTTTGCAATTATAGGCTGTTTAGTGCCTACTATTAATTTCTCCTTGTTAACAAGGAGAGTTCAGTGTTTGTATGAGTATAAGGCTTCCTAGTGCTTTCCAGCAGTTATTAGAGAAATTGCTAGTCACAGGGATGCTTAAAGGTAAGATTGAAAAGAATGCACTCTGCAGTGTGCACTAGAGAAGTTAGATGTGAAAGTAACTTGAGTTTTACCTGTTTAAAAAGTTAAGGTTTAGTGGAGAGTTACTATTTTTAAAACAGCAAGATGGACTGAAAGGGGTGGTCACTTTTGTATTTTCGTACTATGAAATACTGTAGGATGGCCAATAAATTTAAATAATTGAAGGGGTGGGATTTCAAAAGTGATGATTTTGTGATTACTCACATAAGCCAGTGAAAGTAGAGAGAAATGAGATATATGGTCAGATTAACATAAGAGGCGGACAACTAGAAAGACAGTGGTATTTAACAAGACAACTTAAATGGGTGGGAGGGAATCGGTGGGAGGGCGGGAAAAAATTCTGCCTGACTCAGAACAGAGAGAGCTGTGGTCTCTTTTGAAGTTTTAATATGCTGTTAAAACAGAATGCAAGCAAAACACAAGGTAAAGAAAACAAACTACAGTATTCAAAATATAGAAAGGCAATACAGTAATACAACAGCAAACTAACCTTTCCTTCACAGCAAAGTGTAGCAGAGTCTGGATGAGCCTTTCTGGTAAAGCCAGAGTGTTTTGTTTTCCTGACAGGAATTGAGCTTGAAGATTTATTTGGTAGGTCAAAGTTGTGTCCCACAGTGCCATGGCTAATCTGAAAAGGGGGTATTTGTGTGTGCCCCCTTGCTTGTTTATATACCACATGACTGTGGTGTTGTCCATCTATCAGTAGTTGTCCTGGATGAAGCAAGTCCTTGAAGGCAGTTAGGGCATTTTGAACAGCTAGCATCTCTTTCTGGTTGATAATGCAGATGCATTTGATTTGGTGCCCATATGCCCTGAATGCATCTTCCTGCCATGTTGTCCCCCAGGCATAATCTGATGCGTCTGTTAAGGATTGGCTGGCAGGGGGTAGAGTGAAGGGCTGTCCCAGGTTTTGGTGACAGGCCTTTGCCCACCATAGAAACTCCTGTTGCAAGCAGGGGATGAGAGGAAACATTGTTTCCAGACTGTGTGAATGTTGACTCCATAAACTTTTTAGGCACCATTGAACTTTCCTCATATGCAGTCTTACATATGGAATTAGTAGGATGCAGGATGCCATGAAGCCCAGAGCCTGCAGAATTTGTCTTGCAGAAGACTGGGTTTTTGTTGCCATCAGTTTGAAGTACGTAGTCAGTTGCCTTTGTTTGTCTGGTGTGAGATAAGCCATCTGGGCAGGTGTATGCAAGCTTTCACCCAGGAATGTTATCTTTTGAGAGGGTACCAGTTGTGACTTCTTTTCGTTTATTGTGTACCCAAGGCATGCTAGAAGCCTTTTCACAAACGCCAGGTGTCGTAGAAGAGTGTCCTTGTTCTCTGCTTGAATGAGACAGTCATCCAAGTAAGGATATATTTGAATACTTCTTTGTCTGCAGAATGCAATTACTGGTGCCAGGCACTTTTGTAAAGACCTTGGGGGCAGTAGATAAGCTAAAGGGCAGTGCAGAGAACAAGCCAGCCTTGAATCTGAGGTACTTCTGCACGACTGTCTTATTGGGACATGCAGGTATGCCCCAAGTCTAAAGTCACCAGCCAAGCATTCTTGCCCAGCATGGGCAGAAGCTGTTGCAAAGTGAGCATTTTGAATTTTGGAATGTCCAGGTATGTGTTCAAAATCGATAAATCCAGTATTGGCCGCCAGGCCTTGTCCTTTCTGGGTACCAAGAACAGTAGAGTAAAAACCTTGTCCTTTTTCCTGTTCTGGTACTGTCTGAATGGCCCCCATATCCATGAGGGACGTAACCTGTTTCTGTGCCTCTTCCCACTGGTGTTTTGGCAGGTCTGGCCAACCATTTGTCATTGGCAGAGTGTGGAAATGGAATCTGTATCGGTGTGATACGATGTTCTGTACCTACTTTTTTGAGCAAAAAGTGCTAATTTTTCCCCCTATGGGTGCTGCCAAAAGCTAACTGCTTGGTGTAGGCAGAGTAAGTCATTGGTATCGCTTTCTGTAGGTTTGCGCTTTATCTCCTCCAGATTTGGAGGTTGATGCGCCCCCATTGCTTTGACCTGTATGAGTCTTGAGCCTGGTATCTGGAACCCTTAGGGCGTCTGGATTTGCCCCTTTGAGCTCTGACACAGGAAAGGACCAGTTTTTGTAGGCCAGTGTCTACTCTATCTAGGTGGCTGCACTTGTAAGAAATCTTTAACCGTTTGCATAGACATAGCTTTGTCCTCCATTTTTTTTAAAACCTCTTCTGCCTTAATAAACAGAGAATCATGCTGTAAAGGTGCATCTAGTAATTTAGCTTTAACATAATCATGCTAATTTTGTTCCTTTAAACAGGCATGCCTCCTAATCACAGATCCAGTAACTGCGGCCCTGCAGGAGGCCTCTAAAGAATCAAAACCACATTGCCAAGTATGCTTTCCAACTTGTTCAGCTGCATGCAATAATTCCTGCAATTCCTTATTTTCTGCACATTCTGAAATCATCATTTTCTGTTTCAGCAATCCCATGACATGTTGTTGGTACTTAAGCATATGAAATTGACAGTTTAAGGCCCTAATTGCCAAGGTTGCAGATGTATAAATCTTTTTTCCCCATCTGTCCAGCGCCCTCAAATTTCTGTCGGAGGGGGTAAGGTTTTTTGCTGTTGAGGCCTTAACTCACTTTGGACCATGTGAAATAGTTTCAGGATCGGCACCAGGGTTTCTGAATAAAAATTTATGAGAGTCAGGGACCCTGTAACACCTGTCAGGCTTACTGAGAGCCGGAGGTAAAGAGTCAGGGGTCAGGCTTGACTCCGAAAAAACATCATCCACAATGTCTAACATAGGGGGAATGGCTAAAGGCTTGTGCTAAGGGAGGAGGAGGAAATCCCTGAGCCTCTTTTTTGATTCTGAGAAGTCTTGACTCTCCCAGTGAAAATGCTCCCTCAAAGTATGCAAGGTTTCTCCAAATTAATAATCCTCAGGAGGAGATACAGATGGAATAGACTCCTCAGCATCAGAATCCTTACAGGGAGGTAAAGTTAATTCCTGATCAGAAGAGGAATCAGAAGAAATAGAAACCTGATCTGAAGATTCATAGTCAGTATCTTGCCTAGGCCTCTATCTGGAGGGGGATGGGTACCCCTGATCAAGGAAATAAGGTCTTCAGCCATTTTGATCATCTGTTTTTCGTAGGCATAGAGGCCTGTGCACGTGGCTCAGGCGTCAGTTTTTTAGTTTTAGGTGTCTTTGCCTTTGGTTTTGCAGCTTTCGTCGGTTTGATATAAAAATGTTGAGGTCTGAATACACCCTCAAGAAGCTGGTGCCTGCTCAGCGGCTCTGGACCCATCCAAAGGAGATACATCCTTCAGTCCAATACTGTGAGTATCTTGCGGCATGCCGGACTCCACATGGGTGTTGGTAGAGGCCTGCGACTCGAAGGTAGCGGGTATCAGGGGCTGCGACAGTGCCTCTCTGAGTACCGGCGACTGGCCTAGGAGAAGCTGCGTCATCTGTTTTGGATCTCGACTGCCTTTCTCTGTCATTTTCTTTGCATTTTTTTATGTACTCCGGTAGTCGGATCGCTATCCAATGACATCTCTGGGTAGTTAAATCGGTTTCCAAAATACTTGGATGCAAAAATATACAGACGCTTAATAGTGCGTTGGTTAAATCTGGCACAAAACCGACAGCCAGGCACGTTGTTATTCGGGCCTAGGCAAGGAAAACAGTATAAATGGAAATCCTTATGAGGTATTTGCTTCCCACAAGTAATACAATTATTAACTTTTTCTGACATCGGTAAAAAGCAAGAAAAAGTTTCCCCAATGGGGTACTTAGCTTTATTGAAGACTTCAGTTCTGAAACTCAAAAGCAAATATTTCAGTAGTCGGCCAACCGGCACTTGCGGAATGCTTCTGCTTCGGGCACCGCCCGGAAAGAAAGACTAAAGAAAATGGTGTCGGCTGCATGTTTTATACCCCTGACGTCATGGAAGAGGAGACAGCAACCAGCACAGAACCAAAGACTTTAGAATTCAGGCCGACTAAGGGCAACCTGCCAACAGATTACCCAAATGTAATGACTGCAACAGTGAAACACGAAGAACATCAGTAAACACTGAAGGAAGTCTGGTCAATTTTGCAGGTAGTTCCAAGGAACTTGTCGAAACTGAATGTGATCATTTTTCTGCTTTGGGTGGCGAAGAAGAGCTGGCTTCAGTCTTGGGACCAGATATCGCCTCTTCAAAAATCACCCTTCAGAAGTCCCTAAGTTTGCTTTTCCGCTGTTAAGATTCTGTTGGAAAAGCCATGACAAATGGCACAATTCTCCTGGACATGGACAACACCCAAACAGTAGACACACTGGGTGTGTCCATCTGAGTTGGGCATTTTTCTGTCACATTTCTGGCACCTCAAACCCAGAAATGCCCTTAGGCTTCTATTTTTACTATGGCCAGTAAGTCTACTAAGTCACACTACCACACGCACAGAGGAAAGAAAGACCAGAGAAAGTCTCTCTCTCTTTTTTTTTTTTTTTTGTATTAGAAAGGAGAGAGAAAAAATTACCAGCAATTGTAATGGAGATTACCCTATGGTAAAAGAAAAAGGGAAAGGAAGTACCAACAATGATGCATTAGATTATCAAATGGTATAAAGTGAGGTAAGGAAGAAAACAATCACACTAAATATGAGAGAGGATCAAGTAGAAATATAGAAAATGTTATAATTACAGAAAAAGATTAGAGAAACTCACAATATACTGACAAGGCCCAAGAGATTGATTGAATGCATCTGACACCACAAATTGGCAAACGAGATCTGAGGTAATTTTGTGAGGGAGCATGATGTGTAGAGCCTATCTTGAGAGTTTTGGGAGGCGTGAGCTGCAGAAAACTGTTGAGTCGGTCCCAAGGCTTGGAACAGAGCCCACAGTCAAGGACTGGGCGAAGACTATCATCAGATTGCAAAATTGTCTTCCTCTGTGTGTGTGTGTGTGTGTGTGTGTGTGTGTGTGTGTGTGTGTGTGTGTGTGTGTGTGTGTGTGTGTATAGTGGGGAGGGGGCAACTAAAACAGATTGCCTGTTTCAAAGAAAGTTTGGTTACCCCTACTGGCATGATTGGCAGTATGTGCACAACTCTTTAAAAAAGGCTAGAAAGGGCCAAATCCTGAAGTTAAGAGATCCATTTAACCAAGGCAAAGGCTACCAACAGAGCACTTTCAGGATGTTATCTTAATGGTGATGAAACCAGATAAAGGGTGGTACAGCTAATTTCCAACAAGACTGGGTTTCCGAGCTGGTGCTTCTGAGGAATGACAGGTCTCAAGTGAAGGCCTCCCTTGAGGAACTGTTTCATGGACAGCTCAGAGAACAAAGGGAAATGGAATGGCAGGCAAACAGTTATGCTGAGACATGAACTTTAATGGATGTATACAAGTACTTGCTTTGAAAAGGTCTCGCAGGTTAAGTCAGGAGCCAGGGCAACTGTGGCTGTCTCAGTTCCTGTCTTTAAGGCACCAACTGGACCTTTTCCAATTAGCCATATAGGATTTTCTAGTGTGTGTGTGTGTCGAATGCTCCTTCAGAAAACGTACCTGGTACAGATGAATTATATACATTGTCAACTGCAGCATCCTCATGTTGGGATACATCACACACAGACATACACCACACACATTTCAAGTCTACCTCCTCTGGTACGAAAAGAGGCTTCTTTCCAAGCAATGCTTTGGAGGAGGGAAAACCAGTGTTATCTTGGCCAAAATGCTATTATTGGGATCATACTTAGCCACTCCTCCCTTAACTTCTTTAGCACCTTGGGTATGAGAATGGAAGGATAAGCACAGAAAAACAGACTTTATACAAAGCTTTCAGAGCTATAGTTTTTCTAGGGAAGTAAAAAGATCTTAATTTTCACACACTCCATTTGTGGATCAGACAAATATGCATCCCTCTTCACCACCACTTTGTTGGAGTCTAGTACAGTCCTGCTAAAAATATCTGGCAAGCTGTTGTCCTCTTTGGAAAAGTACTGGGCCGCTGGTGTCAGCCCTGCCTCTTGGGCTACTTCACAACCCTGCCTGCCCAGCCAGTACAAAGAGTTGCCCTCCTTGCTTATGTAGCATGTAAGTGTGGTTTGTCCTGGTTATAGGTAGATCCAGCTGGCAAATGTCCCTGAAAGCTCTGATGGCCAGGATTACTGCCATTGTTTATGTTTTTGTTCTTTCTCATTTATTTGTCTCAAGTCCCTTGGATTTTTTAAGTCTCTTGCATGAGCTCCTCAATGTCAGAGGAATCTGTTGTCAGACTCGGACACTGGCAGAAGCCTGAAGTGAACAGAGTCGCATCAAATCTATAGAACAGGGAAGAGAAATCCCATTTCCATCCAGCCCACAAACTATATACAGCAACTCTGAGGTTATACAACAGAGTTAAAAGTGCAGGGGTGAATTAAACTCTCCAAAAATTGTTAGAGCCATTATTGCAACTTCACAGAATGACAACTGATTAGAAGCCAATCAACTTGACATATTCACATGAGAACTTCAGTGTTCATATGGATGTTTTCCATCCACCATGCAATAGTAGTAGGTTTACTATTAAAATTTCGAAACAAACTCCGTCGACTGTGCTATCGAACATGGAAGTTCGAAAACGGTAATATCGATGACAAAAAAAACTATCTAGGAACGGGTTTTAACATGGGTCGAGATAGGTGTTAAGTGTTATTCCAAACTACAAACATCTCCCCTACCTCGACCCATGTTAAAACCCGTTCCTAGATTTTTTTTTTTTTTTTTGTCATCGATATTACAGTTTTCAAACTTCCGTGTTAGACGATAATACAGTCGATGGAGTTAGTTTTGAAATTTAAATAGTAAACCATAGTAGTAATGTCCCTAGATTTCCAGCAAAGGAGCAGATTGGGTTGGAACCAAGAATCCAGTTCCAAATGATAGGGAAGTGAAGATTTTGGTAATAATCTTGTCCCCAGACATCATCATTATAGTTTTCTGCATATGCAGCTATCAATATGCCATATCAATACTATGACACCTGTGCCAGACCATCCACCTGTCGAGGCATCAGGTGCACTTGCTCTCTGGGTAGACTTGAAATATCCAGGAATATTGATATATTTAGAAACTGCAAGCTACAGCCTGGTTTTATGACTTGCAATACCCATCTGTGTTGGGTGATGTTTTCTGATTGGTCTACAAAAAGACAGCCTGCTTTGTATCTTTTCTATGAAAGATAAAGATGGATGTGGGAGAAAGAGGGAGGAGTCCGGGTCAACCACTGGAGTCACAGTATGAAAATTATGAACTTTACACCTTTTTCCCCACATTAATGTCTTATGCCTTTTGCTTATTTGTGAGGAAAGGGCAAACTTTTGCGAGTATTTTCTGACACCTTACCTAGGCAGATCAGATTCAAATAGGCACCTAATGGACTGCTCTATTTTCCCCAGTCTCTTCCAGTAAATTGCTCCCATTCTTCCCCAACTTTTGAAACCACTGTTCAGCAAGGGATTCCGAAAGGAGCTCCTTTTCCAAAAGGGCATCAAACAGCACTGCCTCGACACACTACAGAAAAGGACAGACTCCTCAGAGAGGTATATCTTTGTGCAAGAGAAACTGTGGCAGCTGTTCTACAAGGTACAGCTACTGCATTACAAATCACATTTCACGAAGTGCAAACAGAGAAATTAGGTTGCACAAATCCAGCATTACTCTTAAAACCCCTGTCCTGACTCCTGTCTGCCTTCTGTCTTAAATGCTCAAGGAAAGACTTTGAATTAAAGAATATGAGAGTGATGGCTGAGGGCCATAATGGCTAGCATAACTGAACAGCAATTCTTACCAAACTGGTTTGGGACACTTTTCTCCCTGTCATTTGGAACTGGATTCTTGGTTCCAACCCTATCTGATCCTTTGCTGGAAATCTAGGAACATTACTACTAATCAGCCATGTGACACAAGCAGGGGAGTTTGCAGGATTCATGGCTCCTGCAAAAATGGTCTAAATTCCTTAAGATAGGAATGGTTATCAATCTTCAAAGATACTGAAATAAAATCATTCAGAACCCCCAAAACCGAGAGAAAATGCTCTGCACTTGAACCAGGCCTGACAGAACTTCTTAGATTCTCAATGTACAGATTCCTGTAACCTAAGAAGGGCATCTCCAAAAGATAAATTCTGAGGTGGGGAAGTGGAGAAGAGAGCATTCTCAGAATCAGGCTCCAAGTACAACACTGGGATATAAATGGTCAACATAAGCAAATTCCTTCACCTCGGTGTCAGAGGAAGTTAAGCCCACCTGGAGGAAAAAGCTCCCTTTTCTTCCATGTGCAGGTGGATATCACTAGTATAAAACATTTTTTCCAGGACTGGTTGCCTAGGTTTCGTTAATTTTCTAAAACCCTGAGCCAATCTGAAAAGGTCCCGAGAAGAGACCTGGTAAAATTGGTGCACAGACCCTGACAGATGTCAAGGGCAAACTGACCAACAATCACATGGGTTCTGTGTCTTGGATCTCCACTCCAAGTGTGATCCAATTAAAGGCTGCAGGTAGGTGACTGTTACCCGGATACAATCCTGTTCAACTTCTCACAAACAAAAATCCAAGGGATACCACTTTCACCCAAAGACATCAGCACTAGCCAGTCATATGCAGAAACCTACACAGTGGCTCTGGGTCCAAATAAAAAGGCGAATTCAGCTTGCGAGGATGTGCCTACAATCAATAGTATGGTGGCTTCCAGAGCAGTCATGCCATGCGCTTTGGTCAAACAGGGTGCCAGGAGGCTAAGAAAGTACCTCACAGGTGACAGCAACCTCAACATTATGGGGCTGCCAAAATGAAAAGTGTATTTTCAGTCTCCCAAACAAACATTACAGAGAGCTTCTCTTTTTCCATAGGGGAGGGGGACTGAAGTCTAAAGGCAGACAAGCACAAAAAACAGCATGCCTATGCCAACCATATACTTTTTGCTGTGGTTATTTTTCAAGGCTATTGGCCCCACACATTTTAAAATCCTGGTACAGCAGTAAATGCAATACATAAAATTGGGTGAACATGCTCTGGACCAAGGAAAAATAAAATGAAAATTTTGGTCTCAAATCTGCTTCCTACACATTATACAGCTTGCAGATGACCAAGCATAAAGTAAAAAAATCACTATTGGAAACAAAACTTCCCCAGAGGAATGCTTATCAAAGTCTGAGTTCAGGCAGACCCAATGGACTGACAACACAACAGTGATATATGAGGTTTTCAAACCAGGCCAACAAAGGAAGTACAGTTTTGTACCTACCATAAATGTAGATGTTAGAGTGTAAACACTGCTGCAGTCATTACACTTGGGGTTATTCCTGCCATCAGGCGGTCCTGCAGTCGGCCAGAGTTCCAAAGTCTTGGTCCAGCGTCGGTTGCTGTAGACTCCTCCCTGACGTCAGTGCGACAGGGGTATACAAGATGCAGCCGACGCCATTTTCTTCAGTTTTTCTTGCCCCGGATGTCAGGTGCCCCCAAATAGGTAGGCAATACAAGTTACTAGTAAAAAAATACAAAAGAAAGCTAACAACCATTTTTAGTTAACAGCAAATACTCCCCATAGGTAATAAAGGGAATATGCCCTAGGTAAATACCAGAAAGTAAGAGAGGAAGGAGGGAGGGTAACCTGGACTGCAGCAGTGTTTACACTCTAACATCTACATTTATGGTAGGTACAAAACTGTACTATGTTCATCATGTTACACTGCTGCAGTCATTACACTTGGGTGGAATCCCAAAGCTGAGGTAGGGAGGCTGGATCTATAAGGCATTAGGGGTGGCTATAAGGCCCTGCAGTACAGCAGTGACGAAGCCAGTTCTGGATTTGGAGTATAAAGGCAAATGGTAATGTTTGGTGAAGGTATGCACAGAACTCCATGTTGCTGCTTCCAAAATATCCTTGGTAGGGGCTGTTGTCCTGGTGGAGTGAGATCTAATGCTGCTAGGTACAGGTTTCCCATGGTGGGTATAGCAGAAACGTACAAGTGTCCTATCCATTTTGAAATAGTCTGCTTTGAAATGGCTTTTCCCTGTGCTTCTGCAGCGTATGCTACCAATAATTGTTCAGATTTTCTGAAAGCTTTGGTTTTGTCCAAGAAGAAGCATAACTGCCTGTGAATGTCCAAAGAATGTAGTAGTCTCTCCCCTTTGTTCTGTGGTTTTGGATAAAAAGTTGGCAAGTGAATAGTTTGGTTTAAAGCCACACTTGATACCACCTTTGGCATAAACGTAGAGTTGGTTCTTAAAGACACCCTGTCCTGGTGGAAGATGAGAAAAGGTTCCACTGCCATTAGTGCCTGTAATTCTGAAACTCTTCGTGCTGATGTTATTGCCAGTAGCAGAGCAGTTTTCCAAGAGATGTATTTTAATTCTGCTGTGTTAGCTGGCTCAAAAGAAGGTAACGTTAATTTTTCCAAAACAAAATTCAGGTCCCAAGTAGGTGTTGGTGCTCTATAGGGCGGTCTTATGTTTTTAGCCCCTCTGAGGTATTGTTTGAGCAAAGGATTAGAAAAAATTGGTGGATCCGTGTTGTAATGAGCCGAGATAGCTGAGGCGTGGATCTTGATGGATGAAAAAGAAAAGCCCTTGTCCAGCATCTCAGTTAAGTATTGCAGTATTTGAGGAATGCTTGGGACTAGAGGGTCAAGGCTGTGCACTTGGTTCCAGGCACAGAATCTCTTCCATTTGTCAGAGTATGCTTTCCTGGTGCTAGGCCTTCTGGCCTCCAGAATGACATCCATAACAGCTTTGGAGAGAGGCATTGCTTGCTTGACTAAGGAATTTTCCATGTAGCTAGATTTAAGGTCTTTAGCTGGCTGTGAAGTATCTGATTGTTGTGCTGAGTCAGCAACTGTGGAATTTGTGGTAAAATCCAGGGTGGTTCTTGTGTTAAGTTCTTTAAGATTGGGTACCAGTACTGGCGTGGCCAGTCTGGTGCAATCAGGATAATTTTTGGCTCTTCCTGCCTGGCTTTTAGGAGTACCTTTGGAAGGAGAGGTAAGGGGGGGGAAGCGTATACTTGTAGTTTTTTCCAGTTGAATGAGGGGGCATCCACTTTCCATGCTTGTGGATGGTAGCTCCTTATGCAGAATTTCTGTAATTGGCAGTTCTTTGGGGTAGCAAACAGATCTATGTCCGGGCTCCACCATTTTTGTGTTATTCTGAATATTTGTGGGTTCAGTTCCCATTCGTGTGGGTCCATAATGTTTCTGCTTAGGTCTTCTGCCAGTGTATTTTTCTCTCCTGGCAGGAATTGTGCTTGCAGATTAACTTGGAAGTTTAGAGCTGTGTTCCACAAGATCATGGCTTGTCTGCAGAGGGGGTAGGAGTGTGTGCCCCCTTGCTTATGTACCACATAACTGTGGTGTTGTCTGTCTTTAACAGTAATTGTCCTGGATGCCGTAGGTCCTTGAAAGCTATAATAGCATTTTGTACAGCTAGCATCTCTTTTTGATTGATGTGGAGATGTCTTTGCTCTGTGGGCCACTCGCCCTGGATTCATTTTCCTGCCATGTGTGCTCCCCCAGGCTTAATCCGATGCATCTGTTGTCAGTGTCTGCCTGGCTGTGGGTTGAGTGAAAGGCCATCCTTTGTTGAGGTGACAAGCTTGTGCCCACCATCGAAACTCCTGTTGTAGGCAAGGAATTAGTGGTATAACTGTTTCCAAACTTTGACAGTGTTGAGACCATACACTCTATGTACCATTGTAGTTTCCTCATATGCAGTCTGGCATATGGAATTAGTAGTATGCAAGATGCCATGTAGCCCAAGGCCTGCAGAATTTTTCTTGCAGGGAGTTGGGTCTTTGTTGCCATAAATTGAAAATATTGCCAGTTGTCCTTGCTTGTCTGGCGTGACATAAGCCATCTGGGCCGTTGTGTTCAAGCTGGCACCCAGGAATATTATCTCTTGTTAGGGCACTAGCTTTGATTTCTTTTCATTTACTGTGTACCCCAGGTAACTTAACTTTTTTACGTACGCCAGATGCTTTAATAGAATGTCCTTGCTCTCTGCTTGAATCAGGCAGTCGTCCAGGTATGGATAAATTTGAATTCCTTTTTGCCTGCAAAATGCAATTACTGGTGCCAGGCACTTTGTGAAGACCCTGGCCGCAGTAGATAAGCCAAAGGGCAGTGCAGAGAATTGATGATGCATTGACCCAGCAAGAAATCTGAGATCTTCTGCAGTTTTGTCTGATAGGGACATGCAGGTATGCCTCTTTGAGGTCCAAAGTCACGAGCCAAGCTTTCTTGCCCAGCATGGGAAGAAGCTGCTGTAGTGTCAACATCTTGAATTTCGGAACATCCAGGTAAGTGTTTAATGTAGAAAGGTCCAGAATGGGTCTCCAGGCTTTGTCCTTTCTGGGAACCAGAAAGAGTCTGGAGTAAAATCCTTGTCCTTGTTCCTGTGATGGTACCTTTTGAATAGCTCTCATGTCCAAGAGTGCTGTAATTTGTTTTTGAGCCTCTGCCCATTCATTTGGTGGCAGATTTGGCATTCCTTTTAGCCTTGGAAAGGTGTGGAAATGGAACCTGTAACCTTGAAATACAATGTTGAGAACCCATTTGTCTTTGGTGATGCAATGCCAGTTGTGAAAGAAAAGTGCCAGTTTTCCTCCTAAGGGGGCTGCCAAGAGAGAGCTGTCTTGGCAGCTGTAGTGGAAAGTCATTGAGGCTGTTTTTTATAAGGTTGAAGCCTGTCTTCCCTTTCTTTTTGGCCTGGTGTGCCCCATTGTCGAGGCCTGTAAGGGCCTTGCGTCTGACCTCTACCTCTTGGACGTCTGTATCTGCCCCTTTGAGGTCCATCTGTGACTGGAAAGGACCAATTCTTTGTTGGGCAATTGAACCTGTAAGAAATCTTTCACAGTTTGCATAGATTTTGCCTTATCCTCCATTTTCTTTAATACCTCCTGTGCCTCAACTCCAAACAGCACATCCCGCTGCAAAGGTGCAACCAATAATTTGACCTTAACATGATCTGGTAACATATGTTCTTTTAACCAAGCATGCCCTCTAATGACAGAGCCTGTAACTGCTGCTCTGCAGGAGGCCTCTAAGGAATCAAACCCACATTGCAAAGTATGTTTTCCTGCTTGTTCAGCTGCATGCAATAAATCCTGCACGTCTTTTAAGTTAGGAGGGTCTGAATCTGGAAGCGTCTTTTGTTTCAACTGAGACATCAAAAATTGCTGATATTTTAGCATGTGAAACTGTCAATTCAAGGCTCTCATTGTTAAAGTAGCAGACGTATATACCTTCTTTCCCCATCTGTCTAATGCTCTGGAATCTCTGTCAGAGGGAACTGGGTTTTTTGCTGATGAGGCCTTAATCCCTTTGGGTCCCTGAGAAATAGTTTCAGGGTCAGCAACGGGGCTTTTGTACAGAAATTTGTGAGAGTCAGGGACTCTAATATCTATCAGGTTTAACTGGGGCTGGGGGTAAGGAGTCGGGGTTCAAACTGGATTCAGTGTACACATCATCCACAATGTCTAAAACTGGTGGGATAGCAAGGGGTCTGTGTTGGGGCAATAAAAGGAAGTCTGAGTCTTCTCTTGGATTCTGAGTAATCCTGGCTTTCCCAATGGAAATGCTCTCTCATGGTATGTAAGGTCTCCCCCCAAAAGAGTAATCCTCAGGCAGAGAGGCTGATGGAATTGATTCCTCAGCATCAGAATCCTCATAAGGGGGTAAAGAATATCCTAGGTCCGAGGAAAAGTCAGAAGAAATGGACACCTGGTCAGAAGTTTGTCTGCATCCTGCCTGGGCCTTTTATCAGGAGGAGGATGGGACCCCCTGATCAGGGTGATTAAGTCCTCTGCCATTTTTAGCATTTGTTTCTTAGGCATGGAAGCCTGTCCTGGAGAGAGTTGTGTCTGTTTCTTAGCCTTTAAGGGTGGCTTAGACTTAACAGAGGGTTTAATAGTTAACTGGGTATGTCTGAAAACACCCCCTGTAACTGTGGATTGCTCAGCTACTTCGGTTTCCTCTGTAGGTTTAGGGTCGGTAAACTGACTGCCTAGTGCGTCCGAAAGCCCAGCCATCTCCACGTGGGAGTCGGAGGCGGTCTGTGGTTCTGTGGAAGCGGTCGTCAGGGGCTGCGTAGGCACCTCGCTGAAAATTGGAGAACTGGTGACTGGCCTAGAAGAGGCCTCGTCGTCCGTTTTGGGCCTCGGATGCCTGTCCTCCTTGCGCTTTTTATGCATTGCAGTAGTCGGAATTTCCAACGGCATGGTGTAATTGAATTTTCTACCAAAATAATGTCTGGCAAAATCAGACCGACGTTTAATAGTGCGCTTGTTAAACCTAGCACAAAACCGACAACCAGTGACGTCGTGGTCAGGGCCTAGGTATGGAATACAATAGGAGTGGAAATCCTTATGAGGTATTTGCTTCCCACAAGAAATACAGTTATTAACCTTTACTGACATCGGTCTGAGGCAAGAAAAAGTTTCCCCAATGGGGTACTTAGCTTTTTTAGAAGACTTCGGTTCTGGATTCAGAATGAAAATCTCAGGAGTCGGCCGACCGGCACTTGCGAACTGCTTCTGCTTCGGGCACCGTGCGGCAAGAAAGACTGAAGAAACTGGTGTCGGCTGCATCTTGTATACCCCTGTCACACTGACGTCAGGGAGGAGACGACAGCAACCGATGCCGGACCAAGACTTTGGAACTCTGGCAGACTGCTGGACCACCTGACGGCAGGATAACCCCAAGTGTAATGACTGCAGCAGTGTAACACAATGAACATTTAAAGATGGAGCCATCTGAAATCCTTTTTTACCACCAATATCAGAGGGAAAAGAAATACATAAGGCCAGAGGGAAGATGAAAGCTCTGGTATGTGGATCGACCATCAAGCTTTCTTAAGGCAGGATTCCAAAAAGTCAGTAATGCAACACTTAAAAAAAAGTTTAGCATGTGCTCCCTTTCAAAAACCCAAACACCTCCCATTGGGACATACGACTGCCTCTTACTGAGGGGATTACATATGTAAGAATCAATCCTCAACCAAAATGCATCTTTATTCTTAATACATACCCTTCAATATTTACCTTCCTGCTGACTCTACTGTACAAGTTTTCTAGGCATATAATTACAGTATCACAACCAAAAGCATCCAATTACAAACAATACAGAAAAATCTGTTTTCTACACAGATCAATAAACCAGGAGTTGAGAGAGGCGATTCAGAAATGGTGAGCGCCACACACTAGAAACACACAACTGTATATATTGTACCTCCTACTTGAGTTTTGATTCAAATGGGTACTTGCAAAGCTCTGGTTCTTCCTGCCAATTTTCAGAACTTTCCAGGCTTCCTCTGCATCACAGGTGTTTATCCAGGTTAAATCTAAACAAAATTAGAGTAAGGAGAGTTAAGAAAAACATACAAACCATAAAGTTTTACACTGGTGATTTTCCATGTCATCCAACACCGTGAACCATGAAGACTACAGCTGTGTGTGGTACAGTAGATTTTTAACAATGCATTAATTTTTGCAGACATGCGCAAAGTGAACTCTGACGTAGGTTGAGTTCAACATTTGGCCAGATGTCTCAAAAAACCAAGCACCCTTCCTCTCTAATGTCAGGCTGACACTGCCTTCTCACCAGTCTTGATATAACTGCATCCACCCGAGCCATCAAACTTCTGTTTCCCTTACCCAAGTAAAAGCATTGGAACCTCCTAAAGAGGTACCACCACTAACACATTGGCTTTGTAAAGTTCAAGCAAGCAACAAAAAATTCCCAGGGAACAAAGCAAAACTAAGAACGAATCTGAGATAGGAAAAATAAAAATGGCAAAACTAAGCAAAGCAGAAATTATACTTCAAAGGAACGTGAATTTAATTGAAAGTTTTTACCCGCATCCAATTGCTATTTCATATCATGTGCCAATAATACCTAAAATCAAAATATAGGGTAATGAAATAAAAATGAGACACTGGTGCTTCCCCACCTATCTGTTAAAGGAAAACTCCACCTGTCCTTACAGATTAACTCAAACTTTAGGTTGCTTTTCTCCCTACAGTACAATCCGAGCATTATGTAGGTACTAGAAACTTACTTGTATGTTATAAAACTTTCATTTAATTGCCTCGGAATCAAAAGGGAAAGCCAAACCACTTTAAGCTCAACTTTTCACATACTTTGCAGAGGAATTTGTCTCCACCTGCATGACATACTAAATAAAGAGAAACCTTGTCAAGTACTGCTGACAGTCTTACATGGGCAATTAATCCTAGTTATGTCAGGAGCTTACCGACTGCTATACAAAAAAAAAAAAAAAATAGCTGTGAAACAGTTGCAATGCCTTCATTGCAGGCAGGAGGAAAACTTAACGGTGATTTACTGCCTGTGTCCAATGCAGCCATGCCTTTCATAGCAAAGCAAAATAATTAGATCAGACAGACTCAAAGGCGGTTATCACCAACAAATTTACAATAGCAGAATCACTGTAATGAAATACTAAGCTTTAAATGATGGTTAGTTATACTAAGATGACTTGAATGTAATATCAAAGATATGACATTTACAGAAAAGTCCATAAATTCTTGTAGAGTATCTACACACTTAAAAAACACAGTAGTCGAAGACAGAATAAGGAAAGGTACTTTCAAAAGGGACCAGGTAGAGGCAATAATAAGTACCAGTCTGACAGCTGCAGGTAAAATCCACAAAACTTTAATTTAAAAAAAAAGTAAGAGTAACTGCTTTCACAGAATATTCCTACCGCTTCTTCAAACTCAATACTGAACACCAGAGTCATTTAAATAGCACATCAATAAAACAATCAGCACATCAATTATGTATACAATGGTTAAAGTGCCAGTACATAAAAACACAAACCTATATACCAGTGTCAACGTTTCAAAGCTCTGGCTTTCAAGAAAGGTTTGAGAGCGACTACCTCATTTAAACCAGGTGCTTTATCAGCATTTAAAGATAGAATCCACATATGTTCAGCAGATTCAGTCCGGTTCCTAATGCCCCCCCCCCAAACTCTCTGAAATTATCTCAAGCACAAAGAATCTAAAATGATGATCCAACCTATAATTAATGGAATGCTTAGCCAGAGCATTAGTTTCTTTTCTATTTTTGACGTTTGATGATTTGATGTTCTAAAATTCTATCTTTTAGCTGTCTATTGCTAATCCCAACATAAAAGCATGGCATTTAATACAATAACTAAAGTAAACTATATTACATGTCCTGCAATCAGCATAAAAATTTGTCTACAATTTAAAATTCATACCAGGATGCACATATTTGCAACCCATATGAATGAACTTACATGCTGTACAATTTTCTACACTGAAAAGTCCTTTCCTATTTGATATCTTCTCCTTATTACAGAGAGAGGCATAAGAGTCTTTTCCGTGAATTGTTGTTCTTGAAAGTAAAATGTAAAACTGTCTAGAACATCTTTTAGTTCATCTGTGGTGCCAAGTATAGCCCAATTCATCTTAATAATGTCACAAACACCCTGTACATCCTAAGATTATGTTAGAGGAAATCTAAATACCTCTCTCGTCTATCTTTAACCTCAGTGGATCCAGTAATAGTGGTTCCAGTAACAGCTATTTGTATAATAGGGTCTACACATTTGCCCTCTCTCTCTTTAAAGGCTTCTTTAATACACTCATTGAGATTTGCTTCTTTATACTCTCTGTTAAGAAACTCCATTTTTAGGGACTCTAATGGTGCTACCACTAGTTCTTCATCATTACGAATCCTCATAGTTCTATAATACTTGCCGCTTAATGACATTTCGAGTGATATGTCTCGGATGCATACTGCTTCTGTGCAACAAGTTATTTTTCCTAGTAGGTTTCCTATAAATAAATGTGACCATATGCATTAGTTCTGCTTTCTTGACCTTGACGTCAAGAAATTCAATTTCTTCACATGAAAATTTATACGCAAACCTTAAAAAATCAGTTGATTGTTGCAAGTGATCTATAAAATCTACCATACAATCTGCTGTCCCTTTTCCATATCAGAAGGTTGGCATACCTATGGGCACAGCTTGTGCCAAGAGCTACGTCAACCTGGTACTAGTACACTGGGAGAGGGATGTACTACTACAAGCTGATGGCTTTTCTGATCACATTTTGTGGTATTCTAGATTTGTGGATGGTCTTCTGCTATGGAAAGGACAGCAGATTGGTAAATTTTACAGATTACTTGCAGCAATCAATTGTTTTTTTTAAGGTTTACGTATACATTTTCATGTGATGAAATTGAATTTCCTAACATCAAGGTCAAGAAAGCAGAAACATATGGTCACAACTATTTATAGAAAACCTACAAGGAAAAATAACCTGTTGCACTGAAGCAGTATGCATCCAAGACATATCATTTGAAATGTCATTAACGGGCAAGTATATAGAACTATGAGGCTTCGTAATGATGAAGAATTACTGGTAGCAGCATTAGAGTCCCTAAAAATGGAGTTTCTTAACAGAGGATATAAAGAAGCAGATCTCAAGGAGTGTATAAAAGAAGCCTTTAAAGAGAGAGAAAGAGGGTAAATGTAGACCCTATTATGCAAGGGAACCGCTGAGGTTAAAGATAGAAAAGAGGCAATTAGATTTCCTCCAACATACCCTTCGAATGTACAGGGTGTTTGTGACATTAAGAGGAAGTGGGCTATACTTGGCACCATGGATGAACTAAAAGATGTTAAAGACAGTTCCACATTTTTCTCTTAAGAACAACAAGTCATGAAGACTCATACTATAATAGCTCTCTGTTATCAGATAGGAAAGGGACTTTTCAGTGTAGAAGTTGTACAGCATGTTAAGTTCATTCATACGGGTTGCAAATATGTGCATCCTGGTATGAATTTTAAATTGGAGACAAATATTTATGCTGATTGCAGGACATCTAATATAGTTTACTTTAGTTATTGTATTAAATGTCATGCTTTTTATGTTTGGATGAGCTATAGACAGCAAAAAGCCAGAATTTTAGAACATCAGAAATAGAAAAGAAACTAATGCTCTGGCTAAGCATGTCATTAATTATGGGACGGATCATCATTTTAGATTCTTAGCGCTTGAGATCATTTCAGAGAGTTTAAGAAGGGGAGACATTAGGAACCTGACTGAATCCACGGAACAGAAGTGGATTCTACCTTTAAATGCTGATAAAGCACCTAGTTTAAATGAGGTAGTCTCTCAAACATTTCTTGAAAGCCAGACCTTTGAAACATTGACACTGGTATGTTCTTAAGTATTCAGTCTGAAGAAGCAGTAGGAATATACTGTGAAAGTGCTTACTCTCTTACTTTTTGCTTTTATTAAAGATTTGTGGATTTTATCTGCAGCTGTGTCAAACTGGTACTTACTGAATCTGCACACTTACCATTTTCATGTTGTGTTGGTCTCATTAGTATTGCCTGTGTTCATACTGGTCACGAAACCACTGTACTGAAAATGTTTAATGTGTGGTAGTGCTAGTGCATGTTTTCACAGAAAGTATGAGTTAACTGTGTTACACACTATTTTAAAAATAAATGGCAAGATGAATCACACAGAAGGAAACCAAGTAATGGACCATAAAAAATGTAGGCATTTTAGACAATTGTGGAGTTTGCCAGGGTCAGTGTGACATATTTGTGGGTGGTCAAAGACTGTCCCTCTTTAGAAGCAGTAAGCATTGCTAAAATAGCTAAGCACATTTCATAATAGATGATTACACAACTGCTTGACAGACAGAAAACTGGGGAAAACATACAAAGGGCAAAACACGTGATAAATCAGTGTAAAACAGCACTTGAGGAAGAGAGTATCATAATATAATCTGGTATAGTCAGATGTGGTGAAGTGGACTGAAAAAAGAATGGAGCAGGAAAAGATATTACAGAAAGGAAATATTTTGTACATTAAACACTTCTGCAATTATACCTGGGGAAAAATCATTACAGAAAAGATCAACATGGAGTCAAAACCTATGAATTTCTTTGGACATTTACAGAAACTCACAGCCACCACAGCTAATGGCAGAGTGAAAAAGTATGAAAAGAAGATGCGTCTTACCATAACAGTCCATCTGAGTTGTCCATCTTCATCGATCATCCCCTGTGGGTTTGGTTCTGTTACTACAGCTTGTGGACTCCAAAATAAAATCTCAAGCACATCCCTTACTCATAATGCTTTTGGTAGATTACCTCAAATAAAGTTTGCTTATGATAGAAGGCACAAATGTAATGGAGACCATATCTGGATTGAAGGAATGCTCCAAAAGGAAAATTTCAGGTAAGCATCCGTTCTTCTAGGAATTTGGCCGGGGAAGGATGGAGGCAGTTTGATGACAGATGAAGATAGACAGCACAGATGGAACGTTATGGTAAGACGCATCTTTATCTGAAGTTGTCAATCTTCATTCTGTCATCACCTGTGGGACAGAGACCCCAGCTATTTGGAACTCTGGCTGGACTCGAGGAAGGACATCCCTAAGCACCATCCAGCCAAATGATGCTCTGTCTCCTAGAGATCAAATCTAATTTGATATGAGTAATAAAGGTATGGGAAGATGCCCAAATTACAGCTGCACAGATATCATCCATGGAAGTTCTTGACTGGAAGGCAGCAGCAGAAGCTACTGCTCTAGTTGAATGTGCTTTTGGGGATATAGCTAAATATAAAAGAAAATACAGCCCAAAATCCACTTAGCTAGGGTTACATTAACAGGCTGACCAAACTTGAAATGTGAAAAGGAAACAGCTGGTCTGATTTCCTAATGTCCTTAGTTCTGTCTAGGTAGAATCTTAATTGCCTGTCAACATCTAACAAAGGTAATATATACTCCCCCTTGTTAGAAAAATTTGGGAAAAATACGAGAACATTAATGGACTGCTTAAGGTTGGTTTCAGACACAGCCATAGGTAGGAAAGGTGGACTGGTCCTGAGAGAAACGATCTTTGTTAAAGATAAAATATGGCAGCTTGGATGGGAGTGCCTGAACTTACAAAATTCTTGTAGCCAAGGCAATGGGTACTAAGATAATTTTCCAAGAAAGGAACTTCATGTCACAGAGGCTGGCTGGAAAGGGGGACTGCTTCAAAGCCTGCAGCACTAAATTTAGTTCCCAAGTTGTAGGGTCCTTGTAAGGAGGCTTTAAGAGAAGGGCACCTTTTAGAACGGTTTTACAAAGTCTATGCAAAGCAACGGACGATCCCCGGAATCCATTGTGAAAACTAGAAATGGCTGCCAGTTTAACTTTAATAATAGAAATGGAAGCGCCATCATTGAAAAGAGAGACCAGCAAGTGAAGACTTTCATTCATTGCTGCTCAAATGGGGTCAATGTGATGTAGGAAGGCCCAATGAATGAACCTATTTCATTTAACCCCCTTCATTCCACCTTGCACTGACTCATCCAACTACCTCTACTATTACTTCATCCCACCCAAAACAATCCCTCCCCTACCAAAAAAATGTTATGTACTCACCATAACGTTCCACCTGAGTAGTTCCACTTCATTTATCTTCAACCTGTGGGATACCGGATCTGAGCCGGCAATCTCACTAGCATCTGCTCCAAGATCCTCCCCTTACCCATAATACACCTCCAGTGCCTTCCAAACCCCAGATAGAGTTGGCTGATCCTTACACTGATAACCTAAACTGAAAAATACTTATGACCTATAACTGCAGCCTGTTCACATGACAGGGTCCAGGGGAAGGAGGAAGGGACGGTTGAAGACAAATGAAGTAGAACTACTCAAATGGAACGTTATGGTGAGTACATAACTTCTTTATCTGAAGTAGTTTACTTCATTTAATCTTCTATCTGTGGGACAGAGTCCCCAGCTATTAAACTCCTAGGTGGCCCTCATGGAAGGATATCCCGGAGCACCACAGAACCAAAGGATGCTCTCCTTCTGGAAGTCAAATCCAATTTGTAATGAGAAATAAATGTATAAATTGAGGACCAAGTAGCTGTAGAACAAATATCACCCAAAGAGACTCTAGACCAAAAGGCCGCAGACGTAGCCATGGACCTAGTGGAATGAGCTTTCACCTGACCCGGAGAAGACATCCCTCTGTCCTTATAGACCTGAAGTATGCATGAAGAAATCCACCTAGCAACAGTGACCTTGGAAACAGGTTTTCCCGAAAGGGTTTATAGAAGGGTACAAACAGTTGATCGGATCTACAGAAATTGTTTGCCCTGTGTAAATAAAGTCATAACTATCTATGAACATCCAGCAAGTGGAGTTTGAATTCCATTTTGTTAGCAAAAGTAGGAAAGAAAACTGGTAAATTGATGGTTTGGTTGATATTAACTGGTGATGCCACCTTCGGAAGAAAGGATGGACTGGTCCGAAGGGAAACCCTATCTTGGTGGAAAATCATACAAGGAACTTTGACGGGCAATGCCTGCAGTTCTGAAGCCCTTTTAGCAGAGGTAATAGCCACCAAAAATGCTGTTTTTCAAAATAAGAATTTTAGACCTGTGGAGAGCATGAAGAACCATGGTAAGGTCCAATGGGGGAATAGGATCCTTGACAGGGGGGCGTAACAGAAAGGTCCCTTTGATAAAGGCTTTACACACTCTGGAGGAGTCTAGAGGCAGAATTCTCACCCACATGAAAATAAGAAATGGCACCCAATTGAACCTTGAGAGTAGAAGAACTAGCTCCTTGCTGAAAAGTATCAAAAATCAAGAATGGCAGAAATAGGAGACGTGAAGGGGTCTAAACTCCTTTGAGAGGCCCAAAAGGAAAAATGTTTCCATTTACTGCGATAAACCTTTCTGGTTGAAAACTTATGAGCAGTCATCAGAATAGACCTAACTGAAGAGGATAATCCAAAAGTCCTAGCGATCATGGGAACTGCAGCAGCCAAGCTGTGAGCTTCAAACTCTCCAGGTTCGGATGAGGAACCCCCCCCCCCCCGGATGGGTGTGAAATCAGATCCTAAATGGGATCCAGGGCAGAGCCAGAAGGTGAGACCAGAGGAAGGGAAACCAAACCTGGCGAGGCCAAAACGGGGCAGAGAGGATCACTTTGCTCCCCAGTCGACGAGCTTTCCGTACAAACCTCGGAATAAAGGTACTAGAGGGTAAGCATACAGAAGACCAAGCATGGACTAGAGCATCTCTGGAGGACTCCCCCGGCAGGGGGTTCAGAGCAAAAAACTTGCTGCACTTTACATTGAAAGGCGATGCAAAGAGATTGCAACAAGGTTGACCCCATTCCAGGAAGTCCTGCTCTGCTACTGAAAGATTCAGAGACCACTCATACGGCATCAGAATAGTCAGATTTAACCTATTCACTAGAAAGTTGGACCGTCCCGGAATGTGCGCTGCAATGAAAAAATGACCGGTGGAGATCGCCCATTCCCACACTCTCACGGTCTCGCGACAAAGGGGATAAGACCTGGTCCCCTCCCTGTTTGTTGATATACCAGACCACTGACATTTTATCTGACTGAATTGCAATGGTTCCCAGAGGAAGAGAGGCATGAAGGGCCTGCAACGCTAAAAGGACCGCCGTTCATCTCTAGAACGTTTATGTGCAAGCTGGTCTCTGACTGTCCTGCCGACAATGCCCCCCCACCAGAGCAGGAGGGTGTCGAGGGTCACTGCACAGCTTGGGCTGGAACAAGAACACATCCACCATAGAAGGGACGACCGACAGACTCAACTGAGTTGTATTGGATACGACAATGGAAGTTCCAACAGGGACCAATGTACAGCTAGTGTCCACTGTAGAAATCTCATGTGTAACCGGGCACACGGGAGAAGCGTTATGGTCACCGGTATTGAACCCAAGGCCCTCAGCACTGATGCCACCGATGGGAGAGGAGAATGGTAGGAGAATGGTAGATCAAAGACGTGCATATTCAGGTTTTGTACTCTCTCCAAGGTCAGGAGGATTTTTCACTGTAATGCATCTATCCTTGCCCCAATGTAGTCAATCACCTGGACAGAATTTAGAAGCGACTTGGATGCACTGATTGTGATCTCTAAGTGCAGGGCAAGGTTTAAGAAATAATCCCTAGTTTGAGAGAATAGACATCTGGTGGGAGCAGTCTGGAGCAAATCGTCCAGGTATGGATAGACTTTAATCCCCTGAAGCCTCAGGTGAGCCGCTACCACCGTCATCACTTTGGTGAACACTCTGGGGGCTGTAGTGAGACTAAAGGGCAGGGCTCAAAATTAGTAATGATGACTCCTAGCCGGAAGCGGAGGAACCTCCTGGTGCTTCTGTAAATCTTTATGTGATAGTAAGCATCCTGGAGGCCTAACAAGCACATCCAGTCGCTCTCTTGCAGCTGCGGCATGATGGACTGTAGTGTGACCATCTGGAATTTTTCTTTGGTAACTGACAGGCTCAGGGTAGATAGGTACAGAATGGGCCTCAAGTTCCCGTTTTCTTTGGCACCAAAAAGAACCTGGAGTAGAAGCCCGATCCTGACTGATCTGGGGAGACTGTTTTGATGGGGTGGAACATCTGAGAGGTGTTTGGGAGAATTGGGAGGACCAAAAAAGAGGATACAGTATCCTCTGGATATGATCTGAAGCACCCAGCGGTCTGATGTTACAGACTACCATGTCTCCAGGTGCAAGGACAATCGTCCCGCAACTGCCTCCAGTCAGGCCACCCCTAAGGGTTGATGTCCGGGCATGTCCGAGAAAGGTTCACAAGACCCAAAATTCCTCGGAACTCCTCTGCCTCTTGGCCGGTGTCCATTTGGTCTACCTCTGGGGGAAGAAGAGCCCCGAGTGTCCCGGGAACACTGACTTCCGGAACCACATCTTCTTTTGCCCTCTCCGATTCTAGGAAAAGGACCTTTGAGCATTTGAGAAGCAGATTCCGATGACAGACAGTCTCTTCCCATCCTTCTGACTCTGGACTAGAGTCTCGTTGACTGTCTTAAAGACAGTAGAGTTATCATAAGGGACATTGGCAAAGGACACCTTGAAAGGTTGCGAAAATTGACAGTGAGCCAGGAGTTGCACCTCATGGACATGCCAGACCCAGCGACCCTAGCCGCTCCTTCAGTAGCATGGGCAATGAGTTGCATGGATGTGTTGGAGACTGCTTTCAAAGTGTCCATCCTAGCAGAGAGCAGTCCCCCCCTCCCTCCGACATGGACTTAAAGGAGACTCCGCCAGCTCCTTTGATCAGGTGCATTTGAGTTCTCTGGCGTGGGGGCCAGGTTCATCACCCTAATAGAAAAAGTAGCTGGAAGCTAAAAAAGCTTTTTCCTTAGTGGTCCATCATCTCTGTCAGGAGGATGAACCGAGGAACTCTCCTGGGCTAGTTCCTTCTTTGTGACTGCTACCACCACCATAGAGTATCTGAAGGTGGACTCAAGATCTTGTCAGGTCTTTTGGGAGGGGACACCCAGGAAGTAGATGGGCCCGTGCCGAAAACCTCAAGGAAGACGGACTAGTCAGAAGAAGGTTTGGGGGCGGACCAACCTCCCGCTGGCGAAGGGATTTTCATGATCGCCCAAAGGAGACATCCTTGGGAGGTGACCTGGGGGAACCTTCCCCATCATTCAAATCTGTATACTCAGTGAGGGACTCGGGGGGGGGGGGATCGGGGGTGAGGGGTATCCAAGTGCCTCCTCTTACACGTATGCTTATGAGGCCAATCTCCGGTGGGGATCTCCGGGGGGGGGACTCGCAAGCCACTTGTTCCTCAGGGAGAACCATCTGGGGCTCCTCGAGCATGGGGTGTCCCTCTAGTAAAATGATGGATTTCGTAGACAGCAGGGGGGGGCTGGGGCGGTGTCCGAGGGGATAGTCAGGGGTCTCTATCCAGAGGAGAGAGCCCTTTCTACCACGTCGAATGCAGAGGGAGAACGAACCTCCTGTGGGACCAATAAGAAAGCCAGTCTCCCCAGGTCAGAGAGAATCGGAGCTGGCCCGGGAGCTCAGAGGGAGGGAACTTGGCCCGACAAAGGCAGAGCCAATGAAAAAAGTTCCACTTACTCGGATCAGACACCCAAGCTCTGGCTTAGAGAGGCTCGGATCCCAGCTGGTCAGATCAGACACGCTCCAGGCAGCTGTCGGCATCGAGGGAGCAGGTGGAGTCTGCACTGACCCCCTGACTAAAACCATCTTTGGATCAGAGTACTCCGAACCCAGTGGACTGTTCGGAGAAGGAGAAATCTGTGCAAAAAAAGGAAGCGAACTACCCTCTCCTGAGGAAGATGAGGTTGGCAAGACCCCCATCTGGATCAGAGTACAAATGAACCTCATCATTTTATCTATGTCTACTTCCAATAAGGACCGCGTGGACCACGACGAGGTCACAGACTTGGACCTTGTGTGTCGGGGAATCGAGGCCCTAGGTGTACAGCGCATCTCTTCTGGCTCCAGGGAAAACCTCTGAGATCGGAGCAGAGGGGATTCACGGATCCTATGCCTCTTAGCAGGTGAACGGAGGTCTGGGAGGACCTCTTACATTTCTCTGTCCTGGATTTTGGTTCTCTCTGCCCCTTTTCCGCTCCGCTTCCCCAGGCTTTGAAAGAGAAGGTTGAGTCCCAGCCTGGGAGGGAGGAGAAGCAAGGGCAAGAAAAGGAGAGGAGGCCACAGCAGCCGCTGTCACCGAAGCAGAGGACAAGGCAACCGCCTCAGAAGAGGGAAGAAGGCCTTCCAGGGCCAACTTAGCCTTCTTTTCCTTTATTGTGTGCAGGGTTAAAACCCAAGCATATAGCACAGTCTGTACTTAGATGGGCAACACCCAAGCACATTACACAGAGTGTAGCCATCTGTTGGGGACCACTTATGGCCACACTCTGTGCACGTTTTAAACACCGGCTTATCAGCCATTAAGACAAATAGGGAAAACAAGCAGAGAGAAAGATGAAGTTTTCCCACTGAAAACCACTCACCACACTCGTACGCAGAACACACTGAGGGGGAAGGGGAAACCTAACCAACTACTAAACTAAGCTAAACAATAATAAAGTTGAAATGCTCGACGCACTAAGCGAGGGTAGGAGAAGGGGAATCTATACTAACCACTATCCTAAGAGTTAGAGAGGAAACAAAAAAGGCTTTCTAAAAGCTTTAATACCCACCTACTACTCGGAACTCTGGAGATCACGATGCTTCAGCTAGCCGCGGCAAATGAGATCTGGGGGTTGGAAGGTAGTGGAGGTGTATTATCGGTAAGCGGAGGAGCTTGGAGCAAATGCTAGTGAGATTGCTGGCTCAGATCCGGTATCCAACAGGTTGAAGACCGAATGTTGAAGACCAAATGAAAAACTACTTCAGATCTAATTTTCTCTCTAATATCTACTGTACTACACTCTCCCATCTCAATTATACTATCACCCTCTCCATTTATATTTTCCTAATCCACTAATGGCTAGTAGCTATATATTTTGAAATGTTAAACCTACAATTGAGATAACAAATATTTACTTTATGCAAATGTTGAAATTTCTGTATTGAATTATGTCTTTTCATTTTTGTAAAACTGTTTAAAGCCAATTGCAAATATCATGGAGCTTATCTATAAATGTTTAATTAGCTGTATGAACTATGTCCTTTTGTAAAATGTGAAATGTAACTTGCAATTATTGAGGAGCTTTTCTCCCAGAGCCTCCACTGAAAACGAGCTCTTCTTGGCCCAGTGGACTTCCCCAGTCATCAAAGTTAAATAAAATAAATTAAAAATATTAAGTTTGCAAGTAGATGGTTTATGCGATGCTAAAAGTATGGGTTTAACTGGAGAAGAAAGCATATCATGCTTAGCCACTAATGGAATTGGAGATACCAAGTTGTCACCTTGAGACTTGTAATGTCTGATGCCCGTCGGATGCACAGGAGGAATGAGGGCAAAGTAGCTCCTGCATTTGTTCTTTAGAGGAAAGGCAAAACAGTCGCAGCAAGACAAGCCCCATACTCAGAGGATCCTTTTCGATACTTTTGAATTGACGGACCAATCATGAGGTGGAAGGATGCACCTGCTTAATTTGTCTATCATCACATTGGACTGCCCCGGAATATGGAGATCACCTACTATCATACCCAGAGATCTTCTCAGCATAACGGGTAAGATCTGGTTCCTCCTTGTTTCTTGATGTACCAGACCACTTACATGTCAGTCTGAAATCGCAATTGTTGCTAGAAAAAGAGAGTCCTGAAATGCATGCAAGGCCAATACTACTGCTCTCATCTCTAGAACATTTATGTGCATATTGGCCTCTGTTGGGGACCAAGTGGCTTAGACTGTCCTTCCTTGGCAATGCCCCCCATCCAGACTAGGAAGCGTCCGTCACTGTGACCTTGGGCTGAGGAGGAGGAATGAATGAGCGTCTTTGTCTAACTTGGTTTCAATGAAGCCACAACACAAAATCTCTTTTCCATATGTCGGTAATTAAGATCAGCATTTATGAGTGATGCTGAAGGACTGATCACTGAACCAAAAGGAACAATTGTAATATCCTCATGTGAAACCTGGCTAGGGGAACAAGAGTGATGGCAGCTGCCAATGATCCCAATGCCTGAAGCACGAGGCTTACAGGAACTCTTTTCTTTATAGCAGAGTATAAACTAGAGTCTGAATTGCTTCCAACTGAGATAGAGGGAGTGAGGCAATGGAGGTTCTGCTGTCTAACAAAGCTCCTATAAACGTTAGATTTAGTGTGGGTTCCAGTGAGGATTTGTCAAAGTTGACTATGATGCCTAGGTCGTCACATAAATGTAGACTTTTGCTGTTAGAAGTTGCCTGGTGGCAATAGAAATAGCCATGTTGTCCAAGTACGGAAACACCCAGAATCCTTGCAGTCTTACGTAAAGCTGCTACTACTGCCATGCATTTGGTGAACACCCTGGGGAATCTGGTGAGACCAAAGAGCAGAACTGTCAATTGATAATGACTGGCTCCAAGCCAGATGCGAAGGAATCTTCTGAAATGACTGTCCACCTTTATACGTAGTATGCATCCTGAAGATCTATCGAGCACATCCAGACATCCTTTCCCAAGGACGGAAGAATGGACTGAACTCTGACCATCCTGAATTTGGTTTTTCGAACAGATTTGTTCACTACACGGAAATCCAAAACTGGAGTCCAGTCCACTGCCTTTTTTGGCACTAAAGAATCTTGAGTAAAATTCAGATCCTATTTGGTCTGCTGTAACTTCTTGGATGACTTTTTTCTGGACGCTTTTTAATTTGAATGGTTGCCTGTTCCCTCTGACTGGGTGGAATATTGAGAACTTCATTGAACTGGGAGGAGACAGGGAAAATGTAATTGTATAACCTCCAGAAAAGATCCTCTGCACCCAAGTATTGGAAGAGATTTCTTGCCAGGCTTTTAGGTACAAGGATAAATGTCCCCAGATTCCCTCCAGAGGTGGACAATCGGGCCTCCCCTGAGGAGTGTTAAAAGGGTCTCCCCAAAGGAATCTAAGGAACCCTGATGTTGCGGGCCACCGCTGCCATGAAAGCAGCATCTTCCATTACCGTTCTACCCTCTGCTTCTGGGGGAATTTTTACCAGGTGTAAACTGGAAAGACCCTCAAAATGTCTTGAACCACAATTTTCCCATTCCTTACTGGTTCCTAGAAAAAGGCCTCTAAGCAGTTGAAATGCATACTTCTATTGCAGAAAGGGGTTTCTCACCCTTCTCAGACCTAGTTAAAGTGTCTAACAGTGGGAACAAAAAGGGAAGAGCCAGCAAAAGGTGCACTGAAAAGGACTAGAAAGGGTCCGCAAATTCACATAAGCACATACAGACATGCCACCTTGTGGAAATGACAGAACCCGCACTCATCGTTCCTTCAGCAATATGAGCAATGAGCCTCATTGACTAATTTGAAAAAAATGCCAGGGTAGCTAACAGAGGCAACTGAATCCAGTACCACGTCACAAACAGTTCCAAGACTGCATTTCAGAGCTCCTTGATCAGATCCCTCTGCAGCCTTGTAAAATGTGCCAGGTAGATTCAAAGACCACAGGGCAAAAGTCGAAGCATAAACTCGCTTTCCAAATCTATCCATCACCCGTGAGTCATTGTTGGAAAGATGGATAAGGAACTTTCTTCTGCTAGCTCCTTTTTGGTGACCACCACTATCACTATGGTATCTACAGGAACTCCCTTAGTCCAAAAAGACTGGTCTTTTGGGGCAGTTATAATTTTATCTGGTCTCTTAGGGATTGGCTCGGTAACATCAAGGGGGCCTTCATACCCACCGGGAGATCAACTTGATGAGCTTGTCGGCAAGTGGAGTTACCCAGGAAGTAGATGGCCGGGTACAGAAAGACTGCAGGTACACAGATTCTTCAGTCGAAGGGGTGAAGGACTTCCAACCACCTCTCTTGTACAAGTATTTCCAGGATGTTTCCAAATGAGACATCGTCATAAGGTGATCAGAAAGGAGGGGGGGGGGCCTTCAAAATGAGTGTCTTCTGTGACTGAGTCAAGTCATCTGGAGAGTCCAGGTGATTCTCTTGCACGATTACTTCCAAGGGACCTCCTCAGGGGGGGGGGGACATCTGGGAAGTTTCAGAAAAGGGGGTACCTCACTGGGAAGCATGAGGGTGCAGTATTCACTGCCCCTGTGGAGGAGTTGGTTGATGCTCCCAGACTAGAGGCAACTAGCAAAAGAAGCTCCAAGAGGAAGAAACAAACCTGATACTTAAGTAGCCAATGGCCTCAAAGGCTGACCCACCAAAAGAGAAAGGGTGCTCTAGGATGAACAACGAAGGCCTTGGCTCCAAACACAACTCCTGCTACCCTCTGCTCTGATGAGGTCCCCATTAAGACAGAATTCACACCAGATAACGTCTGCTCTGGCTTACCGAGGCACCGGGACTGCACTAAAAAACTAAGAGCAGACGAAAACCACTTAGGACTGACCAACATGCTGTGGCCCAGACAGAACTCAGTTTCACCACAACCAAAGTGCTCAATCATCTGCTCAGACGGGGAAAAAAAATGTTCAAAACAGTCAGTTCCGGGAAGCTTGGAAAGTACAGTTGTGTACACTTACCATAAATGTTGATGTTCGAGTGTATTCATTGTTGCAGTCATTATATTTGGGTAGAATCCCAAAGCTATGGTTGGAAGGATGGGTTTATAAAGCATTAGGAGCAGCTATAAGGCCCTGCAGGACAGCAGTGGCAAAGCCAGCTCTGGATTTGGAGAAGAGAGGTAAATGGTAATGCTTGGTGAACGTATGAGCTGAGCTCCAGGTAGCAGCTTCTAGAATGTCTCTGGTAGAAACCCCTCTGAGAAAGGCTGCAGAAGTAGATGCAGCCCTGGTGGAATGAGATCTGATCCCCTAGGGGATATGTTTACCATGGTGCATATAGCAGAAATGAATACAATGGCTTATCCATTTGGAAACAGTCTGCTTTGAAATAGCTTTTCCCTCTGCCCCTGCAGCAAATGCCACCAATAGTTGTTCAGATTTTCTTACAGATTTTGTCCTGTTTAAGTAGAAACTAGGTTGTCTGTGTACATCCAATGAATGCAGAATCCGCTTACCCTTGTTCTGTGGACTGGGAAAGAAAGTTGGCAGATGAATGGTCTGATTAAGAGCCACACTGAATAACACCTTAGGCATAAAAGGATGTATTGGTCCAGAGAGCCACCCTGTCTGGATAAAAAAATAATGAAAGGCTCCACTGCCATAAGGGCCTGCAATTCTGAAATCCTTCTAGCTGAAGTGACAGCTAATAGGAAAGCAGTTTTCCAAGAGTGAAATTTTAGATTTGCAGTAGCAGCTGACTCAAAAGGAGGGAGAGTGAGTTTTTCCAAACAAAACTGAGGTCCCATGCAGGAGTTGGTGCTCTCCTGGGAGGTCGTAAATTTTTGGCCCCTCTGAGATGCTGCTTTAGCAGAGGATGCGAGAAGAGGGGAGGTTCTGTGTTGTAATGAGCTGAAATGGCAGAGGCATGGATATTTATGGAAGAAAAAGATAGGCCCTTGTGAAGCATCTCAGTTAAGTATTGCAGAATCTGAGGAATATTAGGCATTGCTGTGTTTTATTCCTTATGATTGGTTCCAGGCACAGAATCTTTTCCATTTGTCAGCATAAGATTTTCTAGTACTAGCCCTTCTAGCCTCCAAATGTACATCCATCACAGGTTTGCTGAGAGATGCCAAGGGTGAAATTAGTTGATTAGCCACGCTGCAAGATTCAAAGTATGGAGCAGAGTGTGCAGAATTTGGTAGTTCTGCTGAGACAGTAAGTAAGGTGTCCGAGGCAGATGTGATGGAGAAAGGTGTGACACATTGCGCAGGAGTGGGTACCAGTGTTGGCAAGGCCAGTCTAGAGCAATCAGAATCATTTTGGTTTGTCCCGTCTGACTTTTAGTAGGACTTTGGAGAGCAGAGCCAGAGGAGGAAAGGCATAGACTGATAGAGCATCCACTTCCCAAGCTTTTTTGTGACTAATTCTTGTGCAGAATTTGTCCAAGTGATAGTTCTGGGGTGAGGCAAAAAGATCTATGTCTCGGCTCCCCCATTTGCACGTCAACATGTTGAAAACTTGTGGTTCCAGTTTCCATTCGTGTGGGTCCATAAGATTTTTGCTTAGTTCGTCTGCCAGAGTATTTAGCTTTCCTTGCAGGAATTGGGCTTGCAGATGTATTTGATAAGTTAAGGCTGTGTTCCACAATGCCATGGCTAGTCTGCAAAAGGGGTAGGAATATATACCATCCTGGTTGTTTTGTGCACGCCGGTAGTCGGTTGCTCCAACGGCATACTGTGGTTAAATTTTCTACCGAAGTAGTGTCATGCGAAATCAAAGCGTCTTTTTATAGTACGCTTATTAAACCTAGCACAAAAACGGCAACTAGTGACGTCGTGGTCTGGGCCTAGGCAAGGTATGCAATAAGAATGAAAATCCTTATGAGGTATTTGCTTCCCACAAGAAATACAATTGTTAACTTTTTCTGACATCGGTCTGAGGCAAGAAAAGTTTCCCCAAAGGGGTACTTAGCTTTATTGACGACTTCGGTCTGAAATTAGAGTTCGAAAATCTCAGGAGTCGGCCGACCGGCACTTGCAAACTGCTTCTGCTTCGGGCACCGCGCGGCAAGAAAGACTGAAGAAAACGGCGTTGGATGCATTATATATACCCCTGGCGCACTGATGTCAGGGAAGAAGCGACAGCAACCGATGCCGGACCAAGACTTTGGAATTCCGGCCGACTGCGGGACCGCCTGATGGCAGGATAACCCAAGTGTGATGACTGCAGCAGGGTAACACAATGAACATCTTGTTTCTGCTCACTGATTTGGAGGCAGGTGTGGCCATCCATTTGGGAATGGCAACATGTGGAAATGAAACCTGTATCCCTGGGATACTATATTTAAAACCCATTTGTCCTGGGTAATCAGTTTCATGCATGAAATGCCAGCTTTCCCCCCAAAGGGGTGGCCAAAAGGTGAGTGCTTGGTGATTGTAGAGGAAAGTCATTGAGACTGCTTACCATAGGGAGGTGCCTTGTTGCTTCCAGGTTTGGAGGTAGAGGCACCCCATTGTTTTGTTCTAAAAGTTCCTTGTGACTGAAGACTGGAGTCTTTGGAATGTCTGGATTTGACTTGAGCGGCTCTCGAGGGAACTGGAAAGGAACAGTTCTTAGTAGGCCAGTGCCTACTAAATCTGGGTGGCTGCACTTCTAAGAAATCTTTCACAGTTTGCATAGATTTAGCTTTATCTTCCATCTTTTTTAAAACTTCTTCAGCCTTATTATCAAAGAGACGGTCCTGTTGTAAAGGAGCATCCAACAATTTTGCTTTAACATGGTCAGGCAGATTTTGCTCTTTGAGCCAAGAATGCCTTCTTATCACAGAACCAGTTACAGCAGCCCTGCAAGAGGCCTCCAAAGAATCAAAACCACATTCCAAAGTATGTTTTCCAACTTGTTCAGCTGAACGTAATAAATCCTGCAACTGTATTTTCCACACAGTCAGAAATAAACATCATTTTCTGTTTAAGTAGACCCATAACATGCTGTTGATATTTAAGCATATGAAATTGACAGTTTAAAGCCCTGATTGCCAAGGTTGCAGACGTGTAAACCTTCTTACCCCATCTATCCAGCACCATGGAATCTGTCAGAGGGAGTAGGATTTTTAGCAATAGAGGCCTTAACGCCCTTGGGAAGCGGAGTAATGGTTTCAGGATCAGCAGTAGGGTTCTTGAAAAAGAATTTGTGGGAGTCGGGAACCCTGTAGTATCTGTCTGGCTTACTAGGAGTCGGAGGCAGAGAATCAGGGGTCATACTGGATTCTGAAAAAACATCAACAATGTCTAGAACAGGAGGTATAGCCAAAGGCCTATGCTGAGGAAGAAGAAGAAAACCCCCAAGTCTCTTTTTAGATTCAGAGAAATCCCGACTTTCCCAGTGGAAGTGTTCCCTTAAGGTATGTAAAGTTTCTCCAAAAGAGATATCCTCAGGGGGAGAAGCAGAAGGGATGGAATCTTCTGCATCAGAGTCCTCATAAGTAGGTATAGATAAATTATGTTCAGAAAAAGAATCAGAAGAAATAGAAACCTGATCTGAAGATTCATAGTCAGTGCCTTGCCTAGGCCTCTTAGCAGCAGGGGGATGGCTACCCCAGATCAAGGTAATTAAATCTTCAGCCATTTTGATAATTTGTTTTTTAGGCATTGGGGCCTGTACACTTGGCCCAAGCATCGTATTTTTAGACATAGAAGTAGATTTTAGCCTTAGTTTTAAAGATGGTGTTGGTTTAATATAAAATTCTTTTGGCCTGAAAACACCCTCAGAAGCCGGTGCCTGCACAGCGGCTCCGGACCCATCTAAGGTAGACACATCTGTGAGTTCAATACTTGAAGCTTCTCGCGGCATACCGGACTCCGAATGGGTCTCAGTAGAGGCCTGCAAATCAAAAGTAGCGGGTATCAGGGGCTGCAAAAGCACCTCACTGAGTACCGGCAACTGGCTTAGAAGCGTCTTAGTTGGATTTGGACCTAGATGTCTTTTTCTTTGCGGGGGTTTTTTTTTTTTTTTTTTAGTATTCCGGTAGTCTGATTGCTAACCGACGACATTTCTGGATAGTTAAATCTTAAGCCAAAATATTTAGAAGCAAAAATATACCAATGTTTAATCGTGCGTCGATCAAATTTAGCACAAAACCGACAGCAAGGCACGTTGTGGTCAGGGCTTAGGGAAAGACTACAGTACAAATGAAAATCCTTATGAGGTATTTGCTTCCCACAAGTAATGCAATTAACTTTTACCGACAATGGTAAGGAGCAAGAAAAAGTTTCACCAACGGGGTACTTAGCCTTTAGTTGAAGACTTCGGTTCTGAAACTCGAAAACAAAAATTTCAGGAATCGGCCAACCGGCACTTGTGATCTGCTTCTGCTTCAGGCACCACGTGGCAAGAAAGACTGATGTAATGGAGTCTGCTGCATGCTTTATACCCCTGATGACCTGATGTCATGGAAGAAGGGACAGCAACAGACGCAGGACCCAAGACTTTGTTAATCCGGCCGAGTGAGGGCAACCTGCCAGCAGATTACCCAAATGTAATGACTGCAACAGTGAAACACGAAAAAGATCCAAGAGTCTAAGTCCCCCCGAAGGTTAGCGGAGGAGGATTAGAAGGGAAAGAGGAAGGTGTTGATGACTGACCCAAGGGGGTAGAAGCAGATGGACTACCTAACATGCTTTGGACCCAAAGAATCTTCACCAACCTCTCCACGTCGACTTCAGTGAGACTCCTGGAATACGAGACCGAGACCACAGAGGGAGACATTGGTCCAGCTAAAAAGGGATATGGTGGTTTACCAGCAAAGGGATCCAGTGAAGGATAAAGAAAAGTTGTGTAAAACTTATCATAACCATAGATTTCCTTCTCTTCCATGTTGTGGTATTCTGCATATGGGTTTATCCTAGTCTCACATACGTACGACCAGTATCCAAAAGCTTTCAGTCCCTCCTAGGTGCACAACATGTCAGGTTATGGCAAGAGTACGTGGGCCATAAAACTGAAGTCGGCACGCACCAGCCCTCAGAACTGAAGGCCCCAGTCGGAGCCAGTCCCAAAAGGGCAAAGCCAAGACATTGCCATCCAGAGGGAAACATAGCTGATAAGAGGGGAAGGAAAGAGTATAGGAACACTGCAAAATGGAGAAGGACATCTATGGTTATTAACTTCTTACACAACTTTTCTATGTCCTTCTATTCCTATGTTGCAGTATTCTGCATATGGGTGAGTGACAAAGCTCACTGAGAAATGGTGGCTGGTAAAGAAGCAGATTTCAGGAATCCATGAAGGACAGGGACTAGCGAACCCTGCCCTGGACCAAGAGATGTGGTCTAGTTTGTAGTGTTTGGTGAAAGTATGAACTGAAGATCACATGGCTGCCTCAGTGATTTACCATGATGCTGGTAACAGAAGGTAATGGCCTTGGAGATCCAAGTGGAATTGGACTGTTTGGACACTGCTGTCCCTAGTGCTCTAGGGTGGAAAGATATGAAAAGTTGGTCAGTCTTTCTGACGGACTTGGTGTTGTGGAGGTAGAATCTAATTTGTCTGTGAACATCCAGGGACTGATATCAGAGAAGGGAACAGCTTAAAATGGATTTTCTATGTAAAATGTGAAATGTTCTGCATTTCAGGTTTGAAGAGTGCACTCAGTTTGAACTCAGTTAACTAACTTGGCAAAAACTATATAGCTTGCTATTCATTGTTAATAAGAATCAGAATCACTTATAAACTAGGCAGCTTTGTAAAACTTATCAACAAGCAGGTCAAGATGAACTCTAGTATGCAGCTGTCTCTCATCAACAGGATGTGCAAGATAAGCCAAGGACAGACTAGTTATTTTTCAGGATAGAAACAGTCAGCAAACCAGCTTCAAAGGAAATACTTATTATTCTGACAAATTCTCTAAACTGCTGATGCAGGCAAAAAAGACGCTATAAAGATTGGGACTTTTTCTTTTGTATGGATACTGATTTTTCTATTTTTGCAGACCTGATGCTATAGCTGAAGTTTCATTTGGTGTATAAAACTTTCATTGTTATGCTAAATGTAAACTTGTGTGCAGTAAATGAATGCCGTAACAGCAGTAAGTACAGTTGTGTACACTTACCATAAATGTAGATGTTTGAGTGTATTCACTGTTGCAGTTATCACACACAGGTTTATTTGCCTGCAGGTAGCCCTAAGTCGGCCCGAAAACCAGAGTCTTGGGATTTCTGCACTGGATGCTGTCACCTCTTCCATGACGTCAGGTCGTCAGGGGTATAAAACATGCAGCCGATGCCATTACATCAGTTTTTCTTGCCCCAGATGTCAGAAGCCCACAAAATAGTAAGCAATTAAATGGTGTGGAACACCTCCAGTAAAGTAAATACCATATCCATAAGACATGGCCACAAAAGAGCAAAGGTAGAAGAGCATAGAGAAATTAGGGGGGCTGGAGGGAGGGTAAAGTACAGTTGTGGACACTTACTGTAAATATAGATGTTCGAGTGTACTCACTGTTGCAGTCATCACATTTGGGTTATCTGCTTGCAGTAGCCCTCAGTCGGCGTGATTATCAAACTCTTGGCTCCTGCGTCAGTTGCTGTCTCATCTTTCATGACATCAGGTAATCAGGGGTATAAAGCATGCAGCCGACACCATTACATCAGTTTTTCTTGCCCCAGATGTCAGGTGCCCCCCTAATAGGAGCATTAAATATATATATTTATGCAAGGTTATTCCTCCAACAAAAAAAACAAATACACCAACAAGCTTTTAAGCATAGTAAAGGAGAATAGAGGTATAGCCAAAAAAAAGTCAGGGGGCTGGAGGGAGGGTAACCAGGATTGCAACAATGAATACACTCGAACATCTACATTTATGATAAGTGTACACAACTGTACTATGTTCTTTGTGTTTCACTGTTGCAGTCATCACATTTGGGTAGATTCCCAAAGCTAAGGATGGGAGGAGGATTTATACAGCATTTGGACCAACTAGAATGCCCTGCAAGACTGCAGTAGCAAAACCAGCTCTGGATTTAGAGAAAATAGGCAAATGGTAATGCTTGGTGACAGTATGTACAGAACTCCAGGTAGCAGCTTCTAGGATGTCCCCGGTAGGGATAACCCTGAGAAAGGCTGTACAGGTAGATACAGCCCTGGTTGAGTGTGGTCTTATCCCCTATGGGATAGGTTTTCCATGCTGCTTATAGCAGAAATGAATGCAATGGCCTATCCATTTAGAAATGGTTTGCTTTGAAAAGGTCTTCCCCTCTGCCCCTGCAGCAAATGCCACCAGTTGTTCAGATTTCCTTTGAAGTTTAATCCTGTCCAAATAAAATCCCAGTTGTCTGTGCACATCTGAGTGCAGAATCCGTTCCCCTTTGTTCTGTGGATTAGAAAAGAAGGTTGGCAAATGAATGGACTGATTAAGAACCACACTGGATACTACCTTGAGCATGGAGGGGGGGTTGGTCCTTACGGACAACCTGTCCACATGAAAGATGATTAAAGGCTCCACTGCCATAAGGGCCTGTAATTCAGATACCCTTCTTTCTGAAGTGATTGCTAAAAGGAAGGCCGTCTTCCAAGAAAAGAATTTTAACTCTGCACTTGCGGCTGGCTCAAAAGGAGGTAGAGTGAGTTTTTCCAATAGAGCGTTAAGGTCCCAGGCTGGAGTTAGGGCTCTCCTGGGTGATCTTCAGTTTTTATTCCATCTGAGGAACTGCTTGAGCAGTGGATGAGAGAACAGGGGTGGTTCTGTGTTGTAATGAGCTGAAATGGCTGAGGCATGAATTTTGATGGAGGAAAAAGAAAGGCCCTTGTGAAGCATCTCAGTTACGTATTGAAGAATCTGATGTAAATTGGGGACTGCTGTGCCCATCCCTTGAGTTTGGTTCCAGGAACAGAATCTTTTCCATTTTTCAGCAAAAGATTTTCTAGTACTAGGCCTCCTTGCCTCCAGAATGACATCACACACGTTTACTGAGGGATGGTAACGGAGAGATCAAGTAATTAGCCAGGCTGCCAGGTTCAGGGTTTGAAGCTGAGAATGCAGAATCTGGCCCTCCTGCTGGGACAGCAGGGTAGGGGTCTGAGGCAGGTGCCATGGTGCCAGCAGTGACACTGTGCAACAGGTGGTACCAGTGTTGGTGTGGCCAGTCTGGTGCAATCAGTATCGTCCTTGGTTTGTCTTGTTTAATCTTTAGTAGTACTTTGTAGAGGAGAAGCAGAGGAGGAAAAGCAAACTGATAGATTCTTCCAGTTGAAGGACAAGAGCATCCACTTTCCAAGCTTGTTTGTGGGGAGTCCTTGTGCAGAATTTGTCCAATTGGTAGTTCTGTGGGGAGGCAAAAAGGTCTACAACTGGACTCCCCCATTTGTTTATCTACATGTTAAAAGTCTTTGGTTCCAGTTTCCACTTGTGTGGGTCCATGAGATTTCTGCTTAGTTCGTCTGCCAGTGTATTTAGCTTTCCTGGCAGGAATTGAGCCTGTAGATGCACTTAGTAGCTCAAGGCTGTGTTCCACAGAACCATGGCTAGTCTGCAGAGGGGGTATGAATGGGTACCTCCCCCACCCCACTTATGTACCACAAAAAGCAGTGGTGTTGTCCGTCCTTACCATTAATTGTCCAGAAAGAATGTGGCCCTTGAAGACTGTCAGAGCATTCTGTACAGCTAACATTTCTTTTTGATTGACATGCAGGTGCATTTGACTTGGGTTCCATTTGCCCTGAATGCATTTCCCTGCCAGGTGAGTCCACCATGCATAGTCTGATGCGTCTGATACTGTTTGGGCGGCAGGGGGTAGAGTGAAAGGTAGTCCCTTGCTTTGGTGGCAGCCCTCTGCCCACCAAAGGAACTCTAACTGTAGGCAAGGTATGATATGAATTATTGCTTCTACAGCCTGAGAATATGGACACCGTAGGCTTTTTAGATACCATTGTAGTTTCCTCATATGCAGTCTTGCATATGGAATTATGAGAATACAGGAGGCCATGAACCCCAAAGGCTTGCAGTATTTGCCTTGCAGACAGCAAGGTTTTTGTGGCCATTAGTTTAAAGTAAGCTGTCAAATTAATTTGTTTCTCTGACGTGAGGAAAGCTATCTGGGAAGTTGTGTTCAAGCTTGCTTCCAGGAATATAATTTAACACGGTACAAGATGTGATTTATTTTCGTTTATGGTGTACCCCAGACAAGTTAGCACCTTTTGTACAAACACCAGATGATTCAAACGTATGTCATGGCTTTCTGCCTGAATTAGACAATCGTCCAGGTATGGGTATATTTGAATATTTCTTTGCCTGCAAAATGCAATGACTGGAGCTAGGCACTTTGTGAATACCCTGGGCGCAGTAGATGAGCCGAAGGGCATTGCAGAGAACTGATAGTGCATGCAGCCTGCTTTGAAGCGTAGGTATCTTCTGCAAGATTCCCTGATTGGGATGTGCAGGTAGGCTTCCTTTAAATGCAGTGTTGCCAACCAGGCTTCCCTGCCTAGCACAGGAAGCAACTGGTGAAGAGTAAGCATCTTGAATTTTGGGATCACCAAAAAGCTGTTTAGACTAGAAAGGTCCAGGATAGGACGCCATGAGTTGTCTTTTCTGGGTACCAGACAAAGTCTTGAATAGAAACCTTGTCCCTTTTCCTCTTCTAGTACAGGTTGCATAGCCCTTATGCTTAAGAGAGTACTTACTTTTGAGCCTCTGCCCACTGATTTGGGGTAGATCTGGCTAACCGTCTGGGGTTGTTAAAGTGTGAAGTGAAATCTAACACTGGGAAACTATATTTAAAACCCATTTGTCCTGGGTAATTAGTTCCCAGTTTTCTGTCTGCAGAGCAATCTTTCCCCCTAAAGGAGCAGTCTGTTGAGAAGGGCTTGGAAGTTTTAAAATTAAGTCATTGAGACAGTTTACTATGGGGGGGGGTCTTACTACTCCTTGATTTGGAAGTGGGAGCCCCCCACTGCTTAGTCCTGTGCGTACCTTGGGACTGAAGCCCGAGTGTTCTGCTGGTTCTGGGTTTGGACTGAGAAGGCCTGGAAGAGGCAGGAAAGGACCATTCTTAGATGTCCAATGCCTACTAAATCTTGGAGGCTGTACCTATTGTAAGAAATCTTTAACAGTTTCCACAGATTTATCTTTTTCCTCCATCTTTTTAAGTACTACTTCCGCTTTGTTGCCAAACAGGCGGTCCTGATCTAAGGGAGCATCCGGAAATATAGATCTGGCAAAGATTGCTCCTTAAGCCAAGCATGCCTTCTAAGTACACACCCACTGACAGCAGCCCTGCAAGATCCCTCTAGTGAATCAAAACCACATTGCAAAGTATGTTTTCCAACTTGTTCAGCAGAATACATTAAATCCTATAAATCCTTATTTTCAGCAGTCAGGAATCAACATCATTTTCTGTTTAAGCAATCCAATAATATGCTGCTGATACTTTAACATATGAAACTGGCAGTTTAAAGGCCCTAATGGCCAAGGTTGCAGAAGTGTATACCTTCTTACTCCATTTATCCAGCGCCCTGGAATCTGTATCAGAGGGGGTAGGATTTTTGGCAGTAGTAGCCTTAATGCCCTTGGTCTCAGGATCTGCAGTAGGATTTTTTTAAAAAGGAACTTCTGAGAGTCAGGAACCCTGTAATATCTATCAGGTTTTCTGGGAGCAGGAGGTAGAGAGTCAGGGGCCAAGCTAGATTCCGAAAAGGCATCATCAACAATGTCCAGTACAGGGGGAAAGCTAAAGGCTTGTGTTGGGGCAGGACTAAGAAATCCCTAAGCCTCTTTTTAGAGTCAGAGTAATCCTGGCTTTCCCAGCGAAAATGCTCCCTAAGAGTATGCAAAGTTTCACCAAAAGAGAAATCCTCTGGAGGGGTAGCAGAGGGAATAGAGTCCTCTGCATCAGAATCCGCATGGGTAGATAAGGGTAAATCCTGGTCATCAGAGGAAACAAATTTCAGAATCCTAATCAGAAGTATCATAAGCAATGTCAGTCCTAGGTCTCTTAGAGGGGGAAGGCTGGCGTCCCCTGATTAAAGTACCAAGGTCTTCAGCCATTCTTATTTGTTTTTTTTTTTTTAGGCATAGAGACCTGACCATGTGGTCTGGGCATTGGTTTTCTAGGCTTGGTTCGATTATGCCTTGAAGAAAAAGATGGTGTCAATTTAATATGCAAGTCAGTAGGACTAAATACACCCTCAGAAGCCGGTGCCTGCACAGCGGCTCCGGACCCATTCAATGTAGAGACATCCGCCGGTTCTACAGATGAAGCATCTCCCGGCATACCAGACTCCAAATGGGTCTAAGTAGAGGCCTACAAATCTGAAGTAGCGGGCATCAGGGGCTGTGAAAGCACCACACTGAGTACCGGCAAACTGGCGACTAGCTTAGGAGAAGCATTGTCGGCAGCTTTGGATCTAGGCGACCTGTCTGTCTTTATCTTTGCGTTTTATTGGAATGTCGGTAGTCTGATGGCTTACTGAAGCTATATCTGGATAATTGAACAGAGTACCAAAATATTTAGAAGTGTAAATATATCGACAACAAATAATTTGTTGTTTAAATAAGGCACAAAACTGACGGCAATTACTTCATGGTCAGGGCCTAGTCAAGGAATACAGTACGAATGAAAATCTTTGGGAGGTACTTGCTTGCCACAAGAAATACAATTATTGACTTTTACTTCACATCATTTTAGAGCAAGAAAAAGTTTCCCCAACGGGGTACTTAGCTTTAGTTGAAGACACTGGTTCTGAAACTCGAAAACAAAAATTTCAAGAGTCTGCCGACCGGCACTTGCGAACTGCTTCTACTGTGGGCACTGCACGGCAAGAAAGACTGATGCAATAGTGTCGGCTGCATGCTTTATACCCCTGACTACCTGATGTCATGGAAGATGAGTCGGCAACCGACGCAGGACCCAAGACTTTGATAATCAGGCCGACTGAGGGCTACTGCAAGCAGATAACCCAACTGTGATGACTGCAACAGTGAAACACGAACATCCAGGACTGCAACAGTGAATACACTCGAACATCTACATTTATGTTAAGTGTACACAACTGTACTATGTTGTTCGTGTTTCACTGTTGTAGTCATCACACTTGGGTTGATTCCCAAAGCAGAGGAAGGGTGGAGGCAGTCAAGAAGTGTTAAGAGTTGGCTAGCAGACCTTGTATGACTGCTGTGGCAAATCCAGCTCTGGATTTAGAAAAGACTGGCAAGTGGTAATGCTTGGTGAAGGTGTGTACAGAACTCCAGGTTGCAGCTTCCAGGATTCCCTGGTAGGAATCCCCTCAGAAATGCTGCAGAGGTTGAGGTATCCCTAGTGGAACGAGTTCTGATCCCCTGTGGGTTAGGTTTTCCATGGTGTTTGTAGCAGAAATGGATGCATAGTGCTATCCATTTGGAAATGGATTGCTTTGAAATGGCCTTGCCCTCTACCCCTGTAGCAAAGCAGAGTAGCAGTTGGTCAGATTTTCTGAAAGGTTTAGTTGAGCCCCCCATGCATAGTCTGATGCATCTGTTGTCAGGCTTTGGGTGGCAGGGGGTTGAGTGAAAGGGAGTCCCCTTGTTGTGGTTGCAAGCCTCTGCCCACGAAAGGAACTCTGTCCTTAGGCAAGGAATGATAGGAATTGCTGTTTCCAGGTCCTGAAAATGTTGGCACCAGAGACTTTTTAAGTACCACTGAAGTTTCCTCATATGCAGTCTTGCATATTGAATTAGGAGAATTCATGAGGCCATGAACTCTAGGGCTTGCAGTATTTTTCTTTCAGATAGCTGGGTTTGGGTGGCCAGTATTTTGAAGTAATTTGTCAAATACACCTGCTTTTCTGGAGTGAGGAATGCCATCTGGGAAGTTGTGTTCAAGCTTGATCCCAGGAATACAATCTTTTGGCTGGGTACCAGATGTGATTTCTTTTCATTGATGGTATACCTCAGAGAAGTAAGGAGTCTCTTTACAAATGTCAGGGGCTGAAGTATCAATTTCTGACTGTCCGCCTGAATCAGGCAATCATCCAAGTATGGGTAAAATTTGAATATTTCCTTGCCTGCATTACGCAAGGGCTGGAGCCAGGCACTTTGTGAATACCCTGGGTACAGTAGATAAGCCAAAGGGAAGTGCAGAGAAAGTACAGTTGTGTACACTTACCATAAATGTAGATGTTCGAGTGCATTCACTGTTGCAGTCATTACATTTGGGTAATCCTTCTGGCAGGTTGCCCTCAGTTGGCCTGAATTCCAAAGTCTTGGGTCCTGCGTCGGTTGCTGTTGCCCATTCCCTGACGTCAGGTCATCAGGGGTTTAAAAGATGCAGCCCACGCCATTCTTACCCCAGATGTCAGGTGCCCCCAAAAGGGTAGGCTAGATGTACATTAAAGACATACATGCACCAAAATAAACTTTACCTTCATCCGCAAGCAAATGCACCACATAGGTTGTATAAATCAGAGAAGTAAAGATAAGTTCCAGCATAAATAAAAGGGATGGCGGGTGGGTAACCTGGACTGCAACAGTGAATACACTCGAACATCTACATTTATAGTGTACACACCTGTACTATGTTCTTCGTGTTTCACTGTTGCAGTCATTATATTTGGGTAGAGTCCCAAAGCTATGGTTGGGGGGGGCTGGAGCTAAACAACATTAGGAGCGCTATGAGGCCCTGCAGAACTGCAGTGGCAAAGCCCGCTCTGGATTTAGAGTAAAGTGGCAGATTGTAATGCTTTGTAAAGGTGTGCACTGAACTCCCAAGTAGCAGCCTCTAAAATGTCTTTGGTTGGTACGACCCTGAGACAGGCTGCAGAAGTGTCAGCGGCTGTGGTTGAATGTGGCCTAATGCCCTTAGGCACTGGTTTGCCATGATGAGAGTAGCAGAAACGAATGCAGTGACCTATCCACTTTGAAATAGTCTGCTTGGAGATGGCCTTTCCTTGTGATCCTGCAGCATATGGCACTAGTAGTTGTTCTGTTTTTCTGAAAACTTTGGTTTTGTCCAAATAGAATCTAAGTTGTCTGTGTACGTCCAAAGAATGCAGAATTTTCTCCCCCTTGTTGTGTGGATTTGGATAAAAAGTTCGCAAATAAGTAGCTTGGTTAAGGGCCACACTGTACACCACCTTAGGCATGAATGTAGGGTTTTGTCCTCAGAGGGACCCTGTCTGGATGAAAAATGATAAAGGGTTCCACAGCCATGAGCACCTGCAGCTCTGACACTCATCTTGCAGAAGTTATTGCTAGGAGCAGAGCTGTTTTCCAGGATAAAAACTTTATATCCGCAGCAGCAGCTGGCTCAAAAGGAGGTAGGGTGAGTTTTTCTAAGACATAATTGAGGTCCCATGCAGGCATTGGCGATCTCCTTGGAGGTCTTACATTTTTGGCTCCTCTGAGGTACTACCTTAAAGTATGAGAAAAGAGTGATGGTTTTGTATTGTAATGAGCCAAAATGGCAGAGGCATGAATTTTAATCGATGAAAAAGATAGGCCTTTGTCCAGCATCTCAGTTAAGTATTGCAAAATCTGAGGAATATTTGGTACACCTGTGTCAGTTCCTTGAGCTTGGTTCCAAGCACAAAATCTCTTCCATTTTCCAGCATAGGATTTTCTAATACTAGGCCTTCTGGCTTCCAAAATGACATCCATCACAGCTTTACTGAGAGGTGTGCTTTGTATGGCTACATTATCCGCCATGCTGCCAGGTTTAAAGTCCTGAGTTAGCTGTGCAGAATCTGATTGTTTTGCTGGGACAGTAGGTGAAGTATTTGAGGTAAGGTCCAGGCTGGGCATTGAGACAAGTTCCTTAAGATCGGATACCAGTACTGGCGGGGCCAGTCTGGGGCAATCAGAATCAGTTTTGGTTTCTCCTGTCTCACCTTTAGGAGTACCTTGGGGAGGAGAGGCAATGGAGGAAAGGCATATACTGATTTGTCTTTCAACTGGAAAAACCTGGCGTCCACTTTCCATGCTTGTCTGTGATAAGTCCTTGCGCAGAATCTTTTTAGTTGATTGTTTTGAGGGGAGGCAAATAGATCTATGTCCGGGCGTCCCCATTTCTTTATTATCATACTGAAGACTTGTGGATCCAGGTGCCACTCATGGGGATCCATGAGGTTTCTGCTTAGTTCGTCTGCCAGAGTACTGTCCTTTCCTGGCAGGAATTGTGTCTGCAGATAAACTTGGTAAGTCAATGCTGTGTCCCATAAAGCCATGGCTAGTCTGCAAAGGGAGGTAAGAATGCGTGCCCCCCTGCTTGTGTATGTAACCACATGACCGTGGTATTGTCTGTCTTCATCAGTAGGTGTCCCGGATGAATTAGGTCCTTGAAGGCTGTCAGGGCATTTTGAACAGCTAGCATCTCTTTTTGATTGATATGTAGATACATTTGATTTGTGGACCAGGTGCCCTGAATGCCTCTTCCTGCCATGTGAGCCCCCTAGGCATAATCTGATGCATCCGTTGTTAGGTTCTGCCTGGCTGGGGGTAGTGAGAATGGCTGTCTCTTGTTTTGGTGACAAGTCTTTGCCCAACATCGAAACTCCTGTTGTAGGCAGGGAATGAGAGTAATAGGCTGTGGCAATGTTGTGTCTAGACACTTTTTAGGTACCACTGAAGTTTCCTCATATGCAGTCTTGCATATGGAATTAGTAGGATGCAGGATGCCATGAAGCCCAAAGCCTGCAGAATTTTTCTTGCAGATAACTGGCCCTTTGTTGCCATTTCCTTGAAATAGGTAGTCAGTTGCCTTTGTTTGTCTGGCATGAGATAAGCCATATGGGCAGTTGTATTTAAGCTTGCACCCAGGAATATCTCTTGAGAGGGTACTAGTTTTGATTTCTTTTCGTTGACTGTGTACCCTAGGCATTTTAAAAGTCTTTTCACAAACGCCAGATGCTGTAGTAGAATGTCCTTGTTCTCTGCTTCAATGAGGCAGTCGTCCGTAAGGATATATTTGTATTCCTCTGTCTGCAGAAAGCAATTACTGGTTCCAGGAACTTTGTGAAGACCCTGGGCGCAGTAGATAAGCCAAAGGGCAGTGCAGAGAATTGGTAATGCTTTGAACCAGCCTTGAATCAGAGGTATCTGCTGCATGATTCTCTGATTGGGACATGCAGGTATGCCTCTTTTAGGTATAAAGGGACGAGCCAAGCCTTTCTGCCCAGCATGGGCAGAAGCTGCTGTAAGGTCAACATCTTGAATTTTGGTATATCCAGGAAAGTGTTTAGAATATATAGGTCCAGTACTGGTCTCCATGCTTTGTCCTTTCTGGGTACCAAGAACAGTCTTGAGTAAAATCCTTGTCCCTGCTCTTGCTGTGGCACTTGTTGAATAGCCCCCCATGTCTATGAGGGGGATGAGACTTGTTCTTGAGCCTCTGCCCATTGATTTTTTGACAGGTCTGGCCAACCGTTTGCCCTTGGCAGGGTATGGAAGTGAAACTTGTAGCCTTGTGACACTGTCTAGAACCCATTTGTCCTGGGTTATATTGTGCCAATTTTGAGAAAAAAATGCTATTTTTCCCCCTAAGGGTGCTGGCAGGGACGGTTTCCTGGACGGTTGTGATTTGTCTTCTCCACTTTTGGAGGTAGAAGCACCCCATTGTTTAGACCTGTATGAACTTTGCGGCTGGGATCTGCCTCTAGGGCGTCTGGATCTGCCCTTTGAGGTCTGTCTGACAAAGGAAAGGACCAATTCTTTGTAGGCCAGTGTCTGCTAAACCTAGGTATCTGTACTTGTAAAAAAATCTTTGACCGTTTGCATAGATTTAGCTTTGTCCTCCATTTTCTTTAACACCTCTTCTGCCTTAACACCAAACAAGGTATCATGCTGTAATGGTGCATCTAATAATTTAGCTTTGACATAATCAGGCAGATTTTGTTCCTTTAACCAAGCATGCCTCCTAATTACAGAACCCGTAACAGTGGCCCTGCAGGAGGCCTCCATAGAATCAAAAACACATTGCAAAGTATGCTTTCCAACTTGTTCAGCTGCATGCAATATACCCGGCATTTCTTTATCTGCACATTCAGAATTTACCAACATTTTCTGCTTAAGCAGTGTCATGACATATTGCTGATATTTGAGCATATGAAACTGGCAGTTTAAGGCCCTTATAGCCAAGGTAGCAGATGTGTAAATCTTTTTCCCCATCTATCCAGTGCCCTAGAATCTCCGTCAGAGGGGGTAGGGTTTTTTCAGTGGAAGCCTTAACCCCTTTGGAACCCTGAGAAATAGTTTCTGGGTCTGCAGCAGAGTTTCTGAAAAGGAATTTATGAGAGCCAGGAACCCTGTAGTATCTGTCAGGCTTAACAGGAGCTGGAGGTAAGGAGTCAGGGGTGAGAATAGACTCTGAAAACACATCTACAATGTCTAACACAGGTGGAATAGCTAGAGGCCTGTGTTGAGGTAGTAGAAGGAAATCCCTGAGCCTCTTCTTAGATTCTGAAAAATCTTGGCTCTCCCAGTGGAAATGCTCCCTCATGGTATGCAAGGTTTCCCCAAAGGAATAGTCCTCAGGAGGAGAAGCTGAAGGAACAGATTCTTCAGCATCAGAATCCTCATGGGGGGAAGAGAATATTGCTGATCAGAAGAGGAATCAGAGGAAATGGAAACCTGATCTGAAGATTCATAGTCTGTCTCTTGCCTAGGCCTTTATCAGGAAAGGGATGGGAACCCCTGATCAAGGTGATTAAGTCTTCGGCCATTTTGAGCATCTGTTTTTTGGGTATGGAGGCCTGTCCATGTGGCTGGAGAACTTGTTTCTTTGCTTTTAAAGGTGCTTTAGTGTTTGCCTTTGAAACTGAAGCCGGTTTAATATATAATTGTTTAGGTCTGAATACACCTTCAGAAGCAGATGCCTGCTCAGCCGCTCCGGACCCATCTGAGGGAATAGTCTCAGAGGCTCCAATACCTTGAGTTTCCAGCGGCCTGACCGACTCCACGTGGGCGTCGGTAGCGGCCTGCGACTCTAAAGTAGCGGGCGTCAGGGGCTGCAAAAGCTCCTCACTGAGAACCGGCGACTGGCTTAGGAGGAGCTTCGTCATCGGTTTTGGACCTCGGTTTTTCTCTTTTTTTTTTTTTTTTTTGCGCTTTTTGTGAACTCCGGTAGTCGGATGGCTATCAGACGACATTGTATAATTAAATCTACGTCCAAAATAGCTTAGTGCAAAATCGTACCGACACTTAGTAGTGCGTTGGTTAAATCTAGCACAAAACCGACAACTTGAAACGTAGTGGTCAGGGCCTAGGCAAGGAATACATTAAGAATGAAAGTCTTTATGAGGCATTTGCTTCCCACAAGAAATACAGTTATTAACTTTTTCTGACATCGGTCTGGAGCAAGAAAAAAGTTTCCCCAGTGGGGTACTTGGCTTTTAATGAAGACTTCGGATCTGAAACTCGAACACGAAAATCTCAAGAGTCAGAACACTGACACTTGCAAACTGCTTCTGCTTCGGGCACCGCACGGCAAGAAAGACGGAGGAAAATGGCGTCGGTTGCATATTTTATACCCCTGACGACCTGACGTCAGGGAAGGGATGACAGCAACCGACGCAGGGCCCAAGACTTTGGAATTCAGGCTGACTGAGGGCAACCTGCCAGCAGGATTACCCAAATGTAATGACTGCAACAGTGAAACACGAAGAACATCTGATAGTGCATAGAGCCTGCCCTGAAACTAAGTTTTTCCTGCAAGATTGCCTTATGGGAATGTGCAGATAAGCTTCTTTTAAGTCTAGGGTGACCAACCAAGAGTCCTTGGCTAGCCTAGGAAGCAGCTGTTGGAATTTAAGCATTTTTAATTTTGGTACCCACCAGAAAGGTGTTGAGAACTGACAGATCCAGAATAGGGCACCAATAGTTCTCTTTTCTGGGCACCAGGAACAGTCTGGAGTAGAAACCCTGTCCCCTTTGCTCTGTTGGAACAGGTTGAATAGCCCTGATACTGAGAAGAGAAAGTACTTGCTTTTGGGCCTCTGCCCACTGGTTTGGAGGAAGGTCTGGCAACCCGCTTGGGGTTGGTAGTGAGTGGAAGTAGAATCTTTATCCCTGGGTTACAATGTTTAAGATCCATTGGTCCTGGGTAATATGCTCCAAGTTTTTTCCATGCAGGGCGAGCTTTCCTCCTAGGGATGCAAGTACTTGGGCATGGCTGGGAAGGATGAAGGAAAAGTCATTTTGAACTTTTTCCATAAGGAGGAGGCTTGCCACTCCCTGTTTTTGAGGTGGGAGCACTCCATTGTTTAGATCTGTGCATACCCTGAGACTGTAGTCTTTGTGGTCTGTTGCCCCTGGGTTTGGACTGAGAAGGTCTAGGAGGGACTGGAAAAAAAACATTTTGAAGGCTAATGTCTACTGAATCTAGATGTACCTATAAGAAATCTTTAACAGTTTGCATAGATTAGCTTTTTCCTCCATCTTTTTAAGAACTTCTGCTGCTTTTGTGCCAAACATTCTTGGTTTAATGGAGCATCTAGTAATTTTACTTTGACATGGTCTGGCAAGATTTGTTCCTTCAGCCAAGCATGTCTTCTCAGAACAGACCCAGGGACAGCAGCCCTGCAAGATGCTTTTAAGGCATCAAAACCACACTGCAAAGTATGTTTACCAACTTGGTTTGCAGAATGCTTTAACGTCTTACAAATCATTTTCTGGACAATCAGGAATCAACATTTGTTGTTTAATTAGTTCCATAATATGCTGCTGGCACTTCAACATATGAAGCTGGCAATTTAAAGCCCTGATAGCAAGAGTTGAAGAGGTATAGACCTTCTTACCCAATCTGTCTAAAGCCCTAGAATCCCTGTCTGAAGGGGTAGGGTTTTCGGCTGTAGTAGCCTTAATACCTTTAGATACCTAGGAAATGGTCTCTGGATCTGCAGTGAGATTTTTAAAGGGAAATTTGTGAGAGTCAGGTACTCTGTAGTACCTGTCAGGCTTTCTAGGAGCTGGTGGTAAAGTATCAGGGGTAAGACTGGACTCCATGAAGACATCATCTACAATATCCAGGACAGGTGGTATAGCTAGAGGCCTGTGCTGAGGCAAGTCTAAAAATTCCCAGAGTCTCTTTTTGGACTGAGGGTAGTCCTTCAATTCCCAGCGGAAATGCTCTCTTAGGGTATGCAAGGTTTCACCGAAGAAAAGTCCTCTGGGGGGAGGCAGAGGGAATGGAATCCTCTGCATTTGAATCCTCATAGGTAGATAAGGGTATATCCTGGTAATCAGAGGGGTCAGAGTCATCGGACTCGTGGTCTGTAGCATCAGAAGGAAAATCAATGCTTTGTCTTTTAGAGGGGAAAGGCTGGCTTCCCTCAATTAAAGTAATAAGGTCTTCAGCCATTCTAAGCATTTGTTTCTGTGGCATTGGAGCTTGAGAATGCGCTTTGGTCTGTTACTTAGGTGTAGTGCGAACTCTGGGCCTGAAAAATTCGGTAGTTTTATTCAGAAACAAAGTGGTCTGTTTAATATGAACATTGGAAGGTCTGAATACACCCTCAGAAGCCGGTGCCTGCACAGCGGCTCTGGACCCATCCAAGGTAGAGACATCTGCAGGTTACATAGTCGAAGAAGCATTTTGCGACATGCCAGACTCTGAATGGGTCTCAGTAGAAGCCTGCAAATCTGTAGAAGGGAGTATCAGGGGCTGCAAAAGTGTCAGAGTACCGTTGGACTGGCGACTAGCTTAACGGAAACGTCATCGGCAGTTTTGGACCTATGCGGTCTGTCTCTCTCTTTATCCTTACTTTTTTTGGACGATAGATATTTGGATGGCTTATTGAAGCCATTTTGGAATACAGAGAACGAAAGCGAAAGAATTTGGCAACAAAGATAGCCCGATGACGAACAGTTCGGGCATTGAACAAGGCACAAAACAGACTGCGAGGGGCATCGTGATCTGGGCCTAAACAGGTGACGCAGTAAGAATGAAAATCTGTGAGGTATTTGCTTTCCACAGGCAAGACAATTGGTAACTTTTTCTGACATCGGTTAGAGCAAGAAAAAAGGATCACCTATGGGGTACTTAGCTTTAGAAGACTTCAAGTTTGAAACTCAAAAAATGAAAATTTCAGGTAGCGGCCGACCGGCACTTGCGAACTGCTTCTGCTTCGGGCTCCCACACAGCAAGAAAAGCGGATGTAAAGGTGTCGGCTGCATTTTTTATACCCCTGATGACCTGACATCATGGAAGAGGTGACAGCATCCGATGCAGAAATCCCAAGACTCAGGTATTCGGGCCGACTGAGGGCTACCTGCAGCCAGATAAACTCAAGTGTGATGACTGCAACAGTGAAGCAAGAAGAACCTCTATCTCAGTGTCTGCATTGGTAAAGGTACCGAGGTAGGTGGCCTGAAGAGGTGCCTTTCACAGTGCGACATTCCAACACAAATCTTCTTAGAATAGATTATTCTCTTCAACTTCGTCCACTGACTGGCAGGCAAAATATTGCAGCACAGTACAGGGCAGTACGGTAATTTTCTTTTAGACAGTTGGTGAACCACAAGATACGAAAATTTTACTGCCAAATTTCATCTCACCAGCATCTAGTGAAAGACAGCAGAGAATTTTCCCACAACTGATCTTCGTGTCAAGACTGGCCTACCATGTCCTGAACATTTGTGGTAAATATTTTCTTCTGTTTTTCTTTTAACAATGAATGCAATTCATGAAAATGCCAACTAGTGCACTCAGTCTTTTATTTTTGATGTGTCTGAACCTTATAGAAATGTGTGGAATTTAAATACATGGTATGATCAGCATGTCAGCACCTGTAAGTCTTTGTTAGGTAAAAAAGATAATCTAGCATTGTGTAAATGGATTTCTACTTTTGACTGGTCTGTACGTAAGGCTAAAAGTGCCACAGGATGTACAAAAATACGCTATTTACAATTATTTAAATGTTGATTTTTGCATGCCTTGTCATAAACGTATCGTACAAAACCTGGAACACAACCAGGATAAAATAATTCTTGAAGCACAGAAAATCGTTCCTGTTTCTATATATCCTGTTGCAAAAGATTTTTTAGAGGGTGTGAAGATATCAAAGTTTGTACTTTACAGACTAATATGCAGGAGTTTAAAGACTGGATTACTAAAGTTAGCAGCCAGAAGGATCTTGACCTCATAGGTCATTTTCAGACTTACTACGATAAATGGAATGCGTCTGGTAAACTACAAAGTGACAACTGATTGTACACAAGAATTTTCTAATTTCTTAAAGGATTCGCAAACTGAACTTAAGACTTTAAAACAGACTGTTCTTGAACAGGGCAGTAAAGCTATCTGTAACAGCTAAAATTGTACGTTTGGAAAAACAGTATGAACAACAGCTGGCAGAGGCAGACAATGACATCACTGTTGCGAAGGAAGAAATAAACACATAACGAGCTAAGCTGGAGACACAGGGAAATGAGGCTGCTAGCGCAGAAGATTTAGCTAGCCAACAGCTTTTCAATTTACAAAACCAGTTACAAGAGTATCAGTCTAAAACATTAGAAACTGCTGTTACAAGTCATGTCATAGCCTCAGCAGGCTTTTCTGCTGAAGTTTATCATCAGTCTAGAATGTTAGAAACTCTCCTTAAGTGGGATGAACAGAAGCTTATTTTTAATAACATGACTGCATTTGAAGCATGGGTTCTTAAAATTGTAGGCACTGTGTGGAATGACACACTTGCACGCTCTGTTTCTGGAACTTTATTCCACAACGTTTTATGGCTTATATTCAGCAGAAAAGAAGTATTCAATACATACTAAACACCAAAGAATGACAGTATTGTTAGCTTACACAAGGGGACAATCTCTTACACAGGCACTTTTAGAATCAGTTTCAAATGACGGGTTTGTGACTCTAGAAGAACAAGCTGAACACTTTCAATTGGCTTATAATGTTAGTGCAGAACATTGATGAACAAGACATAAAAGATGTTACTTCTCAAAAAGCAGTTATGCACTCCTTTTTGGATAATTTGGAAGGTGCCCCAGGGGATATCACTTATTTATGATGAATCTTCAGATACATTCACAGACTTGTAGATAAATTACTGCGTGCACGTATTGTGTGTAAAGATAATGCTGTCCATAAGCAAAAAATTTACACTCCCCGTTCAGCTCCCGTTGTTAGTGACGTAAGGGGAAGGGAGCATGGGAAATGGATTAATCAGTGACAAGTCCCACAGCAGGTAGCAGGACAACCACGTCAATGGCAAGTTATACAGGGGCAACAAGGGGCAGAATCCGCTCCCCCAGCCACTAAATTAACTTCTCAAGTTACTCAATCCATAGAGGGTTCTTGAGAGACAGCCTATTTGTTATTCCTGTAAACAGGTAGGTCATTCTAAAACTGATTGTAAATATTGCAGAGGGCACCAGAAACAAGAGACAAACGGTAAGTTTCTTAACGTAAAAATTTTTGATAAGCCACGAGTACCACGACAGCAACAGGTAATGCAGCCAGAGGCATAAACACAGCAGTACACTTCACAGTAATATGTGACAAAGGGTAATAGCGGACTACAGCAGCAACCCCTATATACCACAAACACTCAACAGTAAGTATTCCCAGTAGAGCAAAGGGATGGTGTAACACCTAGTGTCAATGTACAAGGTAATATTGTTAGCACACAGGATACAACTGTCCCTCCTGACTTTGTTTCTGATTGTCCATTAAATCCTGATGGTCAGCAGCAAATAGCCTTGCATCATGAACTTAATCGATCTTCTTATGTTGACTATGAAGAGGCCGAAGAAACACTAAAATTACATCTTTTGCAGTCCAATGCTACCGATGATTCAGGGTGGGAAGCAAATCTACAATAGGGGTGTGACCCCCAAGTCTCATTCTTGACTAACTTCAAGAAAGGGAAAGATGGACAACCACTTATCAACATTTGGGTAGTGGGGAACCTGTGGGAAGATGTTCTTCAAGATACAGGAGCGGCCGTCACAGTGACAGGTAGGCATTTGCCTCTCAACTTGTCAAAACGTACATGTATTTCAGGTTTTAATGGTTCAGGATGTTTAGTCATAGGTAGTAAACTTGTACAAATACAATTCTCCCGTCAAGGGGAACCAGTAAAAAAGGTATTTTTGATGCATAATTCTTGCACTTCCACAATTTTGGGAATGGATATATTGTCCAAAATGGGAACGGTCATAGATCTTCCTAATGGTATTATATGGCAAGGACAAGGTCCCATGTTATGTATGACCGAGGCAAATTCAATACATGTATCAAACAGTTCTGAAAAAGACCGTACTGTCAGCCCTACTGAAAATGAAGTATGGTTAAAGGTAAAACAGTTCCCTACGCTGTGGTCTCAAGGGCCCACAGAAGCTACAGGAAACAGTTTCTGTAAATAATGACAGATTTTATTCCACCATTTCAAAACAGTATCCGATCCCAACGGAAGCAGAGACAGACATCCAAAATTGCATACAACGATGGCTTGATGTGGGAATAATTCAAAAGTGAAATAGCCCTACAAATTCACCCATATGGCCAGTTACAAAGAAAGATGACACTTACCGATTGGTTATCAATTTACGAAAACTGAACCAATTTAGGACTCCCTGGGCTCACCTGATTCCAAGGGTTCCAGAGCTAGCAGCAAGAATAAAACCACAAAGTCAGTGGTTTACGGTCATAGACTAAGCTAATGGTTTCTTTGCAGTACTACTGCAGGAAAAAGATTGGCAAAGGTTCGCCTTTACATTTCAAAATGAACAGCATCTCATGACGCAGTTACCGCAGGGATTTCAAAACAGTCTGGTTATATTTCACCAAATAGTTGGACAAATACTACAAGGTCTAGAATCTAATGATTTTGTTTTGCTTTACACTGATGACATACTAATAAAGTCTGAAACAGAAAAACAGCATTTAGCTAAGTGACAGGTCCTTCAAACACTGCAGGAGGCAGGGTTTAAGGTTAAAACTGAAAAGGTACAATTCACGTCACCTGAGGTAAAATTTCTAGGTACTAATTTACGTCCTTCCGGGCCTACTCCTTGTTCGGAGAGGGTGCAGGAAATCTTGCAAATGGATAAACTGGTTACCATTCCGAATTTGCACATATTTCGGGTATCAAATTATAATCGGAAATTTATAGAGGCTTATGCCAGTATGGCAGCTCCTCTGTATGACAAGCGTTACAGCCAGAAAGAATTACCCTTTCTGAAGTGAGAATCAAAGGAAAATACGTTTTTTTGTGATTTAAAGGCAGCATTAGCCAAGGCTAAAGAATTAGTGGCTCGAAGTCTAACACGTCCCTTTGTGCTACAGGCAGTGGCTGAACCTAACACACACACACTGTTCTTTTATAAGAGTAGCCTCAGGGCTCTAATTCTCAAACGGAAAGGACTTTACGCCCCATTACATTTTTCAGTAGAAAAATGGCATGTTGAGAGGAGATACCATCCGTGCATTCAACAACTTTTGGCCATTTGTTGAGGTTTAAAACAGACTGAATACCTAACAGCTTTCTCTAAATACATTATAGTACAGACACCACATTATGCCATACAGGCTTTGGTAAATGAGACTCAGCTAAATAAACTGACTGATGTCAATCAAGCAGTGTTTGCAAAATGGTTGGGATTATTTAGTGTCAAGCAAGTTACAATAAATGCAGGAGGTAAGTATTACTTATCTAACTTCATGGGATATGAAGAAAAACAACAAATGCATCAGGCACATTTCAAATCCAGAAAAGCCCATTCTGGATCCTGATTATCAGGAAGACAGGACATCCGTCTTTGTTGACGCTGCTCGATTTTGGGACAATGGACAATATCAGACAGGATTTGCAGTAGTAACAGAAAGCCTTTCTATGGGGCAACCACCTCTTATTCAGTTACCGGGACACGTCTGCTCAGACAGCTGAACTGAAAACAGTGCTTTATGTGTTGCAGCATTTTCCACCTGTCAGTACGTTTTCAAACAGTGCATACGTAGTTAATTCTCTGCGGCTGCCTATGTCTACATGGGCAAGGACAGGGTTTGTTAATAACATGGGAAAACCACTCAAGCATGCTTCTGTGTTGCAGACTGTTTGGAATTTGGTTCGTAGTCAGTCCCTTGTGGGTTGCTACAGTACCTTAAAGGTAAAAGCTCATCAAAAAGCTACAAATTAAAATTTTCACTTAAACAGCTATGCTGATCAGATGGCAAAAAAAGTAGCACAGAAAAAAATGCAGATGTATACTACAGAGCACCTTTCCAGTGTAGCAGACAAAACCACTGTAGTACATGCCATAAAGACATTTTCAGTTCAGAGTTTGCAACATGAATTGCTGCAGATCCAAACTAAGTTTGAACTGCATGATGAGTTAGAAAAATACACTCGTGTAGGAGAAAGTCCAGGGCAATATTATCTAAAATATTTTGAAGATGGTTCTAGTCTTCCTTATATACCGTACCAATAGGCAGGACAGTATTGGGACATTTGGGTACACAAAACTTATGGCCCATTGTAAAAACCAAGTACTGGCATTCACAGTTAAAGAAAATTTGTGATTTAGTGCATGCTGATGTTTGCAGGTTAATGCCCAATTAAAAAAAACACAGTTACTAAGGGTAACTGCAGCGGATGGACCTTGGTATGCCATCCAAATTGACTTTGCCGGTCCATTACCCCCATCTAAATGTGGGTACAGGTATCTTCTAGTAGTAGTTGCTTCTACCCACTTTGAAAAAACATCAATTACTACAAAAACAATGACAGCTAAGGCTACAGCAGAAGCCTTATGGGAAAAAAATGTTGTCATTGGGGATGGCCACGAGTTATCGAATCCAATAATGGGCTACAATTTGTCAGTAAACGGATGAGGGCTGTGTGTGATTTACTTGGTATCCAGCAATGATTTCATGTTCCTTACCATCCCCAGTCTAATGGGATAGTAAACAGAATAAACAGGACTCTTAAGGAGCGCCTTAAAGCCTGCTTGAAAAAAGGTATAAATTGGGTAAAACATTTGCCTGGAATCTTGATGGGTGTCAAAGCAACTCCACACAGTAAAGCAGGAATTTCACCTTTCGAAGTCATGAAAGTAAGAAAAATGCCTGTACAGCTGCCATTTGATCCTACTGTTAGTACAAACAGACAGTTATTAAAAACAGCACAGCATCAACAATGGTCAAGAGATAGATATCAGAAATGCAAGCATTCAAATTACGGTCAAAGGATCCTGTTATGCCAAAAGAAAACCTTCCCTCCTGGACACCGGTATTAATTAAAACATTCCAGACGGATGGTCCATGGAATAGTAATTGGCAAGGACCTTTCGAAGTAATTGCTCAGTTAGGACCGCTAATGTACAAAGTTAAAGGAAAGAAAAAAAGCAAAATGATTCTTGTTCATAGGGATCAGTTAAAAGTCATTAAATGACTTCATGTTTTGTGGGGGGGTTTTGTAGACTCACGGCAAATGCCAAGTCTGAAACAGTTGAAATAGCATCTATCAAAACAATTTTTCCAGATTAATACCACTTGTGTGGAAAGGTTATATTATAGTACATAATGAAGATTCTGTTTGTTACTGCACTGAATGTACTCATTGGAGCCCTTGGGGTAGGGTGTCAAACAAGAAAAATGCAAGTTTGGAAAATAAACAATAAAGTACAGTTTTGTACCTACCATAAATGTAGATGTTCGAGGATTCCCTTGCTGCAGTCCTGACAATTGGGTATAGTCCGCGTCCCAGTCGGCCCGAATACCAGAGTATAAGGCTGACGTCGGTCATGGCGCCTTAGACTGACGTCAGTACGTCAGGGTACTAATGCGCATGACCTACGTCATTTCCTCAGTCTTTTCTTGCCCCAGATGTCAGAAGACCTAAAAAGACAAGTCCCAAAAACAACCTGCACCAAAAAACATGTACAATATATACAACAATATATACAAAAAATATATGCATGTAAACTCACCTACACAACCACCCCGAAACACAGAGGGAAGGAGGGAGGTAAATTGGACTGCAGCAAGGGAATCCTCGAACATCTACATTTATGGTAGGTACAAAACTGTACTATGTTCTTCGTCTTCCCTTGCTGCAGTCCTGACAATTGGGTAGAATCCCAAAGCAGAGGTAAGGGAGGCTGGCAAATTATAAAGTAGCAGGAGCTGACAACATGCCTTGTAAAACAGCTGTGGCAAAACCAGCCCTAGTCTTAGAGTATATAGGCAGGTGATAATGCCTAGAGAAAGTATGCACTGAACTCCAAGTAGCTGCTTCCAGAATATCCTTAGTTGCCACCCCCTTAGAAATGCTGTTGAAGTGGCAGTAGCCCTAGTGGAATGAGGCCTAATCCCAGCTGGAACCTCTTTGCCATGATGGGAATAACAAAATGCAATGCAAAAGCCAATCCACCTAGAAATAGTTTGTTTTGACACAGGCTTGCCCTGTGAACTCAAAGCAAAAGAAACAAGTAACTGCTGAGACTGCCTAAAATTCTTAGTCCTGCTCAAATAATAGCAATTGCCTGTGTACATCTAAAGTGTGCAAAATCTTTTCCCCTTTATTTTGAGGATCTGCAAAAAACGTAGGCAAATGAATAGTTTGGTTTAAAGCCACACTAGAAACCACCTTAGGCATAAAGGAAGGATTAGTACGTAATGAAACCCTGTCCTTATGGAAAATCAAGAAGGGCTCAACTGCCATAAGGGCCTGCAACTCAGACACCCTTCTTGCAGAAGTAATAGCCAACAGAAAAGCAGTCTTCCATGACAAATATTTCAATTCAGCAGTAGCTGCAGGCTCAAAAGGTTGTAGAGTAAGTTGTTCCAACACAAAATTGAGATCCCAAGCAGGAGTAGGAGCTCGGGGTCTTATATTCTTTGCCCTCTAAGAAACTGCTTGAACAAAGGATGCGAAAACAAAGGTGGGTCACAATCATAGTGAGCTGAAATTGCTGCAGCATGAATCTTTATGGAAGAGAAGGACAAACCTTTGTCCAATAATTCAGTAAGATATTGAAGAGCCACACCCAAATTAGGCTCTGAAATCTCCAAATTCTTTGCTGTACTCCAAAATAAAAATCTCTTCCATTTTTCTGCGTACACTCTCCTAGTACTAGGCCTTCTAGCTTCCCTAATCACATTTAAAACTTGTTGAGGAAGCTGAGACCTGCTGTGCTTCAACACAGAATATGCCAAGCTGTGAGATGAAGAGATTGAAGCTTGACATTGAGCAGACGACCATCCTTCTGAGATAACAGATGAGGAATCAGAGGTAAAGGCCATGGGGGCTTCTTTACAAGACTCCTTAGAAGTGGGTACCAGTGTTGTCGAGGCCAATCTGGAGCTATCAAAATCATCCTTGGCCTGTCTTGTCTGACCTTTAATAATACCTTTGGAAGAAGAGGCAGAGGTGGAAAGGCATAGACATGAAGGTTTTTCCAACTGAAAGACAGAGCATCCACTTTCCAAGCTGTGTGATGAAACCCCTTTGTGCAATACTTTGGCAGCTGGTGGTTTAGTGGAGAAGCGAACAGATCTATGTCTGGAGTTCCCCATGACACTGTCAATTTCTGAAATACATGAAGATCCAGTTTCCACTCGTGGGGATCCATGATTTGTCTGCTTAATACATCTGCTAGGGAGTTCTGTGCTCCTGGCAGAAACCTTGCCTGAAGAGTTAGTTGCAGGCTTAGCGCAGTCTCCCATAAAATCATTGCTTGCCTGCATAGAGGATAAGAATGTGTTCCCCTTGCTTGTTGATGTACCACATGACAGTTGTGTTGTCTGTTAGAATCAACACCTGCCCTGGAAGAAGCAACTCCTTGAAAGCCATCAATGCAAACTGGACTGCTAACATCTCCTTCATGTTGATATGTAGATGCTGTAGTCTGGCAGGCCACTTGTCTTGTATCCACTTTCCATTTAGATGAGCTCCCCAAGCAGTGTCCGAGGCATCTGTCGTTAAAATCTGACTCGCCTCTGGCCGGGTCACAGAGAGTCCCTTGTTTAGGTGACATTCCTGAGCCCACCACAAGAATTCCTTTTGAAGGCAAGGTAGTATTTGAATGACAGTGTCCAAATCTTGGCAGTGCTGTGTCCATACATTTTTGAGATACCATTGCAGCTTCCTCATATGCAGTTTGGCATTGGGAAGCACCAGAATACAAGATGCCATGAACCCTAATGCTTGAAGGACTGTCCTTGCAGTCAGCACGGACTGATGCGATAGTTGATGGAAGTAAAGTGACAGACTCTTTTGTTTGTTCGGGGTTAAAAAGGCCATCTGGGCTGCTGTATTCAGTCTCACACCCAGAAAGCACATGTCTTGAGAGGGTACTAGACTGGACTTTATTTCGTTCACAGAATACCCTAGGCATCTTAGCACTGCTATGACATATTCCAGATGCTGTAGAAGGTCTTCCTTTTCTTGAGCCAGAATCAGGCAGTCGTCCAAGTAAGGATAGATTTGAATGCCTTGAAGCCTGAAGTAAGCTATCACTGGAGCCAGAACCTTTGTGAATACTCTGGCAGTAGATAACCCAAAGGGCAATCCAGAGAACTGTTTATGTAAATCTCCAGTTCGAAACCGCAGATACTTTCTGCAACTTAGCCTGATAGGCACATGAAGGTAAGCTTCCTTGAGATCCAAAGTTACCATCCAGTGATCCTAGCCCAGCAGAGGTAACAGTTGCTGTAACGTCAACATCTTGAACTTGGGAATGTCCAGATAAGTGTTGAGGATAGATAAATCCAAAATTGGTCTCCACGTGTTCCCCTTCTTTGGTACTAGGAACAGGCGAGAATAAAATCCGAAGCCCCTTTCTGATACAGGGACTGGCTGAATGGCCCCTATCTGGAGTAACTGAGAAACTTGCTTGTGAGCCTCTTGTCTTTGTGGAGGAGGAACATCTGGCATGCCTTTGAAAGGGGGCATTGTGTGGAAATAAAATCTGTAACCGTGATGAATGATATCCAGCACCCATCTGTCCTGAGTGATTAAATCCCAATTTTCTTTGAAAAGAGACAATCTTCCTCCCAAAGGAGCTGCCAGACGAGAATCCACTGGCAGCTGAAAAGGCAGGTCATTGGTTCTGCTTACGAAAGGACTGACCCCTGCCCTCACCAGAAGTCTGAGCAGGTGAACTGTCTGATCTAGGCCTAAACGAACCTTGAGCCCTGCCCCTACCACGTCTAGACCTACCCCTAGACTGGGAACCATAAGCAGGATATGTCCACCCCTTAGCAGGCCAATTTCTACTAAACTTCGGAGGCTGCACCTGCAAAAATCTTTAACAGTCTGCATAGACTTAGCTTTGTCCTCCATTTTCTTTAAAACTGCTTCCACAGGCGGTCCAAACAACACATCAGACTGTAAAGGAGCATCCAAAATCCTGGTCTTAACATGCTCAGCTAAATTCTGATCCGTCAACCAGGCATGTCTGCGAAGAACAGAACTAGTAGCAGCCACCCTCGAGGAGGCCTGAACAGCATCAAAACCACACTGCAAAGAATGCTTACCCACTTGTTCAGACACATGAACCAAATCCAGCAATTCTTTACACTCAATACCTTCCGCCAAAGCATCCACCTTAGATTTCAATTGTGAAAGGAGATAATTCTGATATTTCAGCATATGAAACTGACAATTCAACGCCCTCATGGCTAGAGTGGAAGAAGTATATACTTTCTTACCCACCTATCCAAAGCCCTTGCCTCTTTATCAGAGGGTACAGGATTTTTAACCACAGAAGCTTTAACACCTTTAGGCCCCTGAGAAACAGTTTCTGGGTCCGCCCTAGGACTCTTAAACAAATACTTATGAGCTTCGGGCACCCTATAATACCTATCAGGCTTAACAGGAGCAGGAGGCAAGGAGTCAGGGTTCAGGAAGCCTCTGCAAAAACATCCTCCACCACATTCAACACAGGAGGAATAGCTAAGGGCCTATGCTGGGGTAAAAACAAGAATTCCCTAAGCCTTTTTCTGGAATCAGAGTAATCCTGGCCTTCCCATTTAAAGTGCTCCCTCATGGAGTGAAGAGTCTCTGAAAATGAAAAATCCTCAGGAGGAGAAGCTGTAGGAGTGGAATCATCCACATCAGAATCAGAATAAGTAGGAAACTCCTGCAAGTCTTCCACAGAAGACTCTGAAGCCTGTGAACACTGTTCAAAACTATCAAACTCCTGTTCCACCCTAGGCCTCTTATCAGGCGGGGCATAGAACCTCTAATCAGAGTAATCAAATCTTCTGCCATTTTAAGCATATGTTTCTTAGGCACAGAGCCGAAATGCTAGGAGAAGCCCCCACAGAAGCTGAACTTGGCCTACCTCTAAAAGAAGCTTTGGCAACAGAAGGAGAGGCCCTAACTACCTTGGGAAGAGAGGGAAGAACAGTTGCCTGAGAAGCCCCTCAGCCTGGCCTACCTCCTGAGAGGGCACATCCTGTAACAGTAAAGTATCTGCCTGAGACTCCATAGAGACTCCTGGCAAAACCTCTGGCTCCCTGAGCCTTCTAAAGAACCGGCGTCCGGGACTGCCGGTTCCTCACCCCTAGGCTTCACTGTTTTGTCCTTGCGCTTCTTGGATGAAGCGGCCGGAGCATCCGTCGGCATATTATAATTGCAACGCTTCCCAAACACTAACCTAGCACAATCAAGCCTCCTCTTAATAGTGCGCTTGTTAAATCTAGCACAAGGGCGTCAACCAACAACGTCGGGCCCAGGCCCTAAACAAGGTATACACAATGTATGATAATCCCTATGCGGTATCTGCTTCCCACAAGAAATACAGTTATTCACTTTTTCTGCCATCCGGTTAAATACTGAGGCAAGAAAAAACCAAAATGTTCCCCAACGGGGTTACTTAGCCAACTCTGTTTCGTCTGAAACTCCGGTTTCGAAAATCTCAGAACGCCAACCTGCACTCGCAAAATTGCTTCTGCATCGGACCATGCGGCAAAAAAGACTGAGGAAATGACGTCGGTCATGCGCATTAGTACCCTGACGTACTGACGTCAGTCTAAGGCGCCATGACCGACGTCAGCCTTATACTCTGGTATTCGGGCCGACTGGGACGCGGACTATACCCAATTGTCAGGACTGCAGCAAGGGAAGACGAAGAACATCAACAATACTCTAGAGCTAGACTGGGATGGATGTTCATCACATGTAAATCATTCTTGTGGGCAAAGACAGCAAGACAACTTCACTTGCCCATATAATGTTAGTTGTATCTTCGGGTACATCATTTCCAGCAATGTTACGTTTTAGTCCACGGTTGAGGGTCATCATTATATTCGACCAAATAGCCCTAAGGTAACGCGTGAATTTGACTCCAAAGCTTCTATTTTGTTAATTTACCATATTTTATTTCGACAAAGGAGAAAATTAAAAAAAAATATCCACCATCAACACAACGGCTGGTCTTCACTTATGTGATGAAGTGTGGTAATCATACTATAGAGGGAATTAGTATCCCTCCCAATAATACAAAAATACAACTAAATTTTACTACTGGAGTTTCTGTAATATGTACTAATACCACAGTCAATACAGGTCGCATACATTGGGCATATGTTCTATCAATATTAACAGGTAAACCTACCTCTCTTTATGCAGACCATTTGGTTAAAATTCCTTCTACCTGTAAAATGGCAGGCAGACAGTATCAAATGGTTGTAGTACATTTTAACATCACATTTCCAGACACGGGCAGATGCCAATATAAAAGGGCGTGGTATGATACTCTGTTAGGAGGCCTAGGTACAAGCATGGGAGCTATTAATGCAACTGACATTGAAATTCTAACAATCTATTAAAAGTAGTGGGGGAAGATATTTCTCAGATTGCGTATTCACAAGCATCTTGGAACCCAGAGATACAGAAGACACACCTGCACAATCTAAATTATCAGCAGCAATTTTTAGACAATTATGATGCTGTGCAGCTACATCAGTTGAAATTTGATAGTAACATGACAATTTTTGTGAACTGGACAAAATGTACTATGCAATCTTTGCATGTGGAAATTCAGAAAAATAGAGTACAAACTGAACTTATGTCACGGAATGAAAATGTTTGGCGATAATTGTTTAACAAATGGATACCTAATACTGATTGGATTAGGTTATTCACTGAAGTAACATACTGTACTCCACAATATTGTACAGGAAAGTTTCTGCATTATAATGTTACTGATACAACTATTGTGTGTCAATTTACTGTGTTATCTATTATATTCCTCGTACCAGAAGGGTATGAGTTTTGGGTGCCACAATTTGAAGGCAATTATACAGATATGAAGGGGGGAAAAAAAAACAAAATTTATTTTACCCAGACTCAAAATGGATTAATTTGTGGACAGCATTCACCTGTCTATGAACCATTCTTACTGCCGCATTCTGTTAATTTGTGTAAATGGACTATTATGCCTTCTTTTCAAATGTTTACAGAGGTGGCTCCTCAGTTTATTTGCCTGGTTACAGATCAAAACGTAGGTCATAATTTAAAATTACCTTTTGTAGGATGTTTATCACATGCTGATTTCCTTAAACGGAATAATAATAGCTATGTGTTTACTGAACCCACAGAAGTAAATATTTCCAAGAACTGGAATTATGATTTAATACAGTTTCCCAATATATCTTTGAATAATTTTCAAAAACATAATGAACAATACTAAAATTCTCAGAGAATACCTGGAAAAAAGAAATAAAAGTATTCTGTATTATGAGGCATTAAGCATCATTTCAAAAGATAAACTACTTAGTTTGGCTGAAAAGACCAAAAAAGACGCTGCTCACAACTGGTGGGATATCTTTACTCATTGGTCAAATTCGGGAAAAAGTCTGTTAAATTGCTTGAGACATCCTGTATTAGTAGCGTTAGACATTATAGTCATACTATCTGGAATTGCTACACAAGTTGCCATTTGCGAAAAACAGAATTCAGTAAATCATGATGGTTAGAATAAACTGGAAAGTTTCAATATGTACAATTGAAGAAAAAAATGAACAGTCATTTTCTGCTTTTTAAATATAAGAGGGAACTATGAGAGAAGAGAACAGGTTAAAATGATTTTCTGTGTAAAATGTGGAATAATGTTCTGAATCCAAGAGCCTATTTGTAGAGTGCACTCAGTTTGAGCTTAGTTAACTAACTCGGCAAAAACTATATAGCTTGGCATTCATTGTTAATAAGAACCCGACTCTCTTATAAACTATGCAGCTTTGTAAAACTTATCTACAAGCAGGTCAAGATCAACTCTTGCATGCAGCTTTCTCTCATCAACAGGACATGGAAAATAAGCCAAGGACAGAGGAGTTATTCTTCAGGACAGAATGTTTAAAATATGGAAAATAAACTTGTCAGCAAACCACCTTCAAAGGAAAGGCTTGTTCTGACAAATTCTCTAAACTGCTGATGCAGGCAAAAAAGACACCGTAAAGATTGGGACTTTTTCTTTTGTATGGAGACCGATTTTTCTATTCTTGCAGACGTGATGCTATAGCTGAAGTTACATTTGGTGTGTAAAACTTTCATTGTTATGCTAGATGTAAACTTTGTGTGCAGTAAATGAATGTCATAACAGCAGAACTGTCTCAGTGTCTTCATTGAGTAAAGGTACAGACTACCGAAGGAGTAGTTTAACAAATGAAGGACCCTTTCACTTCTTCTTGTGGGGTTGGGGGAAAAAATGGATAAGTGGATAGCCTGATTGATAGGGAGGTTGTTGATTACCTTGGGCATGAAAAATGTGTGTATTGACGGTAACCCTGTCTTTATGAAAGACAAGAAAAGGAGGTGTAGTCATTAGTGCCTGGAGCTCAGATACCCTTCTGGCTGAAGAAATGGCGACTAGCATGACTGTCTTCCAAGTGCAAACCTTTAAGGAAGCTTGATCAGCTGGCTCAAAGGGTGGAATTGTAAGCTTCTCCAGCTCATAGTTGAGATCCCAAGGAGGAGGAGTAGGTTTTCTTGGGAGGTCTGAGATGCTGGACCCCTTTAAGGAAGAGCTTTGAAGGAAGTCGGGATGCCAAGGAGGGATCCATGAGTAGGCATGCAGAGATAGCAGACAGGTGTGCCTTAATAGATGAGTAGACCAAGCCGGTCTGAAGCAACTCTCACAAATAAGACAGCAGTACAGGAATGTCGCTGGTAAGCGGATCCAGCTGCTTATTTTGACACCAAGTAATGAACATTTTCCATTTAGACAGGTATGATTTTCTAATGTTAGTTTTCCTGGCTTCTTGTAAAACATTCAGCACGTCTTCATTGTAAAGGTGTCTGTATGGGATCAGAAGGCTATCCGCCACAGGGTCAGATGTAGCAGCTGCCACTGAGGATGGATTAGAGATCTCTTGTGCTGTGTGAGAAGGTCCACTCTGTGGGGAAATCGTGGTGATTGCCCTTGGACAATTGGAGTAAGGGGAACCAATGTTGTCGGGGCCATTAGGGAGTCACCAGCAAGATTTCTGGACTGTCCTGCTGAATCCGTAGCAGGACCCTCTGAATGAAAGGGAAGGGGGAATGGATAAAGGTATTTCCCAATCTATGAGATAGTGAAGGCATCTGTTGCCAGTGCTTGTGGGTCTGGTGTCCCGGTGCAGTATCCAGGAAGCTACCTGTTGTTGGAAAAGGCAAACAGGTCTATTTGAAGTGTACGCCATCTGTGGACCAGGTCCTGGAAGACATTCCTGTGAAGCATCCATTCGTGAATAGTCTGTCCTGGTTCTGCTCTAAAAATCTGCTTAGGAGTTGTAGAAAGAGGGAATGTATGCTACATTCAGGGAAATTCCCTGAGAAGTACCTACTTCCCACGTATAGCAAATCTACAGAACGGGTAGGACTTGGCTCCTCCTTGTTTGTTGATATACCACATGATTGTGGTGTAGTTTGTGGACATCAGAAGAGATCCCTTCCGAAGAAAAGGAGTGAATATCTGAAGGGCTAAAAGGATTGCCCTCATTTCACTGGCATTCATGTGTTCTGTTTTTGTTTGTCTGTATGTCCATAGGCCTTGTACTTTTTGATGGCAGAGAGTGAGCCCCCCACTCCAGGTCTGAGGTCTCTGCATGCATGACCTGAGATGGTTGAGGTGGTTGGAGAGGGAGCCCTGGGTTGAGATACACCTGAGCTAATTACCATAAGATCTCCCGTCTTAGGCATGGGAGCAAGGGCACAATGTGCTCCAGTGGGTAGTTGTGCTGCTTCCAGACAGAGCGTAGGTACCATTGTAGCTTTCTCATGTGTAAACAAGCTAGGGGTATAGCATGGGAATGGTAGCTGCCTTGTAACCCAGAAGCTTGAGGTACTGCCTTGCGGTCAGTTGAGAGGAATGTAAAATCCCTTGGAGGTGTTCTGTAACAGAACTCACCTTTGCTGGGGGTCAGGTATGCCTCCAACTTTGTCCAGAATTTACACTCTAAGAACACGTCTTGGGTTGGTGTGAGGTTGGACTTTGGGAAGTTAATTCTGTATCCAAGAGCCTGTAGGAGAGACACCAAGAAACTGGATATGGGTTAGGAGTGTTTCTTGGCTGGCAGCTTGTAAAAGCATGTCATCCAGATATGGGAATATCTGTATCCCTTTTGTCCTGCAAAAGGCCATTACCAAAGCCAGGCATTTGGTGAAGACTCTGGGTGCGGTTGGAAGTCCAACAGGCAAGGCAGACAAAGTACAGTTGTGTACACTTAACATAAATGTAGATGTTGAGTGTATTCACTGTTGGAGTCATCACACACGGGTTATCTGCCTGCAGGTAGCCCTCAGTCGGCCCGAATACCAGAGTCTTGGGATTTCTGCGTCCGATGCGGTCGCCTCTTCCATGACTTCAGGTCATCAAAGGTATAAAACATTCAGCTAACACCATTACTTCAGTTTTTCTTGGCCCAGATGTCAGGAGCCCCCAAAATAGGAAGCAATTACATGGTGTGGAAAACCTCCAGTAAAAAGTAAATACCATAGCCATAAGATATGGCCAAAAAGAGGATAGGTAGAAAGCATAGAAGAGTCAGGGGGCTGGAGGGAGGGTAACCAGGACTGCAACAGCGAACACACTCCAACATCTACATTTATGACAAGTGTACACAACTGTACTATGCTCTTCGTGTTTTACTGTTGCAGTCATCACACTTAGGTTGATCCCCAAAGCTGAAGAAGGGTGGAGGCAGTAAAGTAATAGTAGGGCTGGTTAGCAGGCCTTGTAAGACTGCTGTGGCAAATCCTGGATTTGGAAAAGACAGGTAAGTGGTAAAGCTAGGTGAAAGAGTGTACATAACTCCAGGTTGCAGCTTCCAGGATGTCCCTGGTAGGGATTCCCCTGAGAAATGCTGTAGAGGCTGAGGTAGCCCTAGTGGAATGAATTCTGATCTCCTGTGGGGTAGGTTTTCCATGGTGTTTGTAGCAGAAATTGATGCAGTGTGCTATCCATTTGGAAAATGGTTTGCTTTGAAATGGCCTTGCCCTCTGCTCCTGTGGCAAAGCTGACTAGCAGCTGGTCAGATTTTATGAAAGGCTTAGGCCTGTCAAGGTAGAAACTGAATTGTCTGTGTACACCCAAAGAGTGCAGGATCCTTTCCCTTTTATTCTGAGGATTAAGGAAAAAGGTTGATAAATGGATGGATTGGTTTACAGCCACACTAGATACCACCTTGGGCATAAAATATGGGTTAGTCCTGAAGGAAACCCTGTCAGCATGGAAAATAATGAAGGATTCCGCAGCCATTAGCGCCTGTAACTCAGACACTCTTCTTGCTGAAGTTATGGCTAGAAGTAAGGCCGTTTTCCAAGAGAGGAATTTTAACTGTGCTGTAGCAGCAGGCTCAAAAGGGGAAAGTGTGAGCTTCTCTAGTACAATGAGAAGGTCCCAGGCAGGGGTGGGAGCTCTCCTCGAGGGTCCTAAATCGTTAGCTCCTCTCAGAAACTGTTTGACCAGAGGGTGAGAAAACAGAGGTGGCTCAGTATTACAAATGAGCCGAGATGGTAGAGGCATGAATCTTAATAGAAGATAAGGACAGCCCTTTGTGGAGCAGCTCTGCTAGGTAATCTAGGATTTGAGGTAAGGTGGGCACGGCTGTGTCCTTTCCTCGAGACTGGCTCCAAGTACAGTATCTTTTCCATTTTTCTGAATAGGCTTTCCTAGTACTAGGCCTTCTGGCATCAAGGACGACATCCAGCACCTGTTTACTGAGGTTTGCTGGGGTGTATTCAGGAAATAAGCCAGGCTGCAAGGTTCAGGGTTTGCAGCTGAGGATGCAAAATCGGTCCCTCTTGCTGGAACAGCAGGGGGGGGGTCTGATGTAGGTGCCAGGGTGGCACTGCTGCCAGACTGCGTAGAAGTGGGTACCAGTGCTGGCAGGGCCAGTCCGGTGCAATAAGGATTGTCCTTGGTTTGTCCTGTTTGATCTTGAGTAGTACTTTTGAGAGGAGTGGCAGAGGGGGAAAGGCATAAACAGAGAGGTTTTCCCATGTAAAGGATAGGGCCATCTACTTTCCATGCTTGGCTGTGGGGATTTCTGCTACAAAGTTTGCTCAATTGATGGTTTTGGGGGAGGCAAAGAGGTCCACCTCTGGTGCCCGCATCTGTCGATTAGAAGTTTGAATGAGTTGGGTTCCAGTTTCCACTCGTATGGGTCCAGTAGATATCTGCTCAAGTAGTTTCCCAGGGAACTTTGTTTGCCTGGCAGGAATTGAGCTTGCAGGTGCACTTGGTTTCTCAAGGATGTGTTCCACGGGGCTATGGCTATCCTGCAGAGTAGGTAGGAATGAGTTCCCCCCTGCTTGTTTATGTACCACATAACTGTGGTGTTGTCGGTCTTTATCAAGAGTTGTCGTGGAAGGATAAGGTATTTGAAGGCTGTCAGAGCATTCTGTACAGCTAACATTTCTTTTTGATTGATATGCAGGTGAATTTATCCTGGGCTTTATTTGCCTTGAATGCATTTGCCAGCCATGTGGCCCCCCATGCATAATCTGATGCGTCTGTTGTCAGGGTTCGGGAGGCGAGGGGCTGAGTGAAAAGGAGTCCCTTGTTGTGGTTGCAAGCCTCTGCCCACCAAAGGAACTCTGCCCTTAGACAGGGAATGATAGGAATAATTGTTTCCAGGTCCTGAGAATGTTGGCACCAAATCCGTTTTAGGTACCACTGAAGTTTCCTCATATGCAGTCTTGCATATGGAATTAGTAGAATGCATGAGGCCATGAACCCAATGGCTTGCAGTATTTTTCTTGCAGATAGCTGGGTTCTGGTGGCCATTAGTTTGAAGTAGTTTGTCAGATAAACCTGCTTTTCTGGAGTAAGGAATGCCATCTGGGAAGTTGTGTTCAAGCTTGCTCCTAGGAACACAATCTTTTGGCTGGGCACCAGATGTAATTTCTTTTCATTGATGGTGTACCCCAGAGAAGTTAGAAGTATCTCTACAAATGCCAGGTGCTGAAGTAGCAATTCCTGCCTGTCTGTATCGGGCAATCATCCAAGTATGGATACATTTTAATTTTTCTCTGCCTACAGTATGCAATAGCTGGAGCCAGGCACTTTGTGAATACCCTGGGCAAAGTAGATAAGCCAAATTGGAAGTGCAGAGAAATGATAGTGCATAGAGCCTGCCCTGAAAAGTAGATATTTCCTGCAAGATTCCCTTATGGGGATGTGCAGATAAAAAGAAGTTCTATACTCACCATAACGTTCCATGTTTGTAGTCCATCTCGCTCTTCATTCTTACATATGGCATCGCAATCGTCCCCCTGAGGCAGAAGGTCATGAAGTGCTTGCAACGCTTGGAGCACCACCCTCATCTCTAGAACGTTGATATGCAGATGAGCCTCGTGATCTTGTCATGTGCCTTGGACAGTCCTGCCTAGATAATGCCCCCCCACCCTATCTGTGAGGCATCCGTGGTCACATTGGCAACAGGTTGGCGAGGAACAAATGAATTGCCCATGGTTAACTGATTGGGTAGAGTCCACCAAATGAGGTCCTTCTTGCAAGAGTCTGTCAGCAGTATGTGATGAGATAATGGTAGGTGTTGAAAGGACCATTGGGACTACAGAAGCCACTGAAGAATCCTCATGTGTAGTCTGGCTAGCGGTACTAGTAAAATGTTGGAAGCCATGGTCCCTAGAAGCTGCAGAATAGTCTTGGCCTTTCGTAAGGGAAGACTACGTTAATTTGAAGAGCCAGATTCTGTGCTCTTTCTACAGGAAGACGAGCCAACATGTTTATTGTGTCTAACTCTGTACCAATAAAATTCACAGATTTAGAGGGCAATATTGCAGATTTTTCCCAAATTATCGAAATCCCTAACAGTGCACAAAGTTGTATGGTAGCGTCCCTGTTCTGAAGTAGATGCCTGGTGGGGGCGGTCAAGAGGCAGTCGTCCAGATACGGAAATACCTGGAATCCTCAATGTCTCAAATGAGATGTCACTACTGCCATATACTTGAACACCCTGGGGGCTGTGGTGAGACCAAAGAGCAGTGCTCGAAACTGGCAATGACTGGCTCCCAGCCAAAGTGTAAATGACTCCTCGACACCCTGTCCATTTTTATGTGGTAGTAAGCGTCAAGGAAATCTATTGAGCACATCCGATAGTCTTTTCCTAATAACGGGAGAATAGATTGCAGTGTCACCATCCGGAACTTGTCCTTTACCGATTCGTTCAATCTGCTGAGGTCCAAGATGGGCCTCCAGTCCTCTGTATGTTTTGACATTAAAAAGAATCTGAAGTAAGTTCCAGATCCTATTTGTTCTGCTGGGACAGTTTGGATGACTCTGTCAGCAACCTGTTGACCTTCACAGTTGCTTGATCCCTGTGACTGGGTGGAACATCCGGGATCCTCCGGGATCCTCTTGGGAACATGAGGTGGATGAGAGAAGGGTATGACATAACCTCAGGTAATAATTCTTTGTACCCATTCATCTTGAGTGATACTTAGCCAGGCTTCTGGATACAAAGAAATGTGACCCCTGACTGGCTCCAGAGAAGCACAGTCAGGCACCACATCAGGCGCGCTGGTAAGGCTGGCCCCGAAACGAATAGTGGCCTTCATAGTTTTGCAGTCCACCCTTGCCTCTAGGGCGACGTCTACCATTTCCTCCTCTGGCAATGAAGTAGGAGTCACCCTGTGCATCTTGGAAAAATATCTGGGACTTCTTGAACCACATCTTACCACCCCCTCTGACCCTTAGGGTATGGTCTAGAGGTGACAGTAAAACATACTCCCACGGCAGAGTGCGTTTCCCTTCTTGCTCGCACCAGGTGATGGTGTCCTTTACCTTGGGTCCAAACAATGAGAAACCGAAGGAGACGTTGGTAAAGGTAGACTTGAACGGTTCTGCAAAAAAACGCATCCAGGAATGGCGCCTTAGGGAAATTCCTGAACCCGCTGCTCTACACACTTCATCGGCTGCATATGAAATAAGCCTCATGGATGAGTTGACAATAAGCCTCATGGATGAGTTGACAATAGAGTTCAAGGTGGACAACTGGGCAGACAGTGTCAGAGACTCCCTCAGTACATGTACCTTGTAGAGAATCTCCCAACTCCTTAAGGAGATCTCAGCGATCTAAGAGTAAATGCAGCTGAAGAGATTAGATGCTTCCCATATCTGTCCATCATTCGAGACTTCTTATTCGGCAGATCAAAAGAAGTCTCCACTAGCTCCTTCTTATTGGCCGCCGCCATCCCCATGGCATCTACGGAAACACCTTTAGATAAAAATTCCATTTCTCTGGGTGCAGAAAGAAACTTATTTGGTCTCCTGGTGACTGGCTCCACGGCATCAGGAGTATCCCACACCTTCTGACAAACTAGATCCATCAGTTTGTCAAAAGGTGGAGACACCCAAGAGGCTGAAGGTCGAGACCCAAAAGCCTTCAGGTACACTGACTACTCATCAGAAGGGGTGACAGTGGGCCAGCCGCACCTCTGCTTAAGGATTTCCAGGATGTCTACGAAGGAGACAGAGGATGACTTGGAGACCCTTTTGACTCCTTGAGGTCAGAGACTCATCCTGGGAGTCTACATGCTTCCTCTTACATGTTCTCTTCCATGGGGGCTCCTTGGAAGGATATTCCGGGGAGGTCTCAGAAGAGTGTGGGCCACCAGCTGGTGTCTCCTGAGGCTGCAGGTCTCTGTCCAAGGAGGGAGTAGTAGCCAAGACAGAAGTAGATGCCCTAGGGGGGAGTGTGTCGTTACCCCTGGTAGGAGCTGAAGATCGAGGCAGCACACTCATCATCTTGAATGCAGACCTCTCCGGCTCTGAAGAGGCAAAAGATGCCATCGGTTTCACAGCCATCGACTCAGAGATAAACATAGGATCCGAACTCACCCTCGCCGACATGCTGAGAGGAAGGATCGGACCAGAAGAGGTTCGGTTCCAGGCGTCCCTATCGGGGCTGAGCAGGGAGCTTCGGCTCATAGACATCACGGATGGCACAAAGTGTCGGAGCAGGACTTGACTCCTAAACGACCACAGGGGGAGCTGGAACAGAGGGTTCCACCAATGGAACCAAATACTATGGCTCCGAACGGCCAGCATGGCTCTGGGGAGGAATCACCAAAGGGGGCATAATGGACTCGAGTGGCTCTGGAACCGACTGGGTGGGAGACAATAATTTCGGTAAGACAGACAACTTCAAAAGTCTCAGCACTACCATCTCCGCATCTTCTTCCAATAAACTCCTGGAAGATCTGGAGGACAAAGTAGGAGAACGGGATCTCTGCAGTATTGATGACTTCAATGTAGGGGAGACCAGTAATGGTTCCAAAAACTGGCTCCGTTGAAAACTCTGTGGTCGGCTCCGAGCTACTTGGCACCGATCCTGTAATCACAGTAGTACAACTCTCAATCGGCTCTGAACTGTGTGGAGCCGAAGAAACAGTAAATTTGTCAGGTTTAGTGATTTTAAGAGGAGGATCAGAGACACCAGGCAGTGCCTGGGACAGCCTCTTACTGGACTTGGACTTTTCCTTTTTAGATACCCGAGATCGAGCAGATGTGGAAGAGCTAGCCAGATCTTCCTCAAAAGGTTTTAGGAGACCTTTTAGAATAAGCTTATTTTTCCATTCTTGCACCACCCTAGCACTAAAAAAGTGGCAAAATTAGCAAGTTTCTTGTAAGTGGATGGCCCCAAGATGGCAAACGCAATTACTGTGGCCATCCGTTATAGACATCTTCGGTGAGCATTTTATGCATTTTTTGAAGCCAGATAGCTTATGGTCCCGTGCTTTCCTTAGACATTCGCACAGATGATGAACTCACACACCATACACCAAAAAAGACAGGGAGGACTAGGTCCTCTAACTTAAACAGGCCTAGCCCAGGCAGTAGGAGGAGGGAAAACTAGGTCGTCTAACTGAAACAGACCTGGGGGGCAGAAAAAGTTGAGAGTCACACACACCCAACAAGAATAAAGTCTCAAATGTAGAAAATACTACACAAAGTAAACAGAACCACATTCTGTTTACAACGCTAAATATAATAGCAAGTGGGAAATCTGCACAAAGTTAAGACCTATAACAAAACAAAACACACAGTCAAACTGAGTGCAAGATGCCTACAATCACTAATATATAATTATGAACAAGTATATTAACGAGCAAAAACTGGCACCCAGGGTACAAGTACTAAACGGCCAAAGGCCAACTGTACTTAAAGAAACTATTCTAATTGCAACTACACTAACTATAAAATGCTACATAAAGGTAAAAACAGAAAAAAAAAAATTATCCAAAAATTTTTACTAAATTTTAAGACTTGGCTAGAGCTGAAGAGAAACACATCCGAACTTGTCGACGGGGCAAACAAGAGCTGGGAGATTGTACTGGGGCACCATGGGATTCCTACCTAGCCACAAGCCAACTATAAGTCGTCCAGCTTGTAAATAGGCAGAGTCGAAGCAGACGATCGGCTCCGATACCATATGTAAGAATAAAGGCGAGATAGAACTACAGAACGTGCTTCTTTTAGGTCTAGGGTGACTAGCCAGGAGTCCTTGGCTAGCATAGGAAGCAGCTGTTGTAGTGTAAGCATTTTGAATTTTGGGACCATCAGGAAGGTGTAAAGAATGGACAGGTCCAGGATAGGGCGCCTAAAGCCCTCTTTTCTGGGCACCACAAACAGTCTGGAGTAGAAACCCTGTCCTCTTTGCTCTATTGGAAAAGGTTGAATAGCCCTAATACGGAGAAGAGAAAGTACTTGCTTTTGAGCCTCTACCCACTGGTTTGGAGGAAGGTCTGGCATCCCGCTTGGGGTTGGCAATAAGTGGAAGTGGAATTTGTATCCCTTGGATACAATGTTTAGGACCCATCAGTCCTAGGTAATGGACATCCATTTTTTTGCATGCAGGGCAAGTTTTCCTCCTAGGGGTGCAAGTACTTGGGTTTGGCTGGGAAGGATAATAGACAAGTCGTCATTGTGAATTTATTCCATAAGGGGTGGCTTTACCAGTCCCTGTTTTTGTGGGGGGAAACTCTGTGTACCCTGAGACTGTAGCCTTGGTGGTCTGTTGCCCCTGGGTTTGGGCTGAGAAGACCTGGTAGGGACTGGAAAGGACCAGTTTGAGACCTGGTAGGGACTGGAAAGGACCAGTTTTTTTGAAGGCCAATGCCTGCTGAATCTAGGTAGCTGTACCTGTAAGAAATCTTTAACAGTTTGGATAGATTTAGCTTTTTCCTCCATCTTTTTAAGAACCTCTTCTGCTTTTGTGCCAAACGTTCTTGGTTTAATGGAGCATCTAGTAATTTTGCTTTGACATGGTCTGGCAAGATTTGTTCCTTCAGCCAGGCATGCCTTCTCAATACAGACCCAGTGACAGCAGCCCTGCAAGATGCTTCTAAGGCATCAAAACCAAACTGCAAAGTATGTTTACTGACTTGGTTTGTAGAATGCATTAACTCTTGTAAATCTTTATTTTCTGCAAAATTTGGAAACATTTTTTGTTTAATTAGTTTCATAATATGTTGCTGGTACTTCAACATGTGAAACTGGCAATTTAAAGCCCTGATGGAAAGAGTTGCAGAGGTACATACCTTCTTGCCCCATTTGTCCCATTTGTCCAAAGCTCTCAAATCCCTGTCCGAAGGAGTAGGATTTTTGGCTGCAGTAGCCTTAATACCTTTATGTCCCTGGGAAATGGTCTCTGGATCCACAGTGGGATTCTTAAAGAGAAAATTGAGAGAGTCAGGTACCCTGTAGTACCTGTCAAGCTTTCTAGGAGCTCGTGGTAAACTATCAGGATCAAGACTGGATTCCATGAAAACATCATCTACAATATCCAGGACAGGGGGTATAGCTAGAGGCCAGTGCTGAGACAAGTCTAACAATTCTCCAAGTCTCTTTTTGGACTGCAGGCAGTCCTGGCATTCCCAGCGGAAATGCTCTCTTAAGGTATGCAAGGGTTCACCAAAAGAAGAGTCATCTGGAGGGGAGGCAGAGGGAATGGAATCCTCTGCATCTGAATTCTCATAGGTGGATAAGGGTATGTATGTCCTGGTAATCAGAGGGATCAGTCATCAAACTCATGGTCTGTTGAATCAGAAGGGAAAGCAATTCTTTGTCTTTTAGAGGGGGAAGGCCGGCTTCCCCTAATTAGAATTATAAGGTCTTCAGCCATTCTAAGCATTTGTTTCTGTGGCACGGGAGCTTGGGCATGCGCTTTGGTCATCGGTTTTCTAAGTGTAGTGTAAACTCTGGGCCTGAGAAACTCGGTTGTTTTAGTCTGAATCGAAGTAGTCTGTTTAATACCAACATCGGAAGGTCGGAATACGCCCTCAGAAGCCAGTGTCTGTACAGCCGCTCCGGACCCATCCAAGGTAGAAAAAAACAAAAAAGTAAAGGACTCCTCCACTGAAAGCACTGCCAAAAAATCCAAATAGCAAATCCAAAGGTAAGGCAAGTACTACCACGTTGTGTATGAAGCAACTTCACTTTTAAACAATAAAAGCAGCATCATAAGCACTTCCCTTAATCAGATAATAAAACACTAGTTGCTGTTGTTGCCTTTCGGCTTTTTCCTGGTAAGGGGTCGCCACAGCGGAACTCCGGTCTGCTAATGATTGGCAGTAGATTTTTACGAAACTCCGAGGTGCCAGCTCGACGCCCAACCTTCAACGAAGGCACGCCCATTTACGCACGCATGTCTTTCAAACGCTACCCAACCGTGGGGATAAAACACTAGTAAAAATATGATATCTAATATAGTAGAAGACAACCAACGAAAATCAATAGTTTACCCTCCTTTTGCTAGAGCTGGTTTTAAAGGGACATCATTTAATCCTAGGACTTTGTCAGCTCCCAGTCTAAGAATCCATTACATCTCTTTATATTCAGTTTCATTACACAATTCACCCATTCTTTGACTTCTATTTAAAACGCACAACCATAAAAGCAAAAACATGATCACTACAGAATTCTATATGCTTGTACAGTGCATTATGTTATTTTCTTAACCTTTTATCTGATAGGCGTTTAAAAATTCTAAGTCTGCAGTTTGCTTTTCCTACATAATATGCAGTACACTGTTGACAGTTTGCAATATAGACAACATTTTGCATGTTGCAGTCAGCATACATATTCAAAAAGTACTTCTTGTTGGTCCTGGGGTGTATAAAACAGTTTCCTTGTAAAATGTGCTTACAGGCTTTACAATGTATGCATGGAAAGGTCCCCTCCTTCTTGATGCCTGGATTTGTAAAACGCATAGTTTCTTGACATAGAATATCTTTCAAGTTTTTATTTCTTTTAAAAATAAATTTAGGTTGTGTCCCTACAACTCTAGTTATATTCTCGTCTGTTAAAATAATTCTCCAGTTGTCTCCAATTATGTTACATATACCACCTATATCATTACTTATGTTAAACTAAACCTTCATTAGCTTTTTGAACCTGTGCATCTACCTTATTAGGCCATTTTTTTAACTCTGTGAAATCATGGTTTTGCTGGGTGAAGTGATTTGTTCAAGATCACATGTAGGAAAATGTAAATGGAAAGATTAAGACCATGTACTCTTAGCAGTGGAAGCAGAGCTTGAATTCTCTGCACTTTACTGCCAGACATATCAAGTTCAGTTAGAGGAATAGGATTGCGCCGCTGCATGCCTCAACTTACTGATGGTTCTAACCCTCATAAAAACAAGTTATGTACTTACCATAATGTTCCATGCAAGTTGTTCATCTCGCCCTCATTAGTCACTGATGGGTTAGGAGCCGATCCCTCAGCTCAGTCTCGGCCAATTGCAAAGCTCGAGGTCTTCAAATAGCTCGAGGCCAAGTCCCTATCCCATGATGCACCTAGAGTTACCTCAGATCTTGTTTGCTGCGTATAATACCATATGTCATTCTTTCATTTCCAAAACAGGGTATAGAAGGATTGAGCAACCAGGATCGATCCAACATCTCGGTCATCTAACAGCCCAGGAGGGGGTAAGGAGGGAGAGACATAAGAATGAAGGCGGGATGAACAACTCACATGGAACATTATGATAAGTACATAACTTCTTTATGTGAAGTTGTTCTATCTCGCCATTCATTCTTTACTGATGAGCAGTGTCCCAAGCAGCATCAATTTCCGGTGGCTCACGGGAGTATATTTCTCAGGACCGTGGATCCAAAGGAGGCCCTGTCCCTGGAGGCCTCATCAACTTTGTAATGAGTGATAAAGGTATGAGGTTTTGACCAAGAGAATTTGACCAAGTGACTGCTGTGCAAATGTTATCAATAGGAAGCCTGGCAGAAAAAGCAGATGATATAGAAACTGCTCTGGTCGAGTGAGCTTTAATTTTATGGTGCAAAGGAATATTGGCAGCCGAATAAGCAAAGGTGATGCAATCAGATAACCATTTAGAGACAGTTGTTTTTGCCACTGGTCTACCCTTCCTGGAGTTTGAAAATGAAACAAAAAGCTGGTCTGATTTTCTGAAATCTTTTGTTCTATCCAAATAAAATCTGAGCTGTCTGTGAACATCACATTTGTGCAGCATATACTCTAAGCTGTTTGAATGGTTGGGGAAAAAGATGGGCAAGCCAATAAATTTGGTTAAGATTGGTTTCAGTGCAAACTTTGGGAAAGAATGAGGGGTTTAAGTGAGACTCGTCAGCATGGAATATCAAATAAGGAGGCTTGCTGGATAAAGCCTGAAGCTCTGACACACTGTGGGCAGAAGTAATAGCTATCAAAACATGGTTTACCATGACAAAAATCTGAGGTCACAAGAAGAAGCTGGTTCAAATGGCAGGAGAATTATGCAGGAAAACATAACTTGCAAGACATAATATTCAATCCTTCAAATCCAAGATGAAAATTAGAAATAGCAACCAGCTGAACACTAACTATTGCTGCTGCACCTCCTTTAACAATCATAGTCAAGAACTCTAAAATGGAGGCCATAGGGGCTTGGTAAGGATCAATATTGTTTTTAAAGGCCCATAAAAAAAAAAATGTTTCCATTTGCTAAGACGTAGCTTCCTAGTAGATGTATGAGAGGATAAAAGGATCTGTTGTGTCTCATTAGAGAGGTTATGGAACCTGGCTATGATGGGAACTGGAGCAGACAAGTTGTCAGCTTCAGGGACTGCAGAGAGGGATGAAGTTCACCCGAGTGCATCAGAAGGTCCGGAAATGGGTCCAGAATCCAAGGGTCCTCCAAAAGATGAAGCCGAAGGAAGGGGAACCAAATCTGACGAGGCCAATGAGGGGCTATGAGAATGATGGTCCTTCCCAGGGTTTTTGCTTTCTGTAGAACCTTGGGTATCAACGGGATCGGTGGAAATGCATAGAGACGACCAGGAGGCTAATAGTGTACGAGTGCATCCCTTGGGGCTTCTCCCAGAGGGGGAATCAGGGCAAATTAGCTTCTGCATTTCATGTTCATGTGACTGGCAAAGAGGTCGCAGCAAGGCTGGCCCCACCTGTGGAATATCCCGTCCACTATTTCTTTGAGGGACCACTTGTGGGACAACAAGATTACCTTGCTCAGCTTGTCTGCTATCACTTCGGATTTCCCCAGGATGTGCATTGCCAGCAGAAAGCGCTGGGTGGAAACACACCACTGCCATACCCTGACAGACTCGCGACAAAGGGGGTAGGACCTGGTTCCTCCTTGTTTGTTCAAATATCAGACCACCGTCATGTCCGTCTGAATGGCAATCATACCCAGAGGAAGAGAGAGTCCTGAAAGTACTGCAACACCGAAAGTACTGCTCTCATCTCCAGGACATTGATATGCAGATGTGTCTCTTGATTGGTCCATGTGCCTTGGGCTGTCTTTCCTTGAAAATGCCCCCCCCCCCCCAATCAGGGAAGCGTCCATGGTCACTGTGGCTGCAGGAGGGGCTAGCACAAAAGGGCACCCTATCGTGACATGAAGTGAGGTCAACCATCACTGAAGATCCTTTTTGCAGGAATTTGTGATCATAGTGTGAGAGACATGGGAAGCTCTTAGTAAGACCACTGAGTGAACAGCAGCCATTTTAGTATGCGCATGTGCACACGAGCTAGTGGTATGGCTAAAATTGCGGCAGCCATCATGCCTAATAATTTCAGGACTTCTGATGCTGGTGCGCTCTCTTCTGATACTGGAACACTAATATGTTGACGAAGAAGACTTTCTATTGGATGCCTTACTGTGGTGTTGGTGGTGTCCAACTCTGCCCTGATAAAAACTATATGCTGCAATGGTGACAACACAGATTTTCCTGAGTTGATTGCAGAGTGACAGAGTGACCTCCCTTGTCCTGAATGAGTTGATGCCTGGTGGTGGTAAGGAGCCAATCGTCTAGGTACAGAAACACCTGAAATCCTAGACGCCTCAGGTGAGCCGTGACCACTGCCATGCATTTGGTGAACACTCTAGCGGCTGTAATGAGACCAAAGGGCAAGGTTCAAAACTAGTAATGATTGGCTCCCAGCCGGAAGCGCAGAGGATCCCTGGATGGCCTGGCCATTTTTATGTGGTAGTACGCATCCTTGAGATCTATCTAGCACATCCAACTGTCTTTCCCTAAGAAGGGAAGTATAGACTGAAGCGTGACCATCCGGAACTTCTTTCTTTACATATTTGTTCAGTCTGCTGAGGACCAATATGGGCATCCAGTCCCCAGTCTTTTTTGGAACCAAAAAGAATCTGGAGCAAGTTGCGGATCCTGTCTGGTCTGCTGGGACTAGTTGGATGACTATTAGCAACATTTGGACCTCTATATTGTTGCCTGTTCCCTGTAACTGGGTGGAATGACCAGGATTTTTCTTATGGGTGGAGGGGGTGTGGCGAATGGGATGAAGTATCCTCTGGAAATGATAATTTGTACCCAGCTGTGGTTTGTTATTTTGAGCCAGGCGTTTGTACCCAGCTGTCTTATTTTGAGCCAGGCGTCTGGATACAAAGATAAGCGATCCCAGACTGCCTCCAGAGCAGGACAGTCGGACCTCCTTTCAGGAGCGCTGGTAGGGCTTCCCAGAGAAGTGATCTCTGTCACCCTGGTGTTGCAGACCCCCCACTGCTGTGAGGGTGGCGTCTTCCACTATTGCCCACTCCTCTGCCTCTGGAGAGGGGTTCACCACATGTGTCCTGAAAGGCTCCTTCGGCTTTTCGGAACTACATTGTTCCTCCCATTTGACCCTTAGGGTAGGGGTGGAAAAACAGACCATGATAGCAGTCTTTCTGTCCTGTTCACACCTGGTTAAGTTTTCCTTCACTTTAGGCCCAAAAAGGGACAAGCCATCAAAGGGAGTATTCACGAAGGATGACTTGAATGGCTCCGTGAAGGAACACAGGCGCATCCAGGAATGTCTCCAAAGAGCAACTCCTGTACCAGCTGCCCTAATCGTTCCATCAGCTGCATATGAGATGAGGCGCATGGATGAGTTTACGATAGATTTGAGGGTAGCAAGCTGGGTGGCAACTTTGTCAGAAACTCCTGCAGCTACTGTACCCTGAAGAGCATCTCCTAGCTCCTTAAGATCATCTCTCTGTAACCTGGTAAAATGGGTTAAATAGTTGAGTGAACGAAGAGCAAAGGTCGCTGAACTAAACATGTGCTTTCTGTATCTATCCAGGATCCTGGAGTCTCTGTTGGGAGGATGGATAGACGAGGAAGTCTCAGACATTCCCTTTTTTGGTGGCTGCCACCACCACCATGCCATCAGCTGGAACACCTTCTGTTAAAAACGATTTGTCAAGGGGGGCAGTAATGAATTTATTAGGCCTCCCAGGGACAGGCTCCATGATATCTGGAGACTCCTTCGCCCTTAGTCAGACCAGCTGCATCAGCTCATTAAAGGGCAGAGACACCCAAGAGGTGGAGGGCTGAGACCCAAAAGCTTTCAGGATAACCGACTCATCCTCAGTAGGGCTTTTGGACTGCCAGTCACCCCTCTGCCTAAGGATTTCAAGCATCTCAGCAAATGAGATATCTTCAGGGGTGGACCGTGGGGACCCTTCTGACTCATCCAAGTCAGTATCTGATGGTAGAGACTCCTGAGGGGAGTTTAGAGTTTTCTCTTATACAATCTCTTCCTGGGAACCTCATCAATGGGAGCTTCTGTTGAGGTCTCGGAAGAGCAAGGGCCACCCAATGGGGCTTCCTGAGGCTCTGGGTCTCTACGCTTGGTAAGGATGTGCGAGGCAGAAGCAAACACAGGTGCTTTAGGGGAGGAGTAAGCCAGACCCGAGGTAGAGGATGCCTTAGGAGACAAATTTCCTCATGGCATCGAAAGCACCTCTGCTCCGATGCGAGGGAACCAACAGATCCGAAGAAACTGTCGATACCCCCAGCACTGGGACAGTGGGCTCCAAACCAGAGGTAGGAGCCAAGCTCATCTGAGCTGAAGCCCCGAGAGGCAGAGTCGGAACAGACAAGTCGGTCTGACTATCCTCCCCGGACCCGACCAGAGTGTGTCGGCTCCTAGAGTCCTCGATCGGCACCAAGGACGTCAGAGTGCACGGAGCCGAAGACATTGGAGCAGGCATCGGCTCAGAGGGTTCCACTATCAACAGCGCAGTCTCCTCCGGCTCCAAAGGACCAGCATGGCTCGGAGGAGGAATATTTTGAGCTGGTGCAAGGGTATTCAGCTCCAAAGCCATTCGGGTCGATGCCGATAAAATTTTTGCCAAGGCCGGTGCCAATAACAGCTTCTGCACCACATGATCCATATCCAGATCTGACCTGCTGATAGAGGACCGAGAAGAGTGCACCAAAGGTGGTACTGACTGTAGTAACGGACACTTAGGAGCTTCAGACACAGGTTCCGAGACAGGGGACCGGCTCTGAAAGGAAAAGACTGTCTGTTCAGATGGCAGTGGAGCCGAAGTCGAAGATTTCTTAGAGTCTGAAGTCTTAGAAGACTGAGGACTTGCTGGATCCATCTTGGTCACTCAAAGCTTCTTGAAATGACTGTTTCAACAACCCACTGTCAATAAGTTTTCTTTTCCTTTCCTGTAGGACCCTTGAAGAGAAGGAATGACATATAGCACAGCTATCCTGCAGCAAATACAGGGCTCCTAGACAGTACACACAATTTACATGGCTGTTACCGACATATTTTGGACATACTTTGGGCACTTTTTGAAACCAGACTTGGGGTGCTTGTCTTGGTCAGCCATTGAAAGTCTGAGAGAGAAATTACGGTCACCACAAAAATATCCTAACAGTAATTATCTACCAAAAGCCTTAATAAAATCATTCTAAGTCTCTCACACACACACACGTGTAAATATTAAAGTGACAGGAAAAGCCTTTACTGTCACCAATTGTCTGAAAACACATAAAATGAGCAGACAATGCAAAAAAAAAAAAAAAAAAAGGAGATAGCTGCTAAAATAAAACACTCTGTCTAAATATTTTTAGTCTGACAAATTACTGTTAACTACATAAACTGTAACAGTAAAAATAGAATCGGGCTTTTACTAAGCTAAACACACCACACAGCAAAAACTATACACTATTTAACTAATTAGCCTAAACACACTATTAGATAACAAAAGTGTTTAAACTTGGCCTAAAACAAGAAGCCAACTAGAAAATTTTTAAATCACACTAAGGGAAGGGACTAAAATGCAGAAACACATACACTAGAAATCTGTAAGAACTTTATAAACTATCTAAACTTTTTAAAATAGCTATCTAGATATAAGTAAATAAGCAAGATGAAAAACAGTTTTATTGGCCCAAGCTAATGCAGAACTTCCGATCTATTGCAGTGGCAAACTAGATCTGAGGTAACTCTAGGTGCATCATGGGATAGGGACTTGGCCATGAGCTATTTGAAGACCTCGAGTGTTGCAACTGGCCGACTCGGAGCCGATGGATCAGCTCTGAACCCATCAGTAAAGAATGAACGGCGAGATAGAACAACTTCACATCAGAGTTTCCTGTAACAGTACAGAAAATAATTTCTAAGTCTTACAGAGCCCACACCATAAAAAGTACATGTAATACTTGTCATTATCAAACATACATTGTACACTGAAAAATCAGTTGATGAGTAGAACACTGGAAGGAAAAGTTATTCAAAGGTAAAAGAATGAGAAGTTATGTACCTACCATAACGTTCCATGTTAGTTGTCTTCTCTCGCCTTCTTTCTTGCTTGATGGGTTCGGAGCCGATCCTCGGCTCCGACTCTGCACTTGCTAAGCTCGAGAGTCACTTTTACCAGCTCGAGGCAGCCCCATATCCCATGATGCAAGGCAGTAAGTACCCAGATCTCGTTTGATGACAAAAGGGCAATAGCACCTAGCATAAAAACTTCCCAAAGGAAGAAGAGAAAAACCTGCAGGATGGTAGAAGGACCAGCTCTGTATGGTCTTCAGAACTATAACTCTTAGTAGAGAAATGTCTGTCCAGGCCTGGGGGAAGGAGGGAGGGTCGCAAGAAAGAAGGCGAGAGAAGATAACTAACATGGAACGTTATGGTAGGTACATAACTTCTCAATGTTAAGTTGTCAATCTCGCCTTCATTCTTGCTTGATGGGACTGCGTCCCTAGCACCTCTATCCTGGGTGGCTCAATGGAACAGACTCTTGAGGACGGTAGAGCCAAAACTGGCTCTGTCCCTGGAGGCCAAGTCCAATTTGTAATGGGAAACAAATGTATGAGGAGTGCCCCAAGTGGCCGCTGCACAAATAGTGTCTAAAGGAAGTCTAGCTTGGAAGGCTGTAGAAGTAGCTAAGCTTCTGGTTGAATGTGCTTTAGGTTTTGAGCACAGCTGTTTTCCCCTGAGCCGATAAATTTCAGAGATGACAGAAGAAAGCCATCTAGATAAGGTCACTTTTGAGACAGGAAGGCCTTTCTTGTTATCAGCATAGGAAACAAAGAGTTGATCGGATTTTCTGAATTGTTTTGTTCTGTCCAAATAATATCTGAGTTGGCGGTGGACATCAAGATAATGTAATTTTTATTTCGATCTGTTTGAATAGTTTGGAAAAAATACAGGGAGATCAATGGCTTGATTCAAATTGGTCTTTGAGGCGACCTTAGGCAAAAAGGTCGGATTAGTTCTCAATGATACTCTGTCTTTGTGGAAGACCAAATAGGGGGGGCGAACAGATAGAGCATGAAGTTCAGACACCCTCCTAGCCGATGTAATAGCAACTAGGAATAAAGTTTTCCATGAAAGAAATTTCAGGGAACAAGAAACAGCTGGCTCGAAGGGGGGGAAGAATCAAGGATGTCAGCACTAAATTTAGGTCCCATTGAGGAGGAGGACTTCTGACTGGAGGCTTCAGGAGGAAAATTCCCTTCAAGAATGCTCTACAAAGCCTGTGGGACATAATGTTGTGATCTGCGAACCCGACATGAAAGTTCGAGATAGCAGCCAACTGCACTCTAATTGTGGAAGAAGAGGAGCCCGCGTGAAAAATCTCCGCTAAGAAATCCAAAACTGCTTGAACTGGAGCAGTGAAGGGATCAATATTCTTGGCTTTAGCCCAATAAGAGAAACGTTTCCATTTGCTTGTATAAATCCTCCTGGTAGAGGATTTTAAGGAAGCTACTAGGATGTCTCTAACAGGGTTAGAGATCATAGGAAGCCTGGCTAAGGAAGGAAGTGGAGCAACCATGCTGTGAGGTTAAGAGAAGGGATAGACCGGTGCAGCTGACCGGATTGGTGAATCAGAAGATCTGGCACTGGGTCCAGATGCCACGGCTGCACCAAAAGGTGACGATGGAGGAACGGAAACCAAATTTGTCGAGGCCAATAAGGAGCAATGAGAATCAATTTGGCTCTCAAAACGGTTGCTTTCTGGATAACTTGAGGGATCAGAGGAAAAGGGGGAAAAGCATAAAGAAGTCCCTGGGGCCAATCCTGGGTCAGAGCGTCTCTGGGGGGATGGCCTGGCAGTGAGAAGAGAGAAAAGAAGTCTGGGCATTTGCTGTTTTGGGGAGTAGCAAAAAGATCGCAACATGGGCGACCCCATTCCAGAAAAATCTCTTCCACTATAGATTGCTTGAGAGACCACTCGTGAGGCATGAGAATAGCTCTGCTCAATCTGTCCGCTAAAATGTTGGTTTTCCCAGGGATGTGAGTTGCTACCAGAAACCGATGAGAGGAGATCGCCCATTGCCAAAGTCTGAGCGCTTCTCGACACAAAGGGTAGGACTTGGTTCCGCCCTGTTTGTTGATATACCAAACTACAGACATGTCTGTGTGGACTGCAATTGTCCCTACGGGAAGAAAGTCGTTGAGGGCTTGCAACATTAAAAGCACTGCTCTCATCTCTAGGACATTTATGTGCAGGTGGTATTCGAAAGGTTGCCACGTCCCATGAACCATCCTGCCCTGATAATGACCGCCCACCTGATCAGGGAGGCATCTGTGGTGACAGTGGCTACCGGGGATGGGGGTACAAAGTGTCTGCCTTGGTGAATCTGGGGAGAAGTGATCCACCAAGTAAGATGATCCTTGCAAATCTGAGTCACCAGAATTTGGTGACGCATTGAAAGTTGTTGGTAAGACCACTGAGTGAACAACATCCATTGAAGAAGGCGCATGTAGAAGCGAGCCAGGGGAAGAAGAGTGATGGCCGCAGCCATGAGGCCTAACACCTTTAAAACCATTCTGGCCTGTACCTTCTTGTTGGCTAGAATGATCCTGACATGACTTTGAATGTCTGAAATTCTTTGATCTGTAAGGGTAGCTGACATCCGAACAGTGTTTAAGTTTGCGCCTATGAAAGTAATAGACTGGCAGGGCGATAAGGATGATTTTTCGAAGTTGATAGAGATGCCCAAATGAGAACAAAGATTTATCGTGTAATCCCTGGCTTGAACAAGCTGATGCCTGGTGGTGGCTGAAAGGAGCCAGTCGTCGAGATACGGAAACACCTGGAATCCTTGACGTCTCAGGTGAGCCGTGACCACTGCCATACATTTGGTGAACACTCTGGGGGCTGTAGTGAGACCAAAGGGCAGGGCTCTGAACTGGAAATGACTGGACCCCAGCCGGCGGAGAAATCTCCTGGAGCGTCTGTGAATTTTTATGTGATAGTACGCATCCTGAAGATCTATTGAGCACATCCAGTTGTCCTTCTGTAAAAAGGGCAGAATTGATTGAAGAGTGACCATTCGGAATCTTGTCTTCCTCACAGACTTGAGTCTGCTGAGATCCAATATTGGTCTCCAGTCTCCCGTCTTTTTGGGGACCAAAAAGAACCTCGAGTAGATTCCGGGCTCTGAATGATCTGTTGTAACTGGCTGAATGGCTCTTTTTTGCAGTAGTTTTAAGACTTCTAACTCTGCAATTTCCCTTAGACCGGGTGGTACATCTGGAAGGGAATTTGAGTGATAGAAAGGACTTTCCTCGAAAGGAATTTTGTAACCCTCGGATATGATCGACTGTACCCATCTGTCTTGAGTGAGGGAACGCCAGGCTTCTGGGTACAGCGATAGTCTTCCCCCGACTGCCTCCAAGGACGGACAGTCGGGCAACATCTCAGGGATGCTGAAAGGGCTTGTCAGAGAGAGGCTCTCTGCTTCCCTGGTTTTGTGGACCCCCTCTGCCTCTAGAGCGGCGTCTGTTGTTGTTACCCCCTCTGCCTCTAGGGGTAAACTGACCACGTGAATCCGGCGTGACTCCTTGGGATTTGCGGAACCACATTTTGCCACCCTTCTGCCCTTTGGGGTAAGGTCTAGAAGGAGTGGAAAAACGGACTCCTACGGCAGAAAGTTTTGCCGTCCTGCTCACACCTGGTCAACGTTTCCTTCACTTGAGGGCCAAACAAAGCTGACCCATCAAAGGGAGAGTTTGTGAAGGACGCCTTAAAGGGATCTGCAAAATTACAGAGCCGCATCCAGGCTTGGCGTCTAAGAGCCACCCCTGTACCTGCGGCCCTACTCGCTCCATCAGCAGCATATGATATCAGTCGCATGGAGGAGTTAGCAATAGAATTAAGGGTTCCTAACTGCAAAGCAATTTTTTCTTGAGCCCCTGCAGCTGTAGGATCCTGTACTACTTCACCTAGCTCCTTAAGGATATCCCTCTGGAGTCTGGTGAAGTGACATAGGTAGTTCAGCGAACGCATAGCAAAGGTCGCTGAAGAGAACATCCGCTACCATATCTATCCATGGTCCTAGAGTCCTTATTAGGAGGATGGACAGGTGCGGAAGGATCTCCAAGTTCCTTCTTAGTGGCAGCCACCACCATGGCATCAGCGGGACACCTTTTGTGAGGAATTGTTTGTCCGACGGGCAGTAATAAATTTAGAAGGCCTCCTAGGGACTGGCTCTACAGAGTCAGGAGCAGCCCACGCCTTCGAGCAATAACCTGCATAAGGGGGTCGAAAGGCGGAGACACCCAGGAGGTGGAGGGCCGAGATCCAAACGCCTCCAGGTATACCGACTCATCCTCAGAGGGATTATTGGTGGGCCAGTTTCCCCTCTGTCTAAGGAGTTCTAGGATGTCTGAGAAGGAGACATCCTCAGAGGGGGATCTTGGGGATCCCTCTGACTCATCTAAGTCAGTATCTGAAGTGATAGACTCGGGGGAGTCTACGTGTTTCCTCTTACAGGTCCTCTTCCGCGGAGGATCTCCCGACAAATCAGGAGAATCCTCGGAAGAGGGGGTTCTTCCCAGTGGGGAAACCTGAGGCGGAGGATCTCTGGGTCCGGGAGCAAGAGAAGTGGCAGAGATGTCAACAGGCACCATACAGGGAGGAGCTAAGGGAACAGACTGCTGGCTGAGTCCAGTGGCCAGCACACTCTTCATCACCTCGAAGGCTCCCCTCCCAGGGAGGCCCGAGAGAACCCGTTCCGAAGAGCCAGGAACTCCAGGACCCACCGAAAGGGAAGGCTCCGAGGCAGATGTCGGAGCAGAGCTCACCAAGGCCGAGGCTCCAAGGGGAAGAGTGGGGTCGGACAAGGGTCCGATGCCACTCACCCCCTCGGAGGAGACCACCAAATCCCTCTAAGGAAGGTCTCGAAGAGGAGATAAGAGTAGAGGCTGAAGGAGCAGAAGGGGGTATCTGTCCCTCAGCCGTAGCAGAAACTATTCCCGAAGACTCCAACTCCAAACTCTGGGGTAGAGTCGAAGGAGGAACTGCAATGGGCTGTGGGCTAATAGTCGTCTGTTGAGACGGACTATGTAGCACTTGGGCCAGTGCCTGAGATTTTAATAATCTACTGACCACTCTCTCTCTAAATCATGGTCAGAAAACCTGGATGACCTTGAAGATCGGCTCCGATGGCTCCGTTCCGAGAGGAGAGGAGAAGCCGGAGCAGAGAGTATCGGCTCCAAGGAAGGGGACCTAGACCTCTTCCTCGAAGGAACCATCGGAGCCGATGAAACCATAGAAGCTGTCGGAGCCGACAACTTATCGGCACCGACAGTTAGCTTCGCTGCATCGGCTCCATCCGGAGCCGATACAGCCATAAAGGTAAGGGTGTCGGAGCCGATCGGAACAGACACCGAAGCCTGAGCCACATGGTGGTCGGAACCGATCGGAGCCGACACCGAAGTGGTCGAACCAGAATCGGCACCGATAGCCATCGGTGCCGAAGGTTTGTGTAAACCAGAATCGGCTCCAGCCAGAGCCGATCTCGACTCTGAAAGAGACGGAGCAGAGGCCACAGGCTTGGACACAGAAGCCTGGGCCTTGGAAGACTTAGAAGTCTTAGATGGAGCCGACTTAGCCGGAGAGCCCTCCGGCTTAAGAAGGCCCCTCAAAATCAATTTATTTCTTCTCTCCTGCAGGACTCTCTGGCTAAAAGAGTGACATATAGCACAGGAGTCCTGCAGGTGAAGAGGCCCCAGGCAGTAAAGGCAAGAAGTGTGACCGTCTGTCAGAGACATCTTCTGACAGCACGAGTCACACTTCTTAAAGCCTGAGACCCTTTCCTTAGACATGGTGAAAAAATACACACACAACAACACCAGTCCAAGAAATTATATTATATATCCCAAATCTATCAATAACACACACACCCTAACAAGGGAGGGGATGGGATGGGAGAATGTCTGACAAAGTTTTAAGGAGACAGGGAAAATTCTAGTCAGAATGGGACTAAAACTGTACTAAAACTATTAATTTTAAAGTTTAAGAAGAAAAAGGGGCAAAAATAGTAATGTAAAAATCACTTACCAGGAGCTGGTAAAAGGAGGACCTCATCAGCGAAGCGGCAAACGAGATCTGGGTACTTACCGCCTTGCATCATGGGATATGGGGCTGCTTCGAGTTGGTAAAAGGAGGATCGGCTCCGAACCCATCAAGCAAGAATGAAGGCGAGATTGACAACTTAACATCAGAAATTTGGTAATATTTGGGGTGCAGAATTGCAGAACAGCATAGTAATGAGAAAAAGAACATAACTTCTAAAACAAATGCAACAGAGAAGGAATTTCCGGAAATACCCCCCCCCCCAAATATAAAATCCACTATAGGCATAAGGGGACAGCATTACTTTCAAATACCTTCCTATCCGATAGCAGTTGTTACACACGAAACTGCAAGGATCTCTCAAGGCACAGAGTTTTCCAGCATCAGAAATAGTATGGGTGAGATTGCAATTCATCATGGACTGCAAAAGGATACTTTGAACAAATATCTGAAAAGTAACTGCTTTTTGTTTGTAGCTGTAGAACTCCTTAGTATAGTGTAAAACAGGCTCTGAGACACAAAATGAGGGTCATTCCTGGAAAAAAGCAGCAGTCCTGTTACAGAAGGTATACATGATGACAGTGACTGCCGCTAATCCCATTATAAATCAATGGTATTACAGCACTACAAACTTCTATCTAGAATGACATATTAAGCAGACTTCAAATAGATTATGGGAAAGAGAAACAAGATCACAGTGATATGGCAAGCCACACTGGCAAATCTGAAAAAAATTATTAAATTCTCCAAGAAGCACTTAGAGTGATTTGAAGTGTTAAAATAGCTCAGAAAAAGAGTGAAAAAAATGTTTTTAAAGCTGTACAGTGGAAAGCTCCTTTAAAGAGAGAAGAATTTAAGGAATGGTAGTGGAAATTCTTTGGGCATTATTAGGGAAGGTACAAGTTTCTTCATAAAACATAGCTAGGAAGTGGGATAAAATAAAGTGGAGTTTAAAATTAGAATAGAAATAAAAAATAGATGCTTAGGAAGTAAAGAAAATTATTTAAAGGGACTGACAAAAGTTAAAGCAATGAAGAATAAGGGGAATCTCACAGAACAAGAGTTGCAACTGCCCAGTGCTAAAGAGAAAATAAGTCCCTACCTGGATAATTTGCATGGATTTAGAAAGATTGCTGTTAAGCAACTATTTTTCAATAATGCCCAAGCACAAAAGCTTTTAACACAACAGTCCGGGCAACAGAAACAGGCTGTTGCCAAGCTTAGGGAGCCTCTAAAAAGGAAAATAAATAGCTGGGTAAGAACTTACCATAACAATAGATGTTATGTGATCCTATCTCGCCTACATTCTGTACTGATGGGTTCGGAGCCAATCCTCTGCTCCGACTCGGCACGCTATACTATAGAGCGAAGTCTCTTATTGGCTGAGCTATTCTACATCCCAGGATGCACCACCACAGCTTCCCCAGATCTAGTTTGCCGCTTTACACCAAAAGACGTGGTCTCGGACTTGGCTGAGCTAAGTGTCTATTTTCTTCACAAATTTCTGTCAGAAATTTTTGACTGACATACCCAAAAGCTGTTTTAACAGCTATCGCTGTTGTGTGACTGGTTTTGAACGAAGTTTTGTGGTAAATTGATCTTTTATTTGAGGGAAAGGTTCCCGTTTTAGTTAGAGGGGCCTTGCCCTTGCGTGTGAGATATATATATATTTTTTGTTAGCGAGTATTGTTGAGTGTTATAGTTGGACAAGTATCCCGTTTTCTATTAGAGGGATCTTGTCTTTGTTTACTCTCTTTGACAGTTTAGAAAGGTTTCCCTTTTTGGTGTACTGTTTAGAACTGAATATGTCGAAAGAGCACAGACCTTCTGGGTTCAAGAAGTGCTCTAAATGCAGCTACAAAATGTCCATAACGGACGATCACTCTCTATGCGTGTATTGTTTAGGCCCTATACACCTTCAGGAGTCATGCAGCGTTTGTCACGCTTTTTCCTCCTGGGTCCTCCAAGAGAGGAAAAATAAATTGATATTAAAAGGGCTTATTAAACCTACTTTTGAGGAGGCTTTATCTTCTTCCTCTTCTCCATCGAAGAAAAAGAAATCGGCTCCGACCAGCCCGTCGGAACCGGCCACAAAGAAATCTCGGCAGGCTTCTCCATCGGCTCCACGGACTTCTGAGCCGAGGGCGGAACGGTCTGCCTCGATGCCTCCAGCCTCGACTCCTCTGGTTTCGGAGCAGACGGCTGGAGCTTCGAGAGACGGGTCACCTTCATCGGCTCCACTGACTTCGGAGCCGATGAGAGTTGCCCGCTCAGACTCTTCCCCTTCGGCGCCGAAGTCCACTTCGGCTCAGAGGGAAACTACTATGGTTGTGGAGTCTACCTCGGCACCGATATTCATCGAAACGATTCAGAACCGGTGGAGAAGTCGACTCAAACTCGTTCGATCTCTTCTCGGTCTTCGAGAATGTCGGATTCGGACATAGACAGGGTACTTCAAAGGCTGTTTCAGTCTCCAGTCTTCCAAAAGTTGGTCTCGGCTCCAGCCCAGTCGGCCCAGGAGCAGATTGTCCACCCTGTTGTTTTGGTTCCTCCTCCAACAGCCTCGGCACCGTTGGAGTCTGTGCTGGTGGAGCCGGTGGAGGTTTTCGGGTCGGCTCCGACCCTTACTCCAACCCCGACCTTCGGGTCGGAGTTCGGTACTCGGACCTCCTCGGTCGGCCCCGGGGGTGACGCTTCGGGACCGATGTTTTCGGTTCCGAGCCTCCCTCTCGGTGCGTCGGCTGCGGGAGTGCTGTCTACTGTGGCCTCGGGGATCAGACCTTCCCAGGACTCGGGGGGGGTCCGGCCTTCAGGGCCATGAGGAGTGCTTTGGCCAAATCTTCCTTGGCTACCTCCACCATCTCTCCGGCACCTTCCCTTGGCACGCAGACTGGTTCCTTTGTAGTCCCCCTGTCTCAAGACAGTGGAGCCCTGGGGCCTGAGGTCACCCCCATTGGGGGTTCCCCCCTTCCAGGAGGTCCTTCCGAGGCTTCTTCGGAGGAACCTCCCAGGAAGAGACAGTGCAAGAGGAAGCACGTCGACTCCCCGGACGAGTCTCTCACCTCGGACACCGACCTCGATGATGTGGAGGGGGTCCCCCAAGTCGTCCTCGGATTATGTCTCCTTTGCGGACATCTTGGAAATCCTGAAGCAACGAGGCGACTGGCAGTCCAAACCCCCTTCTGCTGAGGAGTCGGTATTCCTCAAGGCCTTCGGGGCTCAGCCCTCCGCCTCCTGGGTGCCTCCGCCCTTCGATGAGCTTCTAGATTTGATCTCTCGAAGGGCGTGGGAGCACCCGGATTCTGTGGAACCGGTGCCAGCTCGCCCCAATAAATTTCTTTCAGCCACCCCCCGCCCAGAAAAGGAATTCCTCTCTAAAGGTGTGGCTGTAGATGCCCTGGTGGTGGCATCTGCTACCCAGCAAGATGTGGCAGAGGCGTCTACGTCCGTCCATCCTCCTAATAGAGAGTCTAGGAGCATGGATCGGTACGGAAAGCGCACCCTTACTTCAGCAGCCTTTACTTTAAGGTCTCTGAATTATCTGACGCACTTCACCAGACTTCAGAGGGATCTGGTCAAGGAACTTTCAGATACCCTCTCTGGTAACCTACCCGAGCAGTTGGCCCAGACGGTTAGCTCTCAGCTGGCTACCTTATCATCATTATCAAACTCGTCCATGAGGCTCATTTCATATGCAGCCGAGGGGGCGAGTAGGGCGGTGAAACAGGTGTTGCTCTACGGAGACAAGCCTGGCTCTGCCTGTGTCATTTTGCGGAGGCCTTCAAGTCTTCCTTTGCCGACGCTCCCTTTGATGGGTCCTCATTGTTTGGACCCAAGGTAAAGGACACCTTGACCCGCTGTGAACAAGAGGGTAAGACTTTGACTGCCGTAGGGGCACGCTTTTCCACTCCCTTCCGGCCTTATCCCAAGGCTAGAAGAGGTGGAGAAATGTGGTTCCGTAAATCTCAAAAGACTTACCCCTCACAGCAGGATGATTCCCCTTCTAGAGGCAGAGGAGGGGGAAATTTTTCAGGAAGACGCCGTCCCAGAGGCGGCAGAGGCCCCCGCAACACTGGAGACCGCGAGTCCTTTCGTGGCTCCTCAACCTTCCAGCATCCCTGAAGGACTGCCCGACTGCGCCGCTCCGGAGCCAGTCGGGGGTCATTTTTCGAGGCACCTGAAGGCCTGGGAGAATATCACTCAGGACCGATGGGTGCTCCGAATCATTGCCGGAGGTTACACCATCCCTTTTTCTCAGCCCCCCCCCACCATCCCGAAAAATCCCGGACCCACCACCCAGTCAACGGGATCTCGTAGCCATCGAAATCTCAAAGCTGCTTCAAAAAGGAGTCATCCAACTGGTCCCCGAAGACCAGACTGGATTAGGGACTTACTCAAGATTCTTTTTGGTGCCAAAAAAGACCAGGGACATGAGGCCCATCTTGGATCTCAGCAAACTCAACCGTTCTGTCAAGAAGTCCAAGTTCCGGATGGTCACCTTACAATCCATTCTCCCGCTGCTGGAGGAAGGTGTTTGGATGTGCTCCATAGATCTCAAGGACGCCTATTATCACATCCTGATAGATCAGGCGTCCAGGAGACACTTGCACTTCAGCCTTGGAGACAGTCATTTCCAGTTCCGTGCACTGCCCTTTGGTCTCACCACAGCCCCCAGGGTGTTCACCAAATGTTTGGCGGTGGTGACTGCTCACCTGAGAAGTCTAGAATTCCAGGTGTTTCCATACCTAGACGACTGGCTCCTAACTGCCACCTCCAGGCGTCTACTCTTACAGAACCTAGCAGCCACTATATCTCTAGGCAACTCCCTAGGAATCACCTTCAATTGGGCAAAGTCTGTGTTGCTGCCATCTCAGCGCATACGGTTTATCGGAGTAGAGATAGATTCAAAGCAAATGCGGGTCTATCTTCCTACAGAGAGGATAGAAATATTACAGTCTCAAGTTCGAGCATTGCTCCTCAAACGCCGAGCCCCAGCCAGGATGGTCCTACAACTGTTAGGTTCCTTGTCGGCTAACATTCTCCTAGTTCCCTTAGCAAGATTGCATATGAGGATTCTCCAGTGGCTCCTGTCAGTCCAGTGGTCTTATCAGGATCTCCCTCTCAGTCACCTCATTCTGATCACGGAGACATGCAAACAGGACCTCCGTTGGTGGCTTCTTTCCTCCAACCTGGATCAGGGGCGACCCTTCGTTCCACCACCTCCAGTGGCCACTTTGACTACGGACTCCTCCCAGACGGGGTGGGGGGGACATTACCTGGGCAGGTCAGTCCAAGGCAAGTGGCACCCCGACGAGAGTTTCCTCCACTTCAACATACTGGAAATGAGGGTGGTGCTTCTATCGCTAAAAGCACTACACAGTTACCTCCCCCAGGGCATGATTGCCATTCAGTCAGACAACATGTCAGTAGTCTGGTACCTGAACAAGCAGGGAGGGACCAGGTCTTACCCCCTTTGCAGAGGCGCCATGAAAGTATGGGATTGGGTGATTGCAACCAAACGTTTTCTGGTAGCAACACACATTCCGGGGAGATCCAATGTGATAGCCGACAGACTGAGCAGAACTATTCTCTCCCCGCACGAGTGGTCTCTGAACGACTGAGTGGCAACTCAGATTTTCAGAAGATGGGGAACTCCTTGTTGCGACCTCTTTGCAACTCCTCTCAACACGAAGTGTCAACAGTTCTTCTCTCTCACCCCAGTTCCGGGGAAGTTTCCCAAAGACGCCCTAGTCCAAGCTTGGCCCACCGGCCTACTGTACGCCTTTCCACCGGTTCCCCTTCTTCCCAGGGTGATCCAGAAGGCGATTCACTTTCAGAGCAAGATGACTTTAGTTGTCCCATACTGGCCTCGTCAAGTCTGGCTGCCCTTTCTTCGGAAATATGCACTGGACGGTCCATGGTTCCTGGACCAGGTTCCAGACCTCTTGATCCACCAGTCGGGACAACTTCACCAGTCCCTTCACTCGTTGAGGTTAACAGCTTGGCTCCTCCTCTTCCGACCATAGTCAGGAACCATGTTTTGGACTCGGAAGTCATACATATCTTGTCCTCGGCCCACAAGACTTAGACTAAAAAAATGTATAACAACAAATGGAAGAGATTCTCTATTTGGGCCCAACTCCGGGGATTAGATCCCATTACTGCCCCGGTGTCAGAAGTCTTGAAGTTTTTAGCTTCTTTATTCAATCAAGGTTCTTCGGTCTCTACCATCAAGGTTCAATTGGCAGCTATTTCTAATTTTCATGAAAGTACAGACCCACCTTTGATGAGCAATAAGTTGTGTAAAGCCTTCATGAAAGGTGCTGGGCTGCTACGACCTCAGATTTCTCATCCCGCCCCACCGTGGGATCTTAATTTCGTATTAGGTGCTTTGACCTCTTCCCCCTTCGAACCGGCAGCAACTTGTGACTTGAAATTTCTTTCTTGGAAGACTGCTTTTTTGGTGGCAATTACATCAGCCAGAAGAGTTTCGGAACTTCAAGCTCTGTGTGTCAAACCACCGTACCTGGTTTTTCATAAGGATAGAGTATCCCTCAGGCCTAATCCATCCTTTGTTCTCAAAGTTTGTTCTAGTTTTTGTCTTCAACAGTCATTGGAACTTCCAGTTTTCTTCCCAAACTACTCAGAGCGGAATACATCTTCCACTCATTGGATGTTCACAGGCAATTGCGTTTCTATTTAGATAGGACGCACCAAACACGGAAAACAGATCAGTTGTTTGTGTCCTTTTCGGACAATAAATTGGGCAAAGCCGTCATGAAGGTCACTATTGCCAAGTGGATCAGGGACTGTATCAGCCATACTTACTTCCTTTCTAATAAAGAACTTACAACCTCAGTGAAAGCTCATTCTACAAGGGCTATGGCTACTTCGACAGCCTTTCATTCTAAGCTTGCCATTAGTGACATTTGTGCTGCGGCTACCTGGTCCTCTCCTCACACATTTATTTCTCATTACAAATTGGACGTGGCATCTCGGGGGCGAGCTTCCTTCGGTTCCACAGTTCTCAGGAGTGTTTTCCAGTGAGCCACCCAGGAATCAGGTGCTAGGGACGCTGTCCCATCAGTACAGAATGTAGGCGAAATAGGATCACATAACATCTTTTAGTTGTGTACTTACCATAACTTTAGATGTTTGGGATCCATCTCGCCTACATTCCTAATAACCCACCCTCCTTCCCCCTGCCCTGGAGATCAGAAGAGACCGGACGGTTCAAGTTTAGTCATTTCATCTTGAAACACCTGACAATATTATATCAACAGTCTATGTATGTGTGCGGACAAACAAGATCTGGGGAAGCTGTGGTGGTGCATCCTGGGATGTAGAATAGCTCAGCCAATAAGAAACTTCGCTCTATAGTATAGCGTGCCGAGTCGGAGCCGAGGATCGGCTCCGAACCCAGCAGTACAGAATGTAGGCGAGATGGATCCCAAACATCTAAAGTTATGGTAAGTACATAACTAAAAGATGTCATTCTCTTCTCTGCTGCAGTATTCTTTACATGAGGAAGCTGCCTGCCCAGGCGACCTGACGTCTTTTACTAAAGTGAGGCCATAAAAGTGACTTGTGTGCATACCATCTTCAAAAGTGAAGCCCCAGGCAGAGAGACAGTCCAAGGGAGAGAGTCAATACATCCAAAAACAGAAGAAAGTGGGGAAGGAGAGTGGGATAAAATACTGCAACAGAGAAGAGGACATCTACCTTTATGGTTAAGTTCTTACAGAATTATTTTAGGTCATTCTATTCATCTGTTGCAGTATTCTTTACATGAGGAATACCAAAGTTCATGCAAAAAGAGGTGGAGGTAGTGGAAGAATTTCCCAGGAAACCATGAAGAATGGCCCTGGCAAATCCAGTCCTGGATCTAGAAATAGAAACCAGTTTGTAGTGTTTGGTGAAAGTACAGACAGAGGTCCAAGCTGCTGCTTCAGGAATGGAGTTGGTGTCTAGTCCCTTGAGGAAAGCCCCCGAGGAGGCCACTGCTCTTATAGAGTGAGCCTTGATTGAACAGGGAAGGGATTTTTTTCCATGGGAAGCATAGCAGAAACTGGTGGATTTGGAGATCCAGTTGGAGGTACTCTGTTTGGATATAGGCAATCTCAGAGCCCTAGGGTGGAAAGATGCAAATAGTTGGTCTGATTTTCTAAAAGGTTTAATTTTATGAAGGTAAAACCTGAGCTGTCTGTGCAGATCAAGTGTGTGTAGGATCCTCTCACTATTTTTTTTTTGGGGGGGGGGCAAGTGAATAGCATGGTTTAAGGAGAACTCTAACTACATTTGGCATGAATGAAGGGTTGGTGCGAAGGAAAACTCCGTCTTTGTGGAAAATCAAGAAGGGGGAGAAGCCATCAGGGCCTGGAGCATTGAGACCCATCTGGCAGAGGTAATGGCCACCAGGAGGACAGTTTTCCAGGTGCAGTGTTTGAGGGAGCTACAGGAGGCTGGCTCGAAAGGTGCTATGGTCAATTTCTCAGTTAAGAGCCCTGGGGTGGGGGGAGGGTTACAGGTCTACTGATAAGTCTAATGAGGAGGACACCTTTGAGGAATTGTTTGGCTTCAAATCTGAAAGCTAAAGGAGGTGAAATGGGCAGACCTGCAGAGATAGCTGACAAATCTGCTTTTATTGAGGAGTAATCTAAGCCAGCACTGAGCAACTCACAAAGATATAAAAGAACCAAACAAAAATCTACTGAAAACTGGTCCAGGTTTCTAACAATACACAAAATAGAAAATCTCTTCCATTTAGAAATATAAGAATTCCTCGTATTGGGTTTCCTGGCCTCCTGCAGGACTTGAAGCATGTCCTCAAAGAAAAAGTGTCTAAAGGGAATTAGGACTCTGTCATCCACAGGGTCAGTTGAACAGTTTCAAAGTGCGAGTGAATGACAGAGCCCTAGTTCTTTGCGAGTAAGTCCACTCTGAGGTAACTTGGAAAGATTCCCCTTGGCTAGGTGCAGAAGGGGGAACCAGCGCTGTCTTACCCAAAAGGGAGTCACCAGCAAGATTTTTGGTTTGTCCTGTTGAATCTTCAGAGGGACTTTCTGAATGAGTGAAACGGGAGGGAATGCATAATGAACCTTTCCCCCTCTATGAAACTGATAGGCCATCCACTTTCCATGCCCGAGGATGTGGTTCTCCGGCATAAAATGTTGGAAGTTTGCTTAGAGGGGTGGCAGACAAGTCTATTTGTAGATCATCTCACTGGTGGACTATGTCCAGGAACACATCCCTGTGAAGCATCCATTCGTGGGCCTGTGTTGTGGAGCTGGTCGATGCGTCTGCCAAGAGTTCTGAATGGAAGGGGCATAGACCGCCTGGTACAGAAATTTGAAGTTGGCGTGCTACTTCCGAAACTTATATAGCTAATTTGCCTAGGAGGTAGGATCTTGTCCCCCCTGCTTATTTAGAGACCACAGAACAGTCACTGTGTAGATTCACAGCCGTTCTGGCCTCAGGAGGGGATGGAAGGACTGAAACGCTAGGATCAGTGCTTTCCTCTCCTTTACATTTATATGGTCCTTTCCCTGAGAGAGGTCCATTTGTCCGTGACCCGTGTGTCAACCCGGAGCTGCCACAACTTGTACCCGAAGCATCTGTGTACAGGTCCTGAGTTGGAGGCAATGGGTGAGTGGGGAGTCCTAGATTTATGGACAGTTGTACCCACCACTGGAGCTCCTTCTTGAGACAAGGTAGTACTGGGATAGGAAATTCGAGTGGCTGGGCATGTTGAGTCCACACAGATTTCAGGAACCATTGGGATTTCCTCATGTGCAGCCTTGCCAGGGGTAGCAGAGGGATGGTGGAGTCTCATCAGTAATAGGATTCTGAGAAATTGCCTTGCTGACAAATGGTTTTAGAGAAAGGTCTCAGAGAAGGTTTGACAGCTCCTGAGCATTTTGGGGTGGACAGACACCATCATTTTGTCTGTTTGGAATCTGCATACTAGAAAAGTAGTGACCTTGCAGTGTCTATACATTTGTATAAAAGTTTATACAGAGCATCACTGTATACCATACTATAACCATTAATGCCATCTGTGGAAACTGGAGCTTGGAAGTCGATAATACTTTACCTTGGGAGAGTAGAGTATAGTTAGCTTTAGTGAAGTTTTTAGCCGGATTTCTCCTTTGGGCAGTTCTGGAGCTATTATCATTTCAAAATTTAATGATTTATGGTCAGATTTAACCAGTGCAAGCACTACACTTCAGACATTGCATTGGCTACTCATATTGGTGAGGACCATGTCTATAATATTGAAGCTCCTTGTGGGGTGCTGCACTATTTGTTCCAGGGCATTTGAGTTAAAGACCAGGAACTTTTGTGTGAGTGAGTTTAGGCTCATAAGTTTCCCAATAGAAGGATAGCTGAAGTCACCATGACTAGGGTGTTGGGTTGTACCTTAATTGTCCCAACTAAGTCAAAATAAGCTGTGAGGGAATCTTGGTTCTTGGAAAAGGAACTGTAACTGAAAATGACCTTAAGGGGGAGGTCTTACCCACAGTAATTTGGACTTGCAGTAGCTCCATAAAGCTTTCTTGTTTAACGAGTCTAGAGCTCTTAATTATCTTTAATGAAGATAGATACTCCACCTCTTTTCGTTCTCACACCTTCAGTTTGCAGTCTGAAAGTGTGGAAGGCATTGTAGCCTTGCAAATCCAGGGTACTTTCTGCTGCCTTGAGCCAGATTTCTGTGACGGCACAGACATCAACACCTTCCAGGGTGAGAAGTGCTACCAGAGAGTGCAGTTTCTGATTTAAACTCCTAGCATTTAGCATAAAGATCCTCAATTTCTTTGTGTTTGGTATTTTCACGTTGGGAATTTTATTATTGTGACCTTGCCTAAAAAGGCATTATGGAAGAGGCAAATGCCTTAGCCAGCAACCGAAAGTCTAGAGCTGCCAGGTGAAGGCCATCTCTGTGAAAGCAGCACAGTCTTGTCCATGTCGTCTCAGGCTAACAGGAACTGAATCCCCTTAGAATGACACCAGAAACTAAGCCAATTATCAAGTCAATCATTTTCTGTTTATATTGTGGTATTATCCTAGGTGAGGGTAATATGTTGCTCAAAACTAGGGACATACATGCCTGGGAACAGACAACTCAATCATGTCATTCTCCATTTAGTCCAGAAAGGTAGTTCATATCAACCTATGAGTCATAACGGTACTTGTTGAGAGACTTCAGAGTATGTATGATCTGGTGAATTCTTGCACCAGACAGCTGAATGTAACCTTCTTGTTCAGCATGGTGAGTGGGGCATCTGTATGTCTCACTAGTGTCACCTATAACAAACTTTTGGAATGGCTGCAGATTGCGCCTTATGGGCTTATTTGGTGAGACACAGGTGCTAGTGTTCATGTGTATTAGGTGCTTTGGGTGTTGTATTAGGTGTGGCATATGTTTGTGTTTTGGAGATCGCTGGTGTTTAGGGTAGGCTTCTGGAGAGTACCTCTGCATATGAAGGTTTATGTGCATATTATGAATAGAAATCAGTGTGCAAGCTGACAACCTGTTTAGTGTTGTTGTTCTGGGCGCAAGACAACAGTGATTCCAGATTCTTAGTGTAGGAGCATCTCTCGCAAATTCTACTTGACTGATTTAGGAGTAAAGGGTTGTCAGTGCACATGAGGCAGCTGTTACACTGCCTCAAAAAACATGTCCACCAGGCTGACAAGAGAAACAGAAGGAAACTGACCGTCCATAATGTAAGGTTTGAACCTGGTACATCAGCGGATAAGCATATAGCTTTCACACGTAGCTTTCCTAAACAGACAAATGCAATATACATCTACTAGATACTTTCTTTAAGCAGTTTTGAGTTCAGCATGTCAGACCTATATCATGCAATTTAAAAAGGCATGGTGAACCAGACACACTTTCGCAATATCAACAATGCTACAGAGCCCACTCAACACTAGAATGGCTAAGGAAATAGATCAAAATGTAAATTGCTGCTAATTATGACATTACACTCAATGGAAGTTAAACTACAATCACCAACAGCCAACAAAGGTGTACTTCCAGACAAAGCCTGTAGTGAAAATCAGTAATCTGTACTTTAAACAGGGTAGATGACGATAACTTAAAAAAATCATGAACTTACCTTTGACGTAGGGGTTGCCATTTTTGTCTTCACTGAGACGCAAAGTTTGCCTCTTCCGAGTTTGGCCAAAAGGGACAGTTTCCAGCAGATCATAAATGAATTCATTGTAAATTTCAAAGAAAGACACCCAAATGGAGTACTGTACAGGTGCATCACAGTCACGAATAGCCACAACATTTGGATCAGAACAGTGAGAGTTGGAATCTTGGGTACAGAAAAAGGAAACAAATAAGCTGAGCAGAGCAAGCTCTATTTCAAAAAGTAGTCATGTACTATTTATAAAGTAACAGTCAGAAACTATTACTAAGTAAAACTCAAACTATCACATTTATTCAATACACAGATACAAAGAAAGACTTGAGAACGAATATTTAACACAAAATAAAATTCAAAAGACAAAGACCATCTAATACTTTTAGATTTTATAGCACATAACCTGCCAAATTACAGATGGCAAAGACTAGGCGACAAAGTAAAAAAGCATGCACAATGGTCCTTCAGCCAAGAGACCCCTCGAGAGCCAAGACGCTCTGAATTGACAAGGTCAGATAAATGGTTAGAATCAATTTCAACAAAGTCCAGTGCTTTGGATCCAGCAATGGTAAACCCCAGAATTCGCTATGATCCAGGCACCCTAAACCTGAAGGTCAGATCAGAAAAGGTGCAATAATCAGAAAGGAAGAGGGAACGTGTCCTAATAGGCAGGGGTCAAAGCCAGAACCACCACCAACTGGATTTGGGTCCTCAGGGCCTTTCAACTCTTTCTGCCCATATCCACTTCAGAAGGCTCCTGGAAGACCACACTGATGTCTGGGATGATCCCAAAGAAGAGGCTATTGTTATTCTGCAAAAGAACATTTGCGGATGGAAAGATCTGATTCTGGCCTTGCCAGTTCTGAAGAAAACCTGGGCACTGTGAACAGAGTAGGAGTAGATATATTCGTGAGGGGCTCCAGAGCAGAGGTCAGATCTGACTATTTGGGGATTTTTGGCAACAGACCTGATGGACGTGAACTTCAAGAGAACATTTCCTTGCAGAGACCTTCTCCTGAACTCTCTTACCTATGCTGTTTTTTTTTTTTTTTTTTTGGCGCTCACTTTACTCCTCCCCTCTTTACTTCTATCAGATTTCTTCGTTGCTGGGGAACAGGACACGGAATACTGTGAAAGGGGAACTTCTCAAGTTGTCAGGAAGAAGCCATTAAGAACCAGTTTGTTGTGTATCTCAGTTATAGCCCTGGCTTCGAACGCTGCACAAATGGGACATTCTTCGTCCAAATGGGATACACTTAAATGCACGTTTTAGCTGGTCATGCTGGACAGTGTGTCTGCATTTTGTCAACAAGGGAAAGCTCCAAGAATAACCACAAATAAATAGTAACAGCACCTACAATGACAGTGATCATCCTCAAACCACAACAAGCAGCAGAAAAATACATAACTTCAGCTATTGGACTCAAACTATGATCAGAAAAGGGAAATTACCCCAAGTAAAAGGGAATGCTTTCTTTTTGATAGGGAGTTTGCAGGGAAAAAAAAACAGAAGTGATAACTGTCCCAAAGTGAAAGTTAAGATGCAAAAATGTTTTACCCATCTTACATCTATAGCACTGAGCTCACAGATCTGCACCTGAAGCAAAAGAGAGGCAAATGAGATCAGAGTTAACTTAGTGAAAAGATGTGATTATGGAGAAAGGGGAACCGAAGTCTTGGATTAAAAGTCTGAGAATTACCAAAGTCAGAAGTACCAATTTGTTAAAGGACTGAGGAGATATCTCATAGCATACAAGTACTTCACAGAAGTGAAATAGTCACTAGGCCTAATGACTACCCAGCATATAAGATGGGAGTAGGGGTTAAATGGAGTGAGTAATTGAACTGAAGAAAGCTCAGCTGCATTTGTGCTCTTGCTGCCTGGCCTGTTTTAAATGAATGCAGGTATAAAACCAACCTGCACACTTTGGTGCTTACGTCAGTTTTTTTCAAAAACAATTACACGAGTGCATGGACCATAACCATTATGAAGCTGCATCTCAATAAATCATACCATCCAAAGTTACTACCCACTTAGTAGTGAGAGTAAGACATCTTCACTGTGGTAGAATATCTGGTTTTGGCCTTAATCATTTTGCTTAGGCAGCAGGCTACATGCTCACCATGTATTTTCCGAGACAATACAACTCCCAACCTGACATCACACACGCATAAAGAGCAAGTCAGGGGTGTCCAAAGGTGGTACTGAAAACTATTTTCATCTTATTAAAAGTCTCAATTGGTGCTAGGATACCTTTTAACTGGTTGACAGCCTTACCTTTTGTTAAGACAGTCAGGTGGAGTTGCAAAGTTGACAAGCCTTCCGTAGTAGTCTGCTAGACCTAAAATACAAGCATGTCATTTGGTACTAAACTATAGGCTAGATTTTGACAGTTTGTATATTTTTGGTATCTGTCTATACCCCTCTCAAACTATCTGGCTTTTGTCATACTCCTAATACTGCCAAAAGTAAGTTTCAAGTCCCATCTGCATTAGAGAGTCCAGCACACCTTGTACTTTGGCTAAATGTGACCATCAATTCTCCGAATAAACTAGGTCATTAACATAAGCAGCAGAGTACCTATAGTGAGGTCTCAGAACTTTATCTATGAGCCACAGAAAGGTGGTAAAAGCTCCATGAAGTCCAAAGGGTAAAATACTATAATGATAAAAAGACCTTCAGAAGTAGAGAACACAGCGGTCTCATTGGTTTCATAAGCGAGAGGAAAAAAGTTATGTTCTTACCATAACGTTCCATCTGTGTTGTCCATTTTCACTCAACCATCAACATGTGGGACTCCGATCCTACTCTCGGATCGGACTGCCTCCAATTTAGCTCATGGAAGCCTATAAAAACTCTCAAGCTCCTCCCTGCCCACAATGCCCCAGTCCCCATTTTCCTCCAATAATACATATAGATTGACAAAGAATGGAAATAAAAAAATAGGGAACCATACAAATTGCCATCACAGGAGTTCAACAGCATAGGAACATGAGATGCTGAATGTATCCCCATATAAATGCTTCTTCCTATAAGAGAGGGGGTAAGAGGGTGGAGAGTTGAGGATGAATGAAAATGGACAACACAGATTTAACGTTATGGCAGGAACATAAGTTCTTTAATATTGTCAATTTTCATTCATCCTCAACATATGGGACAGAGTCCCTAACTACCTGAGCTCTAGGTGGATCCTAAGGATGTTCGAGAACGGACGAACAAAAGGCCACTCTTCCTCTTGAGACCAGAAACTTTAATCAGTCACCACAAATTGTATGTGGATTTGACCAAGTAGCAGCTGCACAAATATTCATGCTAGCTCTAGATAGGAATACAATGGAAGATGCCACAGGTCTAGTAGAATGGGCCTTTAACATGTCTCTGGAGGGGAATATTCAGTTTTTTCCTATACAAAAGGAAATACATTCAGATATCCATCTGGCTACAGATAATTTAGTGGCAGCTTCCCCCAATCTATGGTGTGCAGAGGAAATAAAACAGTTGGTCTGATTTCCTTAAATCATTTGTACAGGGTAAGTAAAAACTTCACTTCCTTTGCACATCAAAAGAGAATGCAATATGTATTCTCCTTTGTTACTGAAATTTGGAAAAAATACAGGAAGGTTAATAGTGTGGACAATACTAGATTCTGATACCATCTTTGGTAGAAAGGAAGCATTGGTACACAAGGTAACTATCCTTATGTAAGACTAAATAAGGAGGTTATGAGGTTAAAGCCTGAAGTTCTGAAATTCTTCTGGCTGAAGTTATAGCAACCAGAAAAGCTATCTTCCACATTTTTAATCACATTTGCCTGCAGGTTCAAAAGGAGGCAGTCTCAGGACTTTAAGTACTAGACTTGGATCCCATGTGGGAATAGAATCTTTAAAAGTGAGCAAGACAGCACCCCTCAAAAATACTTTACAAATTATCAAGGAAGCCAAACAAGAATTCTGGAATTCCACATGGAAATTTGAAACTGCTGCTAGCTGAACTTTAATTGTATATGAACTTGATTTTTGGCTGGGTTGTTTAATGAAGGAGCAAGGACTGCATATAGAAGAGCTGTAAAGGGATCTATGCAAATCTTCACGCAATAAACAAATCATTTCCATTTGCTTTTGTATAATTTTCTGGTGGATCACTCACAGGACGATAAAACAGAGTGAACGGCAGAAGAAAACATAGGCTGCCTGGCAATTAATGAAACTGGAGAAATCATGCAGTCTGAGGTTTGAAATGTCTGGGTGAATCAGTCCTGTCAGATGAGACAGATGGGTCTGGAGTTGGATCCAGAATCCAAGGTGAAGACAAAAGATGAGGCCAAAGAAAGGGAAACCATACTTGGCAAGGCCAGTAAGGCGCAATGAGGATGACACTGCTCTTCAAACTGACTGCTTCCTGTAGAAATTTTGGGATCAAGGGAGTTGGGGATAGGCATATAACAGACCAGGGAGCCAATCAGGGAGAACACACCATCTCTCAGTGACTCCCCTTCAGGGGGGATTATGGCAAAGAAGCTGCTGCACTTGTTTAGGGGAGCTGCTAAGAGACCGCAGCAAGGTTGACCCCATTGATGGAAGATCATTTCCACCACCCTGTGGTTGAGGGACCACTCGCGAGGTGTCAAGATGGACCTGCAAAGATAGTCTGCTATCACACTCTACTTCCTTGGAATGTGCGTTACTACCAGAAAGTGTTTGGAGGCCATCGCCAATTGTCACACAGAGCTTCTCAATACAGGGGGGTGTGACAAATAAACACTGCCAGTCCAGCTTTCTGAAATTCTGTAAATAAACTAAGCCATTTGTGAATATTGATATGATTTATATAGAACTGTATGTTGTGTACTGAGCTTCAAGAATGTAACAACAGCATACCCTGCTGGAACATAGAAGATTAACTTGGAAAACTTCAAGAAATTAAGTTGAAATTAAGTACTTTATGGTGTTCTGTAAAGGTTGGTTTCAATGCAGCAAGGATACACTATGTCTAGAGCTTGACATTTTTTCTATTGTCTGGAAAGTAATGACTAGATTTAAAATATTAAGTGTTGTATTGCTTTATGACTTCCGGGCAGCTACACAGTTCTGAACAAACATCTGAGAGAGATCCATTTCTCACACAGGGATGTTAAAATTCTATTAGTTTCTGGTTTAGCATGGGAACGGAAGTCAGATGACAAAAAGTGAGGTCATCCAGGCTAACCTAGCAGTAATGTTTGATACTGATTGGGGAACTCTCTCCGAGACACTGGGCATTTTGTATTTTGTCTTGGACCTAGCAAGAACATCCACTCATCATCATCTGCATTTGCCTGTCTAAGACTTGGGGCATAGTATCTCTTTTAGATATAGATAGGAATATAGTAAAGATTAGTTTAGAAGTTTTCTATATTTATTTGAGACTGTCCTGCAGTATTGTTTTAAATATTTCCTGTAATTTTGGACTTGAAGTCATTGTGCTGAGTTATTGAGTATTGTCTTGTTCTTTTATTTATTATTAAATGTATTTAAACCTGTCTTTGTGGCGGATATTTGTGAGACATTTATGCTCTTAGAGTACTTGCATATATATTTGGTGACACTGTACAGGCCATTCCTAAACAGCCTTACAAGTCTTGGTCAGACTACCATTTGGATTAATGGTAACATTACAGAGTAGGATTGGACACCCTTTGTAAAGGCCTTATAGTAGCTGATAAGTAAGGGTGGCTGGTGGTACTATGTTAAAGTCTGGGCAGAAGGAGGCAGAGCTAGTAAACCTGTGCCAGCCTTTCCCAAGTGTGTGTGTGTGTGTGTGTGTGTGTGTGTGTGTGTGTGTGTGTGTGTGTGTGTGTGTGTGTGTGTGTCAGCTACTTAGGCAGGGACATTAGGCACTGGTTGGACAGAGAGGGTGCTGGAGGTCTTAGCTTGGCCACTCAGCTGAGATCTTAACCCTATAGCTGTGCCAGTGGGGAGTTATTGGGGATCTGGAGAAAGGAGGAAAACCCAGCCCCAAACTGACTTGACTGCTATGTGCTCTTAAAAGAAAGTGCACTTTACTGTGTGTGCACTTGTCATCCTCCCATTGTGTACGTCCATCACTGTTGCCAGTGGTCCGGACTGAGGCTCCTTCAATACTGGGCCAGTGCAGGGACGTCACAGCAGGTAAGATCAGATTCCTCCAGGTTTGTTAATATACCAAACTACTTACACAGTGTCTGTTTAAATCGCAATTGCCCCAAAAGGGAGTATGTCTTGGAGTGCTTCCAACGCAAGCAGCGCCACTCATCTCTAGAATGTTGATATGCAAATTGGCATCTTTGGTGGCTTAAGTGCCTTGAACCGTCTTCCCCAGATAAAATACCCCACCCAATCTGAAGCGTCAGCGGTCACTATGGCCTTGGGTTGAGAAAGTATGAACGGTCGACCTTAAGGCTGCCAACACTGCGTTCCACTAAGAGAGGTATAAGTTTTGCATATTTGAGTCGCTCATCTATCCAGACATAGGGTGACAGAAAAAAAGACCACTGTACTTCTAGCATTCATTGTAAAAGTCTCATGTGATACCTGGCCAGGGGGCACTAGGGTTATGGCTGCAGACATTGAACCTAGAGCATGCAGAACTTTTCTGAAATCTGAAATCTTCATATTGCAGATCCTTTTGACTTGGCTTCTGATAACCTGTACTCGTGATAATGGAAAGAACACAGCCATGGACTGTGTGTTGAAGATTGTGCCTATGAATTCAAGCTTCTGGATGGATTGCAAGCATGATTTGCTATTTACAGTGATTCCAATAATTAAGCAAGTTCTTAGTATCCAGTCTCTTGCTTCTACCAATTCATGCCTGCTTGGGGCAGTGATGAGCCAGTCATCCAAATATGGAAACACCTAGCTTCCCTGCAGCCTTAGATGTGCTGATACCACTGCCATACATTAGGTAAACACTCAGAAGAGCCGTGGTGAGACCAAAGGTCAGTGCTCTGAACTGATGGTGACTGGCTCCCACTTCGAAGTACAATAACCTCCTAGACTGTGTTCATAGTTATGTGATACTATGCATCCTGGAGGTTTATAGATCACATCCAGTCATACTTTTCAGAAAAGGCAGAATGGACTGTATCATGACAATCTGAAACTCTGTGTACATAACTGACTGTTTAGCGCACCGAGATCAAAAATCGTTCTCCAGTCCCCCGTCTTTTTTAGAACAAAAAAAAAACATGAGGACATTCCGGATCTTATTGGTCTGATGGGACTTCTTGAACTACTCCTTTTGTGAGCAACTACTAAATTTGTGGAGTTGCTGGCTCCCTCTGACTGAGGGGAACATCAGGGAGCTTTATCATCAGTGGGAGTAGAAGGAAAAAGGGTATGCAATATCCTCTAGTAATAATTCTTTGCACCCAAGTGTCATTTGTTATGCTTAGCCAGGCCTTTTGGTGCAGGGAAAGTTGACCCCCAACTACTTCAAAAGGAAGACAACTGGGTCACCTTTCAGGAGTACTGACAGGGCTGGTCAAAGAAAGCATCTATGGACCCTGTATTTTGTGGGCCTCCTCTGCCATTATTTCCCACCTCTGCCTCTGGGAGAACCAGTTCCACATGTCTTGGAATGGACCTTGGGATTTTTTGAACCACATTTTACGACCTCTCCATTGATTCCTTGCAAAGGTTCATTGGGGGGGGGGGGGGGGTTGAAAAACGTACTCTAATGGCAGACAAGGTCTTTCCATCCCTCTCACACATGGAATGTGTTTCTTTCACCGGGTGTCCTTAAAGCGACGATGCGTCAAATAGACTGTTGGCAAAAGAAGAGTTGAAAGGCTCTGCAAAAAACAGACGCATACAGTCATGCCTCCTGATGCATATGCCTGAACCCACCACCTGTAAGGCGCCTTCTTTTGCATTGGAGATGAGCCTCATGGATGAGGTCACAATAAATTGGAAGGTAAACTGAGGGCCACAGACGCTTGGGCTCCTTCAGTAGTAGTTCTTGCTAAACAGTTGTAAAGTTCATTGAGTAAATCAGTTTGCAATCTCGTGAAGTGCTTTCTATAATTCAACAAACATATGGCAAACATTGCTGAAGCCTGCACTCACTTCCTAAATCTGTCTATTGCCATAGACTCCCTATTAGTGGGGTGGACAGATGAACTCTTCAGCAAGTTCTCTCTTGGTGGCCACTACCACGACCATGGCATCAACCAGTATGACCTAACTCCAATACTGCCTTTCTAGTGGAGGTGCCATAACTCTATCTGGACTCTTGTGGATTGGGTTCAGTCAAGTCAGGTTCCTTCCAAGCCTTTCAACAAATACATTCATAGGTAGGTACTAGGCTATTGGCCCTAGGGCCTATATAAGCCTAGTCAAAAAGGTACCCTGGTTTTCGTCACCCAAGAAAATTATTCTCCTTTGCCCCTGAATAACCAGTGTGTATATTCAAACCTTGCACCTACTGCACATAAGGCAGTCACTCTAACCATTTGGCGGCATAGCTGAAATCTACCAACTCCCCAGCAGGCGGGGCTACCCAGGAGACAGACGGGCCCAGTCCTGAAGGTTTCCAAATGTATTAACTCTTCAGGAGATGGGTTGTGGACAGATCAGCCACCTTTCAGTTTTAGAGGTTCGAGGATGTCTCCTAAGGAGACGTCTGTCGGGTGGTGATTTGGGAGACCACTCTCCCTCAAAGTTGGTATGCATGGTGAGAGACTCATTCTGGTGATTCCAGGTGTTTCCTCTTGCACCAACTCTTCCTAGGGACTTCAAGGATAGTCCTAGGAAGTATCAGAAAAGGTTAAGAATCCAACACTGGGTAGGCTGGATGTTATGTCCCAGCAGCGAAGACTGGTGAGAATCATGTGACAATCAGTTGTGTGGTCAAGGGTGGACCAGAGAGGGAAGGACACACCTGATCTGAAGGCACAGAGAAGACCTTCACGACCTCAAAAGCTGACCTCCCAGAGGAGGAGGAGACCAATGGAACTGAGTGAGGGAGATCCTAGTCCACCAACACCCCTTTTTCCGTAGGCTGTCTGCCCGAGGAGGAAGCCAGAACTGAACTATCAAATGCCAAAACTCCGAGAGGAAGAGAAGGCTCGGAGAACCTCTAAGTCAAATGAACCCTCCACCCAGATCCATTGTGTGATCCAAAGAGACCAACTTCTTCCGAGTGCTGTGGGCCTATCTGTGTCAGATCTGATCAGATAACTCTGATCCCACAACTGGACTGAGAGGAGGAGTAAAACTGGAAGTCCCTGATCCGATGAAGTACAAAGTATAAGTGTAGCCTTCTGAAGCTGTTCTGTGACCAGTTCCATCACCATGCTTGCCACATCTGCCTCAGTGAAACTTTTTGAAAAGCAGGAAGACACTAGACGATGGCCTAGAGTACCTCTGCAGACTAGGGCTAACACCTGTACCACTTTGCGAGGGACAGTCCCTCTTTGGGCGGTTGTGTCCTGCAGGGGGGAGGCAAATGTCCTGATATTTTAGGACAAAAATATTTCCTAAGTTTTCTTCAATACTTGCATAAAATTAGAAGTTATGTACTCACCATAACGTTCCATCTGAGTAGGTGTATTCATTTGTCTGCAACCTGTGGGTTATGGATCCGATATCGGATCCGAACCGGCATGGTTTTCCAGCTATGGATCCAAGCTCTCAGCTCCTCCCCTCACCCATAATGCCCTGCTCTACCCTCATGACCTCAGATCGAGTTTGCCAAAGCAACACCCTGAAAAGGGTAACATAGAATATGCAGGAAACTGAAAGGCCAGGGGGATAGGAGGGCGGGATGGTTGCAGACAAATGAATACACCTACTCAGATGGAACGTTATGGTGAGTACATAACTTCTAAATCTGAAGTAGGATATTCATTTGTCTGCAACCTGTGGGACAGAGTCCCCAGCTACCTGAATCTTGGGCGGCCATCATGGAAGGATATTCCGGAGCACCGGAGCCAAAGGATGCTCTACCCCTAGATGCAAGATCCAACTTATAGTGGGAAATAAAGGTATGAGATGAAGCCCATGTGGCTGCTGCACAAATATCATCTAGAGGAATCCTAGCCTTGAAGGCTGCCGAGGTAGATACTGACCGGGTTGAATGGGCATGAACACCCTCCGGTACGGGCCTTCCTGAAGCTTGATAAGCCAATAAGATGCACTGTGAAATCCAGCGGGACAGAGAAACTTTAGAAATTGGCTTGCCCAAATTGAATTTTGCAAAGGAAATAAACAACTGGTCGGATTGCCTATGACCAGCCATCCTGTTCAGATAAAATCTAAGTTGCCTGTGAACATCTAATGAATGGAGCTTATATTCACCTTTGTTTTCATATTTAGGGAAGAAAACAGGGAGGTTAATGGACTGATTGATGTTTGCTTCAGAAGCGACTTTAGGAAGAAAGGACGGGTTGGTCCTGAGGTAGACACGGTCCGGATGAAATACCAAGTAAGGAGGTTTAGCTGATAATGCTTGAAGCTCAGAAACTCTCTTGGCCGATGTAATGGCTACCAAAAAGGCTGTCTTGTAGGACAAGAATTTGAGATCCACCGTAGCCGCTGGCTCGAAGGGGCGGTCAAGGCCTGTAGAACCAGAGAGAGGTCCCAAGGAGGAACCGCTTGTTTTATAGGGGCCTGAGAAGAAAAGTACCTTTAAGAAAAATTTTACACAATTTGGCTGACATAAGAGGATTAGAGTCATGGCCAATGTGATAATGAGAAATTGCCGCCAGTTGTACTTTGACTGTGGAACTGCTGGCACCATCGTTAAAGAGAGTGGTTAGAAAGTCAAGCACTAATGGAAGAGGAACCGTGAAGGGATTCAGGCCTTGCCGCTCCGCCCACAAAGAAAAACGTTTCCACTTGCTGCGGTAAACCTTTCTAGTGGATGGTTTATGAGCTGCCACCAAAATTGCCTTAACAGGTGACGAAATACCGGGAGTCCTGATCAAGAGTGGAACTGGAGCAGCCAAGCGGTCAGCTTCAGGTTGTCCAGATTCGGAGGAGGAATGCAGGATGGATGGCATATCAGATCCGGGATGGGATCTAGAATCCAAGGAGGATTCACCGAGTGAGACCTTAGGAAGGGGAACCAGATCTGTCGAGGCCAAAACGGAGCAATGAGAATCATTCTGCAACCCACCCGAGAGGCTTTCTGAAGAACTTGGAGCATCAGAGGCAAGGGTGGATAAGCATACAGAAGACCGGGTGGCCAAGCATGCACCAGAGCGTCTCTTGGGGAACCTCCGGGAGGAGGTATCAGAGCGAAAAAACTGTCGCACTTGGTGTTTGAGGGAGAGGCAAAAAGATCGCATGAAGGGGTTCCCCACCGTGCGAATATGCGTTCCGCTACTCGACAATTGAGAGACCACTCGTAAGGTGTCAGAATGGTGCGACTGAGCTTGTCCGCTAGGATGTTGGACCGACCCGGAATGTGCGTTGCTATTAGAAAGCGGTTGGTGGAGATTGCCCATTCCCAAACTCTCATGGCTTCTCGACAAAGAGGGTAAGACCTTGTTCCCCCTTGCTTGTTGATGTACCAGACCACAGACATGTTGTCCGATTGAATCGCAATTGTTCCCAAGGGAAGAAAGTCCTGAAGTGCTAGCAATGCTAAGAGCACTGCTCTCATCTCTAGAACATTGATATGCAGGAAGGTCTCTGAATCGTCCCACGTGCCTTGGACGGTCCGGCCCGCAAAGTGCCCCCCCCCCCACCCGAGGCGGGAGGCGTCCGTGGTCACCGTGGCGAGAGGGGGAGAAGCACAAAATGGGCGGCCCCTGTGGAGATCCGGGGAGTGAAGCCACCACAAGAGGGACCGCTTGCAAGCCTTGCTGATCGCAATGGGGTGATGCATGGGGAGAGCAAGGTATGACCACTGTACTAAGAGCGTCCACTGTAGAATGCGCATATTGAGCCTGGCAAGAGGAAGAAGTGCTATGGCAGATGCCATGGACCCTAGAGCCCTCAGGACCAACTCCGCCGGAACAGAACTTGAGTGGAGAATGGCCCGCACCTGGAGCTGCAGATTTAGAACTCTGTCCGCAGTGAGGAAGGCTCGTAAACTCCTTGTGTCTAGCCTGGCCCCTATAAAATCTAAGAGCTGTGTGGGTGCCAGGTTGGATTTCTTTGTATTTATTGTGATGCCCAGAAAAGGAGCAAGATGGAGGAAGGAGTCTCGCGCCAATAAAAGTAGATGCCTTGTTGGGGCGGTAAGAAGCCAGTCGTCCAGGTAGGGAAAGACCTGCACCCCCTGAAGTCTCAGGTGGGCCGCTACCACTGCTAATACTTTGGTGAACACCCTGGGGGCTGAGGTGAGACCAAAGGGAAGGACCCGGAACTGGTAGTGACTGGCTCCCAGCCGGAAGCGGAGGAACCTCCTGGAGCGCCTGTCCATCATGATGTGGTAGTACGCGTCCTTGAGGTCTATCGAGCACATCCAGTGATTTTCTCCCAGAAGGGGGAGAATAGATTGCAGAGTGACCATTCGGAATTTTTCTTTGGGGACTGCCAGATTCAAGAGAGAGGTCCAGGATTGGTCTTAGTTCCCCCGTCTTCTTTGGCACTAAAAAGAACCTGGAGTAGAACCCTGATCCGATCTGGTCTGGGGGGACGGGCTGGATGGCTCTTTTCTTTAGCAGATGGCCAATTTCTGCCAAAGCGGCCTCCCGTTGACCGGGTGGGACGTCTGGGAGGGACTTCAACTTTGGAAGGTGAAGGAAAGGGATGCGATATCCTCTGGATATGATTTGGAGAACCCAGCGGTCTGATGTTATGGACTCCCATGCCGCTAGGTGCCCCGAAAAACGCCCCCCGACTGCCTCCAGAGTGGAGCAGTCGGGCAACCCCTCAGGGTTGCTGCGCGGGCCGCTCAGAGAAAGGTTCCCTGGACCCGAAGTTTCTGGGAGCCCCTCTGCCTCTAGGGCGGCGTCCTCCCTGTCCTCCTCTGCCACGGAAGGACTGGTTGTCCGGAGCAGGCTGGGACTGCTGCGACTTCCGGAACCACATCTTCTTCTGACCCTTTTGGTTCCTAGAGTAGGGCCTCTGGGGTGCAGAGAAGCGGATTCCGACGGCAGACAGCGTCTTCCGTCCTTCTCGCTCTGGGTCAACGCCTCGCGAACGGTTTTGCCAAAGAGAGCAGAACCATCAAAGGGGGCGTTCGCAAATGACGCTTTGAAGGGCTCAGAAAAATCGCAGTGACGGAGCCAGGCCTGACGTCTAGTGACTAGGCCTGTCCCCGCAGCTCTAGCGGCGCCTTCCGTAGCGTGGGAGAGTAGCCGCATAGAGGTATTAGTAACTGACCTAAGAGTGGCCATACGGGTGGAGTGCAGAATCCTGTCCTCCTCCGAAATGGACTCTGGGGGAGATGCAGCATATTCTTTAATGAGATCTCGCTGCATCCTAATGACATGTGCCAAGTAGTTCAGCGCCCTTACCGAGAAGGTCGCTGAACTAAACATCCGCTTCCCCAAGCGGTCCATCATCCGAGACTCCTTGCTCGGGATGGACTGAGGGACTCTCCTGAGCCAGTTCCCTCTTGGTGGCCGCCGTCAACATGGCATCTACCGGAGGCCCCTTACTCCAATGGGCACGGTCGGACGGTGGGCTAAGGATCCTATCGGGCCTCTTAGGAATTGGCTCCACGGTGTCCGGTTCCTTCCACGCCCTGGTGGTAATGAGGTCCACCAGGGGGTCGGCAGGAGGGGACACCCAAGAGGTAGAAGGGCCCGCTTCAAATGCCTCCAAGAACACGGACTCGTCCGAGGAAGACTTGGGGGCAGACCACCCCCCTACGGAGCATTTCCATGATGTCTCCAAATGAGACATCCTCGGGGGGTGACCGTGGGGAGCCTTCCCCTTCCTCCAAGTCCGTGTCTTCTGTGAGAGACTCGGGGCAGTCAATGTGCCTCCTTTTGCACGTATGCTTGCGAGGGACGTCCTCTGGGGGGCTGTCAGAGGAGTCCTCGCAAGCAACAACTTGTTCCATTGGAGCAACTTGGGGCACAGAAGCGGGCTGTCCCAGGGGCCGGATGGTGGAAGCCTGGCCCAGTGCAGAGGGAGCGCGGGACGGAGCCGGAACAAGTGCCGGGGGTCCACAGACCCTCAACAGGGCCCTCTCCACTACATCAAACGCCGAAGGGGAGCCGACCTCGATCAAAGGATCCGACAATCGGCTCCCCCTCGGATCCGAAGAGTGGATCGGAGCCGGCCGCGCCGGATCCGAAGGGACAGTGCGCTCCGACACAGACGGCGCCGAAGGAGCACTGATCCCCCCGGATCAGAGGCTCGGATCCAGGCTCCGAGAGGTCGGATCCGATGCACTCGAGGGCAGGGTCGGATCCGAAGTACCAAGTACTATCGGCGCCGGCCCACCCCCGGCCCCCCGGCTGCTCGGCTCCAGCTGCTCCGAACCTGGATAGCGGGTCGGAGAAGGAGCAATAGGTTTGAAAAAGGGTGTTGAGCTCCCCCCCAGAGGGGGGGGAGGCAAGAGCACTCCCATCTGCATCTGGGCCTGGATGAATCTTCTCATCATCCGGTCCAGATCAGCATCCGAAAGGCTATATGTAGATCTCGACGAGGCTACCGAGGTAGGCCTGGAGTGCCTCCTCGATAGCCTCGACGGAGATCGGGTCTCCTCCTCCTCAGGACCCGTGAAAAGCACACTGGGGACCGGAGCCGAAGGAGGAGACCGAGCCGACACGGAGCCGGGGAGAAGCCGCTTGGCTGGCGGGGCCGAAACAGAGGTCTCGCCGCCGCTTGTGGTGCTTCTCCTCCGTCCTTTTCCTAGCATCCCTCTCCTCCCCAGAAACGGGAGGTTGAGTCCCAGAAGGAGGAGGGGGTGCCACGGAGGGAAGAACCGAAACCACGGTTACTCCCGAAGGAGCGGAGGTCGGAGCCGAGTCCGGCGGTAAAAGGCCTGCCAAGACAAGCTTGGACCTCCGCTCCTTCAGTGCCCTGGGGTTGAACCCTGCACAAATGGAGCATCCAGATGTGAGGTGTTCAACCCCCAGGCACCTAACACACCGAGTGTGGCCATCAGCCGGTGAAAGCTTATTGCCACACTCGGTGCATTTAGAAAATATAGATTTGGGCTGTTCAGCCATCCCAATCTATAAACAAGCTACTAACTAAAGTAACTAAAACAAAATACAAAATACACACACAGGCCCAACACACACACACTACGCCAACAGCGAGGGGAGGGAAAAAATTACTAAAATTAACTCTAAAGTAAAATATCAAGAGGAATACCTAAACTTTCACACAAAAATGAATAAAAAAACTTCAAAACTCTGTAATAACAGTTAGAAAAACTAGCACTTAGCTGAGAGCTATAGAAACCAATCCAGTCACCATGCGCGGCAAACGAGATCTGAGGTCATGAGGGTAGAGCAGGGCATTATGGGTGAGGGGAGGAGCTGAGAGCTTGGATCCATAGCTGGAAAACCATGCCGGTTCGGATCCGATATCGGATCCATAACCCACAGGTTGCAGACAAATGAATATCCTACTTCAGATCAATTTTTTTATCTGAAGCCCCAAAATGTTATATGAAATATCATAAGCAACTCAAATGCTACAAGAGTAAGCTTTTATTTTGGCAAAAAAGTGAAGTTCTATCCTCTGTACAGGCCATGGGTATGTTTTGTCCTGCAAAATCTGACATTTCTGCAAAAAATGTCCCACTTTGGGCATTTGGAAAGGTGGAAACTCTACTGCAGGCAAGGAGAGGGCACATAGATGGTACTGGATCCAATGACAAAGTAGACAGTCTGCGGAAAGGGTTTCGAATCAGAGTACTTCGGATCAGAAACCATCTTCGTCTTAGGATCTCAAGATACCATATTCTTCAGAGCTGAAGATTTATGAGGCATCGAAGTCAGATCCAACCTAAGCACTTTCCTCTTGGGTTCAGAAGAGGATGAAGCCTCAGCTGATATGCACCTCTTTGCATGGCCCCATTGATGGTTGGACCCAGAGATGGCTTGGGAGAAAGTGGAGGATAATATTCCCTTTCAAAATCAACTTCTTTTTCCTTTCTGTGAGCCCTAGGATTGAAGGATACATAGAAGTCACACTGCTTATTAAATATACAGGCTCCAAGCAGCAGACACACAATGAATACCCATCCGAAAAAGGCATCTTGTGTTCATAACTAGTACACTTTTTAAACCCTCTCTGACATTATCCTGCACAGAAAAACTTGTGTAAGAGGAAGTAACTGACAGCTGTAGACAATACTGTCACTTGCGTACTCGCATGCACACACACAGACACGCATGCTAGATACAAAAACATAACCTCAAGGGCAGGGAAGAAATTTTTGGGAAGTTTTAGATAAATTTGCCAGTTCAGTTTAAATAGTTTTATAGATATATATATCTATCTATAGTAAGGAGAAAAAACACAGCACAAAAAACGAGACCTAGAAAAAAAGAGTGCAGAAATCGTACCCTTATGTAGACATGCACAGAAAAAGGCAAACTAAAGAGAGAAAAAGAAGTTATGTCTTACCATAACGTTCCATCTGTGTTCTTCATCCATTCATCACTGATGGGAATCGATATCAAATTCGTCCATGAGGTTAATCTCACATGCAACCTAAGGGGCAGCAAAAGCTGCGGGTGCAGGTGTAGTTATGAGAACAGTCAGCCTTATACCAAGCTATCGCCAGCCAAAAACTCTCGAGTGAAGCTTTTACCCACAATACCCTTCCTCTGTGCTATCCCAGATCGAGTTTGTCCTAACTTAGTAAAGCAGAGACTGTTTGAGCAAAATCCCTAATCCAGAAGATGAACCCAAAGTGTCCCCCAGGAGCCTATAGCATGGGGAAGGAGGATGGGACGTGTTGAATGGATGAACACCACAGATGGAACGCTATGGTAAGAAAGTACAGTTTGGTACCTACCATAAATGTAGATAGAGTGTATACACTGCTGCAGTCATTACCACTTGGGTTATTCTGCCGTCAAGGCAGTTCCCCAGTCAGCCTGAGTTCCAAAGTCTTGGTCCGGCATCGGTTGCTGTCGCCTCCTCCCTGATGTCAGTGCGACAGGGGTACACAAGATGCAGCCGACGCCATTTTCTTCAGTTTTTCTTGCCCCAGATGTCAGGTGCCTCCAAATAGGTACACAATTCCAATTGCTAATGAAACACACAAGAAAAGCAAAAAACAACTTACAGCTACCAGCAAATACTCCCCATAGGTAGTAAGGGTAGAAGACATGGGTACGTACCAGCCAGTAAGAGGGGAAGGAGGGAAGGTAACCTGGACTGCAGCAGTGTATACACTCGAACATCTACATTTATGGTAGGTACAAAACTGTACTATGTTCATCGTGTTACGCTGCTGCAGTCATTACACTTGGGTAGAATCCCAAAGCTGAGGTAGGGTGGTTGGCTCTATTAGGCATTAGGGGTTACTATAAGGCCCTGCAGTACTGCAGTGGCAAAGCCAGCTCTGGATTTAGAGTATAGAGGCAGATGGTAATGCTTGGTGAAGGTATGTACACAGCACTCCAAGTTGTTGCTTCCAAAATATCCTTGGTAGGTACTCCTACTGAGGTAGGCAGTTGAAGTGGCTGTTGCCCTGGTGGAGTGAGATCTAATGCTGCTAGGTACAGGTTTTCCATGGTATGCGTAGCAGAAACGTATGCAATGTCCTATCCATTTTGAAATGGTCTGTTTTGAAATGGCTTTTCCCTGTGCTCCTGCAGGATATGCTACCAATTATTGCTCAGATTTACTGAAAGCGTTGGTTTTGTCCAAGTAGAAGCGTAACTGCCTGTGAATGTCCAAAGAGTGCAGTAGTCTCTCCCCTTTATTCTGTGGTTTAGAATAAAAAGTTGGCAGGTGAATAATTTGGTTTAGAGCCACACTGGATACCACCTTTGGCATAAACGTAGGGTTAGTTCTTAGACACCCTGTCCTGGTGGAAAATGAGGAAAGGTTCCACTGCCATTAGTGCCTGTAATTCTGAAACTCTTCGTGCTGATGTAATTGCCAGGAGCAGAGCAGTTTTCCAAGAGATATATTTTAATTCTGCTGTGTTAGCCGGCTCAAAAGGAGGTAAAGTTAGTTTTTCCAAAACAAAGTTGAGGTCCCAAGTTGGAGTAGGTGCTCTACGGGGCGGTCTTGTGTTTTTAGCCCCTCTGAGCTACTGTTTTAACAGAGGATTAAAGAAAATTGGTGGATCCGTGTTGTAATGAGCAGAGATGGCAGAGGCGAGGATCTTGATGGATGAGAAGGAGAGGCCTTTGTCCAGCATCTCAGTTAAGTATTGTAGTATCTGAGGAATGTCTGGGACAAGAGGGTTAAGGCTCTGAGCTTGGTTCCAGGCACAGAATCTCTTCCATTTATCCGAATAGGCTTTCCTGGTACTTGGCCCTTCTGGCCTCCAGAATGACATCTATAACAGGTTTGGAGAGAGGCATTGCTTGCTTGACTAAGGAATCTTCCATGCAGCTAAGTTTAAGGTCTTTAGCTGGCTGTGTAGTATTTGATTGTTGTGCTGAGTCAGCAGATGTGGGATTTGAGGCAAAATCCAGGGCGGTTCTTCTGCTAAGCTCCTTAAGACTGGTTACCAGTGCTGACGTGACCAGTCTGGTGCAATCAGGATCATCTTTGGCTCTTCTTGCCTGGCTTTTATGAGTACCTTTGGCAGGAGAGGCAGTGGTAGGAAAGCGTATGCTTGTAGGTTCTCCCAGCTGAATGAGAGGGCAATCCACTTTCCATGCTTGTGGATGGTAACTCCTTGTGCAGAATTTTTGTAGCTGGCAGTTTATTGTGGATGCAAACAGATCTATGCCCGGGCTCCACAATTTCTGTGTTATCATTCTGAAAATTTGTGGATTTTAATTCCCATTCGTGGGGATCCATGATGATTCTGCTTAAGTCATCTGCCAGTGTGTTTTTCTCTCCTGGCAGGATTTGTGCTTTCAGATGAATGTGAAGGTTTATAGCTGTGTTCCACAAGGTCATGGCTTGTCTGCATAGGGGGAAGGATGCCCCCTTGCTTGTTTATGTACCACATAACTGTGGTGTTGTCCGTCTTTATCAGTAGTTGTCCTGGATGCAGCAGGTCCTTGAAAGCTATAAAGGTATTTTGTACAGCTAGCATCTCTTTTTGATTGATGTGAAGATGCCTTTGTTCTGGGGGCCACGTGCCCTGAATACATTTGCCTGCCATGTGTACCCCCAAGGCGTAATCCGATGCATCTGTTGTCAGTGTTTGCCTGGCTGTGGGTTGTGTAAAAGGCTGTCCCTTGTTGATGTGACAAGCTCGAGTCCACCATTGAAACTCCTGTTGAAGGCATGAGATTAGTGGTATAACTGTTTCCAAACTTTGACAGTGTTGAGAACATACATTCTTTAGGTACCATTGTAGTTTTCTCATATGCAGTTTGGCATATGGAATTAGTAGTATGCAAGATGCCATGTAACCCAAGGCCTGCAGAATTTTTCTTACAGGGAGTTGGGTCTTTGTTGCCATCAATTGAAAAGTATTGAGTCAGTTGTCTGCTTGTCTGGCGTAACATAAGCCATCTGGGCCGTTGTGTTCAAGCTGGCACCCAGGAATATAATCACTTGTGAGGGCACTAGTTTTGATTTCTTTTCGTTTACTGTGTACCCCACGCAACTTAGTAACTTTTTTACAAACGCCAGATGCTTTAGAAGAATGTCCTTGCTCTCTGAATCAGGCAGTCGTCCAGGTACGGATAAATTTGAATTCCTTTCTGTCTGCAAAATGCAATTACTGGTGCCAGGCACTTTGTGAAGACCCTGGGCACAGTAGATAAGCCAAAGGGCAGTGCAGAGAATTGGTAGTGCATTGAACCAACTATGAATCTGAGGTATCTTCTACAGTTTTGTCCGATAGGGACATGCAGGTATGCCTCTGAGGTCCAAAGTCACGAGCCAAGCTTTCTTGCCCAGCATGGGAAGAAGCTGCTGTAATGTCAACATTTTGAATTTCGGAACATCCAGGTAAGTGTTTAGAGATGAAAGATCCAGAATGGGCCTCCAGGCTTTGTCCTTTCTGGGTACCAGAAAAAGTCTTGAGTAGAATCCTTGTCCTTGCTCCTGTGATGGACCTTTTGAATAGCTCTCATATCCATGAGTGCTGTAACTTGTTTTTGAGCCTCTGCCCATTGATTTGGGGGCAGATTTTGCATTCCTTTTAACCTTGGCAGTGTGAAAGTGGAACCTGTAACCTTGAAATACAATGTTGAGAACCCATTTGTCTTTGGTGATCATTTGCCAGTTGTGGTAGAAGAGTGCCAGTTTTCCTCCCAAGGGGGCTGCCAAGAGGGATTTGTTTGGCAGCTGTAGTGGGAAGTCATTGGAGCTGCTTTTTATATGGTTGGGGCCTGTCTTCCCCTTCTTTCTGGCCTGATGCAACCCATTGTTGAGGCCTAAAAGGACCTTGTGTTTGACCTCTACCACTTGGACGTCTGTATCTTCCCCTCGGAGGTCTGTCTGTAATTGGAAAGGACCAATTCTTAGTTGGCCAGTTTCTGTTAAATCTAGGAGGCTGAACCTGTAAAAAATCCTTCACCATTTGCATAGATTATGCCTTATCCTCCATTTTCTTTAATACCTCTTCTGCCTTAACTCCAAATAACACATCCTGCTGCAAAGGTGCATCCAATAATGTTGCTTTAACATGATCTAGTAACGTATGTTCTTTTAACCAAGCATGTCTTCTAATGACAGAGCCTGTAACTGCTGCTCTGCAGGAGGCCTCTAGAGAATCAAAACCACATTGCAGAGTATGCTTTTCCACTTGTTCAGCTGCATGCAATAAATCCTAAATTCTTTAAAATTAGGAGGATCTGATTCTGGAAGCATTCTTTGTTTTAACTGAGACAGTAAAAATTGCTGATATTTTTAGCATGTGAAACTGGCAATTTAAGGCTCTCATTGCTAAAGTTGCAGACGTATAAACTTTCTTTCCACATCTGTCTAATGCTCTGGAATCTCTGTCAGAGGGAATTGGATTCTTGGTTGATGAGGCCTTAACTCCTTTGGGTCCCTGAGAAATAGTTTCAGGGTCAGCTACAGGGCTTTTATACAGAAATTTATGTGAGTCAGAGACTCTGTAGTATCTGTCAGCTTTAAAAGGGGCTGGAGGTAAGGAATCAGGATTTAAGCTGGATTCAGTATACACATCATCCACAATATCTAACACTGGCGGAATAGCAAGGGGTCTGTATTGAGGTAATAAAAGGAAGTCTCTGAGCCTTTTCTTGGATTCTGAGTAATCCTGGCCTTCCCAGTGGAAATGCTCCTCCATGGTATGTAGGGTTTCCCCAAAGGAGTAGTCCTCAGGCGGTGAGGCTGATGGAATAGATTTCTCAGCATCAGAATCCTCATAAGGGGGTAAAGAGTATCCTAGGTCCGAGGATGAATCAGAAGAGATGGACACCTAGTCGGATGAGTCATAATCTGCATTCTGTCTAGGCCTTTTATCAGGAGGGGGATGGGACCCCCTGATCAGAGTGATTAGGTCCGGCCATTTTGAGCATTTGTTTCTTAGGCATGGAGGCCTGTCCTGGAGAATGCTGTATTTGTTTCTTTGACTTTAAGGAGGCTTAGACTTATCTGAGGGTTTAATGCTTAACTGAATAGGTCTGAAGACACCCTCTGTAGCTGTGGGGTGCTCAGCTACTCCGGATCCCTCTGAAAGGTTAGTCTCGGTAGGCTGAAGAACTTGCACATCCAAAGGCCCAGCCGTCTCCACTCGAGAGTCAGAGGTGGCTTGTAGTTCTACAGAAGCGGTCGTCAGGGGCTGCGAAGACGCCTCGCTGAAAACCGGAGAACCAGCGACTTGACCTAGAAGAGGCTTCATTGTCAGTTTTGGGCCTCAGACGCCTATCCTGGTTTTGCGCTTTTTGTGTATTCCGGTCGAAGTTCCGACGGCATGGTATAATTGAATTTTCTACCAAAATAATGTCGGGCAAAATCAAACCGACATTTAATAGTGCACTTGTTAAACCTAGCACAAAACTGACAACCAGTGACTTCGTGGTCAGGGCCTAGGCATGGGATACAATAGGAATGGAAATCCTTATGAGGTATTTGCTTCCCACAAGAAATACAGTTATTAACTTTTACTGACATCGGTCTGAGGCAAGAAAAAGTTTCCCCAACGGGGTACTTAGCTTTGCAGAAGACTTCGGTTCTGGATTCGGAATGAAAATCTCAGGAGACGGCAGACCGGCACTTGCAAACTGCTTTTGCTTCAGGCACCACGCAGCAAGATAGACTGAAGAAAATGGTGTCAGCTGCATCTTGTAAACCCTGTCGCACTGACGTCAGGGAGGAGGAGACAGCAACTGATGCCGGACCAAGACTTTGGAACTCGGGCCGACTGGGGAACTGCCTGACGGCAGGATAACCCAAGTGTAATGACTGCAGCAGTGTAACACGATGAACATCTAAAGATGCGTTTCCCGTATCTGTCCATCGTCCTGGAATCCCTATTAGGAGGTATGGAAAGGAGAAGAGGTTTCTGAAATCTCTTTCTTGGCAGCTGCCGCCACCACCATGACATCAACCAGGACTCCCTTAGTGAGGAGCATCTTGTCTTGGCGGGAGGTGAAACTTTTTGGGCCTCCGAGGGACCGGTTCCATAGAATCAGGAGATTCCCACGCCCTTCAAGCAACCAATTCCATCAACTCGAAGGGCGGGGTCGCTCAGGAGGTGGAAGGTTGGGACCCAAAGGCCTTCAGAAGCACAGACTCATCGTCAGTAGAGCTAACAGACTGCCAGTCACCCCTCTGCTTTAGGACTTCCATGATATCAGCAAAGGAGATATCCTCCATGGGGGACCGTGGCCAACCAATTCCTCTAAGTCGGTGTCTGATGTCAAAGACTCCTGCGGGGAATCTAAATGCCTCCTCTTACAAAGTCTCTTCCTGCGAACCTCATCAGTGGGGGCTTCTAGTGAGGTTTCAGTAGAGCAAGGGTCACCCAATTAGTTTACCTGAGCTCCGGGTCTTGATGCTTCACAGGGACCTGCGATGTAGAGGCAAAAAGTGGCACTTTAGGGGAGGAGGGACCGGACAACGTGCGTCTTAGATGATGCAACCCTCCTCATGGCATTGAAGGTACCACTGCTCCAACCCAAAAAAGCTGTTGGTTCTGAAGACTACGGCAACTTCCCCGAAGCCAAGACAGTGGGCTCCGAACCAGAGGACAGAACCAAGCTCATCTGTGCCGAAGCCTAGAGAGGAAGAGTTGTAACAGACGCATCGGTTCGATCCCCCCAAACCGACGAGAGTGTGTCGGCTCTCAGACTCTTCCAATGGAACCGAAGAAGCCAGGATTGACTGAGCCAAAGGCACTAGAACAGGCCTCAGCTCCGAAGGCTCCGCTATCCGATCCTCCTCCTCCCCCGGCTCCGAGAGCTCTGATCGGCTCAGAGTAGGAGTAGTCACAGCCGGTGGGATGGTCGTAGGCCCAGAAACCTGGTGGGTCGAGGCCGATAATTTAGCCATTGCAGAGTTCTCCAGAAGCCTCTGTACTACCCGGTCCACATCTACATCAGAAAGGGTCCTCGAAGAACAAGTTGAAGGAACCGAAGACGCCACCGATTGAAGGATTGGCGACTTCAGGTTTTCGGAGACAGGCTCTGAAAAACCTGCTCGGTGCACGACTCCGAAGACTGCGGAGCCTGTGACTGCATCTTCACAGTAAGGCTTGGAGCCAATGAAGTGGGCTCCAAAGACGCCTTTGAAGACTTCAACCCCTTCGATGACTTGAAGGTCTGGTCAGCCTTGTCCAAGGACTCCTGAAAATCTGGCTTCAATAAGCCTCTATCTACCAGCTTCCTCCTTCTCTCCAGTAAAACCCTACTACTGAAGGAATGGCAGATAGAGCAATCCTCCCGGAGGTGAACAGGCCCCAAACAATAAACACAAATCACATGGGCGTCCGTAATGGACATCTTCTGCCCGCATTTTGGGCACTTTTTGAAACCAGATTTTTGTTTCTTCTTATGGTCAGACATGTTAAACACCACCACAGAAACACTACAGAGGTTACTGAATGATCAATTACAATGTGAACTGCAATAATTTGAACAGTTCTAATCCAAAGAGAATATACAGTAACACTACAGCAGAAAACATGGTTACTGAAAACTAACCACACTGCAAACTCTAAATATAATAACAGTCCTAAGTCGCCAGATCCCTGAACAACTGTTAGAATATCTCTATAAAAAAAAAATAAATGTATACACACACACACTAAGTACACTATCTAATCACACTAACACACTATTTAGAAGGACAAACGGATAGGGAGTAACTAAGGAACAGCCAAGGGCCTAAGAGCAACCACTCTGCAAAGGACGATACTAGTCAAATTTTAAATAAAGAAAATCAAAGGCTTAATAGCCCAAAAGCAGTACAACAACTTCAGGTATTTAACCAATTATCAGCAGAATATTACCAAAAAACATGTAAATATAAACAAACTGGACCAAGCTTTGACGACCTGCGATGAGTTGCAGCGGCAAACAAGAGCTGAGGTAGGACAGATAGCATAATGAGATAGGGACCTGGCCTCGAGCTACTCTGAGATCTGCAGCTAGTAAAGCGGCCGACTCTGAGCCGATGGTTTGGCTCCGAACCCATGTGTAAGAATAAACGGTGAGATTGAACTTCACAACAAATATTCTACTATTCCCTCCCACAAAGCCGTACTCCTATGGCAAAAATGCTTTCAAAGTCCTTGGTCAAACCAACTCACCTACAGAAGTGGTTCCTTCCGCTAAACTACTTGTCGTTACTATTGACTAACACCTCAAGTTTGATATCCATATTCAGCAAAATATAAAGAAAACCCACCAAAAGCTAGGTAGACTGTGCAGGAACAATCTCTTTCTCTCCAACTCTACTAGGCATACTCTGGCCACTACTTATCTTCTTCCTTCCTTCCTTGTTATACGGTGCCCCTATCCTAACAAACCCGTCCTCCATCACCTACAAACTAGAAAATTGCTACAATAAAATATCTAAATTTGCCACCAAATCTAAAACTTCCATCCACCATTGCCTTACCCTACAATCTCTGAATTGGCTAGAACTCACAAACTACTTAGACTACCTCCAACTCACCACTGCACACAGACTTGTATTTCACCCAACAAAATGTCCAGCTCTAACAAATATCCTTCCCCCTTACACCACTAACAGAACTCTCAGATCTGAATATCAAAATTCTATCCACAAACCCAAACGTCCTGTTAGCCAACTTATCCTCTCTTTCTCACTAGGCAAGAAATGGAATTCTCTCCTTTCCACTCTAAAAACTATATCTAACTCAGAAAACTTCAAAACCCAGATTTTCAAACACCTGTCCACTAAATAGAAATGTACTCCCTTCACCCTACCTAATTCTAAGTAGATGCCCCCAGGAGGTTTTCTCCCAGGTTCCTAAGCTATCTCCCATACCTATTTTCCTATGAGTGGACCTAAGCTCTCTGCAACTCAAATAGCTACTTATCACACGATTCAACTTTGTAAATAGCATCTCACTTTAAATGAGTGCATGTTAAGTGTTTCCACATTTACAACATAAGAGTGTTTCCTCAAATGAATCTGTACAGTATTAACTCAACACCAACCACAATGAATTTTGATTACGCGTGACATTGAATGTACATATTTGTAAACCTCACCACAACAATAAATAGGACATGCTGGACGGATAGATTCCTGTCCCAGAGACTTCCCATGCTTTGGAACAAGATTCCAGTCTACACTAGGCAGAGATCCTCGCTAGCACTCTTCAAGAGAAACCTTGACGAGTGGAAGGGAAACAGTTTACCCCGGGGATCACTTCAGTGGCTCGGCTGGAAAGAGGCACAGGGAACTAATCTAACGGGGCGGCGAAAGCCAACACATTCTGGCTAGGCTTATAAATACCTTCGGGCAGATAGCCTAGTGCCAACTTATGAACCTATACAATGTATCTTTTATACTTTTGTCTCTTTGTACCTTTACTGTATTATGCATCTTGGAGCTTTTCTCCCCGGGCCTCCACTGAGAACAGGTCATTTGGGCCCAGTGGACTTTCCCGGTAATCAAACTGGAAATAAATAAAATAAAGAGAGAGCAGGGATTGGACTTGGTTTTGAGCCTCTGCCCACTGGTTTAGAGGGAGGTCTGGGAACCCTTTTGGGATGGCAGTGAGTGGAAGTAAAATTTGTACCCCTGGGAACCAATGTTAAGAACCCATCAGTCTTTGGTGATGGGAATCCAGCTTTTTTGCATGAAGGGCAAGTTTTCCTCCTAGCAGCACAATCAGTTGGGCAGAGGAGGAAGGTGGAGTTGAGAAGACATTGGGAATTCTTTCCTTAAGGAGGTGGTTTAGCACTCGCTGCTTTAGAGGTGGAGGCACTCCATTGCTTAGATCTCTGCATACCCTGAGACTGTAGTCGGGGGGGGGGGGGGTCTGTTTCCCCTGGGTCTAGTTTGAGATGGCCGTGAGGGGCTGGAAAGGACCAATGTTTCGAGGGGCAATGCCTACTGAAACTAGGAGGCTGTACTTGTAAGAATTCTTTGATTGTCTGCATAGATTTAGCTTTTCTTCCCTCTTTTTAAGAACTATTCTGCTTTGGTAGCAAACAGATTGTCCTTGTTCAAAGGAGCATCCAGTAACTTGGATTTGACATGATCTAGCAAGGTCTGCTCCTTAAGCTAAGCATGCCTTCTCAGTATAGAACCAGTGACTGCTGCCCTGCAAGATGCTTCTAGGGCATTAAAGCCACACTGCTAAGTATGCTTGCTGACTTGGCTTGCAGAATGCATAAGCTTTTCTGCACAGCCTGTAACGGTAGCTATGTTTTGCTTAACAAGTTCCATAATATGTTGTTGGCACTTCAGCATGTGAAACTGACAATTCAAAGCCCTAATGGCAAAAGTTGCAGAGGTATACACTTTCTTACCCCATCTGCCCAAATCTCTGGAATCCCTGTCCGAAGGGGTGGGATGTTTAGCTGTAGTTGCCTTGATACCTTTAGGCCCCTGGGAAATGATCTCTGGGTCAGCAGTAGGATTTTTGAAAAGAAATTTGTGAGTCAGGTATGCTGTAGTACCTGTCTGGTTTCCTATGGGCAGGGGGAAAGGTACCAGGAGTAAGACTGGATTCCATAAAGACATCAACAAATTCCAGGACTGATGGTATTGCTAAAGGCCTGTGTTGTGGCAAGTCTAGAAATTCTGAGTCTCTTTTTGGACTGAGGAAGTCTTGACATTCCCAGTGGAAATGCTATCAAAGTATGTAAGGTTTCACCAAAAGAGAAATCCTCTGGAGGAGAGGCAGGGGGAATGGATTCCACTGCATCAAAATCCTCATAAGCAGATAAGGGCATGTCTTCATAATCAGAAACCTCAGAGTCGTCGGACTCTTGGTCTGTTGAAGCTGTTGGGGACTGGTCTTTTCTGTAAGAAGGGGAAGGCTAACTTCCCCTAATCAGCATAATAAGGTCTTCTGCCATTCTAAGCATTTTGTTTTATAGCAAGGGAGCAGGTGCATGCACTTTGGTCATCTGTTTTCTAGGCGTAGCGCCTACTCTTGGCCTTAGAAATTCGGTTGTTTTAGACATAACTGAAGTATAGTCGGCTTGTATAGAGCATCGGTAGTACGAAGAACTTCCTGCGAAGCTGGTGCCTGCTCAGCGGCTCCGGACCCATCCAAGATAGAGACATCCGCCGGTTCCATAGTCGAAGAGTCTCGCGACATACCGGACTCCGAACTGCCAATCCACTGAAGCGGGCATCAGGGGCTGCAAAAGCACCTCACTGAGTACTGGCGAACTGGCAACTAGCTTAACGGAAGAGTCGTCGGCAGCTTTGAACCTGTGCAGTCTGTCTCTGTCTTTATCCTTACGTTTTTTTCGGATTATCGGTAGTTGGATGGCTTGCCAAAGCCATTTCAGAATATGGAGATCGAGAATGAAAGTATTTAGCGACAATAAGGGCCCGACAACGAATGGTTCAGGCGTTCAACAAAGCACAAAACCGAAAGCGAGGTACATCGTAGTCTGGGACTAGACAGGTGACGCGGTAAGAATGAAAACCTTGGTGTGGTATTTGCTTTCCACAGGCGAGACAATTACTAACTTTTTCTGACATCAGTTAGAGCAAGAAAAAAGAATCCACAACGGGGTACTTAGCTTTAGAAGACTTCAGGATGATTCAATTAGTAAACGAAAACTCAGGTAGTTGTCAACAGGCACTTGCGAACTGCCTCTGCTTCGGGCTCCTCGGCAAGAAAGACTGATGTAATGGCGTCAGCTGCCTGTTTTTTATACAGCTGACAACCTGACATCAGTCCTGGAGCGACAGCATCCAACAAAGAAATACTAAGTCTCTGGTATCCGGGAAGACTGAGGGCTACGTGCAGGCAGATAACCCAAGTGTGATGACTGCAACAGTGAAACACTAAGAACATCAGAGGAATGGGAGAATAAGCATAAAGCAGTCCCATGGGCCAATTGTGAATTAGAGCATCCCCCAGGGACTCCCCCTGCGGAGGAATTAGGTCGGAGTATTTGCTGCATTTGTGGTTGGACAAGGAGGCAAATAGGTCGCAGCAAGGCTGGCCTCAACGGCTGAAAATCTTTGCCGCTATGTTGGGGTTGAGGGACCACTCGTGAGGCAGGAGAATGGATCTGCTCAACTTGTCTGCAATCACGGAGTTCCCTGGGATATGCGTTGCTATCAGGAAGCGGCTGGAAGCCATCGCCCATTGCCAAACTCTCATACCATCTCGACATAGGGGGTATGACTTGGTTCCTCCTTGTTTTTTTGATATACCAAACTACTGACATGTTCTCCGATTGGATAGCAATTGTTCCCAAAGGAAGGGCAGACTGAAATGCTTGCAATGCCAAAAAGACTGCCCTCAGTTCTAGAACGTTTATATGCAGATTGGCTTTGAAATAGGACCATATGCCTTGGACCGTCATTCCCTGAAAATGACCCCCACCCCACCCTATCAAGGCAGCGTCCGTGGTCACAATGGCGTTGGACTGAGAGGGGTGATAGGAACAGCTCCAAAGTTCAGTCTCTGACTTCATCCACCAAGATAGGTCTTGCTTGTATTTGTTACTCGAACTTGGAAGGACAAAGGGTGGTGATTTGGATACCATTGGGTTAACGAAAGCCACTGTAGGAGTCTCAAGTTAAGTCTTGCAAGGAGTACTATTGATATTGATGCTGCATTGACACTAACAGCTGCAGGACCTCTTAAGCTGAAACCATGTTGTGGCAAAGTATCACTCGAAGCTGTATCCTTAGTCTTCGTAGCTTGTGATCTGGGAGGGAGATTAAACAAGAATAGGTATTGAAATTTGCCCCCTATAAATTCCAAAGATTGGGTTGGAGTCCAATTAGATTTCTCCCAGTTTAGAGAGATTGCCAAAAGATTTCCCAAAGACAGGGTGTAGTCCAAGGCTGTTACCAGCAGGTGCTTGGTGGGGGCAGAGAGGAGCCAATCATCTAAGTATGGAAACACACAGAATCCTTGTAGTATCAAGTGAGCTGTCACTGCTGCCATGCATTTGGTGAACACTCTGGGGGCTGTAGAGAGTCTGAAGGACAGAGTGAGGAATTGGTAATGATTGGCTCCAAGCCCAAAACCTTCTGGAGCATTTGTCCATTTTGATGTGGTAATATGCATCCTGAAGGTCTATCGAGCACATCCAATCGCCTTCCTCCAGAAAGGGGAGAATGGACTGAACCGTGACCATCTGGAATTTTGGCTGGGTGACGAACTTATTTAAACAGCTGATGTCCAAAATTGGTCTCCAGTCCCTGGCTTTTTTAGCACCAAAAAGAATCTTGAGTAGAATCTGGATCCGATCTGGTCTGGTGGGACTTTTTGGACGACTCTCTTTAAAACACAGCTTTTCAATCTGTAGAGCTGCTTCTTTCCTTAGACTAGGTGGAACGTCGGAAATTCATTTTGGTGGCTTTGGGTAGGAATTGAATGGAATTTAGTAACCTCTGGTTATTATCTTCTGCACCCAAGAATCGGTGGTAATTAGTCAGGCATTGGGGTGCAGAGAAAGACTTCCCCTGACTGCTTCCAGAGGAAAGCAATAGGGCTACTCTTCAGGAGCGCTGTTAGGGTTGTCCGGAGAACAAATCTTTGGAACCCCGATTAGGACCACCTCTGCCTCTGTAGAGGCATCTTCCAAAGAGTTGCCCCCTCTGCCTCTGGGGGTGAACTCTCCACATGTGTCACGAAAAGGACCCTGAGACTTTTTGTGCCACAATTTCTCACTTCTCTGATTCCTGGAAAAGGAGCGCTGAGGAGTGGAGAAACATACATCAATGGCAACCAGGGTCTTGCCATCCTGCTCACACCTGGCTAGCGTGTTCTTCACTTTAGGGCCCAACAGGGAAGATGCTTCCACTGGAGCATTAAGGAAGGAAGACTTAAAACGATCCGCGAAGTGTCATAGGCGCATCCAGGAGTGACATCTCATAACTACACCTGAACCTGCAGCTCTTGAAGCCCCTTCGGTTGCATGTGAAAAATAACCTCAGGGACGAATTTGAAATTGTTTCCCATCAGTGATGAATGGAATGAAGATTAACATCAGATTAAAGGTTATTCAAAAAACTTCTCTCACTTAAAATGACAAAACTCGAGAGCAGTCAGCAACCACATCTGGACACAGAGTGGAAAACGAGATCTGAGGGGAATGGGGAAACAGGCATTGGGGGGTAGGGAGGAGCTCCATAGTTTGTAGGTTTCAATGAGCTGAAATGGCGGCCGAACAAGATCAGAGGGTTGGACTCAAGTCCTATATGTTGAGGATGAATGAAAATTAACATCAGATCAGTAGATTTGTGTTGACGGTTTCCGTTTTTACTTAATGCATGGGTCTAGGATCCAGCTTTGGCCACTTTTAAGCTTTGGATCCTGTGTTCAGGCACCTCTCCTACCAATAAACCCTGTGTAAGGCACAAGCACTCTTATCAGGTTTGACCACCAATAAAAGGGAATTTAAAATTAAAAAAGGTTTTGACAAACAACTTGGCTAATGTAAACACTGCCCACCTGTGAAGAGAGAGAAATTATCTTCAGGAGTCTAGATGAGGTTAGCTAGAGCTATCTTGAACTGGACACAGAAGAAAACTAAACAATAAGGAAATTTACATGGTTGCAGGAACCTTTATTAGTATAAAGTATCTCAACAAATTATACCAACAGAAATTACTACCCACTTAGTAGTGAAACATCTTCACTATGACAGACTATTTGATTTCGGCCTGTGGGAGGGTAGTTAAGGAAGAAGTGAAAATGACAACACAGACCTGCAGTTACCACGAGTACACAACTCTTATCTATTGTTGTCTTTTCTGTCCATTCTTTAATGTATGGGACACCATCTACAGCTACTTTCTTTCTTTCTTAGGAGGGCAGAAAAAAAAAAGGATATTCTTGAGGGCAGCTGAACCAAAGGAGGCTATGCTTCTGAATGCCATAGCCAATTTATAATGCAAGATGAAGGCATGCACCTTGGCTCAGATATCGAAAGCTGTAGACGAGGTCACAGATTCACTGGAATGAGCCTTTGAGGTCGAAGGAAGTGGAAGTACCCTTTCTAGATAAAGGAAATGCACTGTGACAGCCAGTGCGAGAGGGTAATTTTGGACAATGCTTTTCCCAATTTAGTAGTACAGAAGGGCATAAATAACTGATCAGATTTCCTGAAACGTTTTCTCCAATGTAAATGAAAACATAATTATGGACAAACAGCAAATGCAGGGTATATTCACCTTTGTTCGAAAAATTGTGAAAGAACATCAAGATTTTGATCAGTCACAGCATGAAGTTATGGGAAAGAGTAGTGGAAGCTAGGTTAAGAAGGGACGTGATAAGTGATAAGCACTATGGTTTCATGCCGGGGAAAAAGCACTACAGATGCAATGTTTGCTCTGAGAGTGTTGATGGAGAAGTACAGAAAAGGTCAGGAGGAGTTGCATTGTGTTTTTGTAGACTTAGAGAAAGCATATGACAGGGTGCCTAGAGAGGAGTTGTGTTATTGTATGAGGAAGTCGGGAGTGTCAGAGAAGTATGTAAGAGTGGTACAGGATATGTACGAGGGTAGTGGGACAGTGGTGAGGTCTGCGGTCGAAGTGACGGTGGAGTTTAAGGTAGAGATGGGATTACATCAAGGATCAGCTCTGAGCCATTTCTTATTTGCAATAGTGATGGACAGATTGACAGACAAGATCAGACAGGAGTCCCCATGGACTATGATGTTTGCAGATGACATTGTGATCTTTAGTGAGAGTAGGGAACAGGTACTAAGACAGAGTATATGTGTGTGAATGAGAGGGAGGACAGAGAAATGGTGAGGATGCAAGGAATAAAGGTGGCGAAGGTGGATGAATTTAAATACTTGATCAATAGTTCAGAGTAATGGTGAGTGTGGAAGAGAGGTGAAGAAGGGAGTACAGGCAGGATGGAGTGGGTGGAGAAGTGTGTCAGGAATGATTTGTGACAGACTAGTACCAGTAAGAGGGAAAGGGAAGGTCTAACAAGAGGGTATTGAGACCAGCTATGTTATATGGGTTGGAGACGGTGGCATTGACAAAAAGGCAGGAGTTAGAAATGGATGTGGCAGAGTTAAAGATAAGATTTGCACTGGGTGTGACTAGGGTGGACAGGATTAGGACTAAGTATATTAAAGGGTCAGCCCAGGTTGGAAGGTTTAGAGACAAAGCCAGAGATGAAAGATTACATTGGTTTGGACATGTGTCGAGGAGGAATGCTGAGTATATTGGGGAAAAAGATGCTAAGGATGAAGCTATCAGGTAACAGGAAAAGAGGAAGGCCCAAGATAAGGTTTATGGATGTGGTGAGAGAGGACATGCAAGTGGTTGGTGTGACAGAGCAAGATGCAGAGGACAGGAAGGAAAGAATGTGCGAATTTGACATTAGAGACCATTTTAGACAGCGGCAAGGTAAACCACAATTTAATATGACCGTGGATGAGTACTCTGATGGATAATTTAGGTAGGTTAGGGAACATACGAATCATGAAGCCTGATAAAGGTAACGGAGTGGTGATAGTGAACAACAATGATTACATAAGTCTTATGATGCCTATGCTTATGGAAGATAATTATATCAAAACCAGTATTAATGAAATTAACATTGCTTATAGAAAAGTGGATCTTCTTTTAGAGGATATGTTGTTCCAGGGTGAATTGACTGAAGTTGATTATGAATACATGATTAATACATTCCCTGTGGTCAGTGGGATTTTTGGCATACCCAAAATTCATAAAGGACTGGATAATGTACAGTTTAGACCTATTGTAGATGGTAAAAGGAGTAAGGTGTGTTTTATTAGTCAGTTCTTGGACCACCATATGAAATTGGGTAATAGGAGATTTCCCCATATTACCAAGGATTCTTGGCATTTTTTGGAGAGGGTGAAAAGTTTGGAAGTTAATGGGAATATTTCTTTTTTAACTATTGATGTTTGTAATTTGTTTTCAGTTATACCACATGTTATTGGGTTATCCTGGTTGGAAGAACAGTTGCTGGCCACAGGGGTGTATGAGCAGGACCAGATTAATGTTTTTGTTAAACTCATGGAGGTGGTTTTACATTTTGAAGGGCATTATTTTAGACAGTGTACTGGAGTGGCCATGGGTGCCGCATGTGCCCCTATTTATGCCAACTACATTATGGCTTATTGGGAAGAACAGTACTTGTTTAATAGTGAGTTTTTCAAATTTGTTGAGTTATACTCACGTTTTTTGGACGACAGTTTTATTATTTGGGATGGTGATTTGGTTACTTTAGAGGCTTTTATCAAATACATTAATAGTACAGTTTGGTTTCTGCAATTTACACATGAAATTAATGACAACACCATTACATATTTGGATGTTAGATTGACTTACGACAAAGTAAATGGTACCATCGAATCTAACATATACAGGAAACCTACGTTTTCCAACTCATATCTTCAGTACAACAGCTGGCATCCTAACCATCAGAAAAAGGGCTATTGTTAAGGGCCAAATGGTTAGAGCAGCCCGGATGGTTAGTGATAACTATTTATTGGACGAGTTGGATTTTATGTTTTTTTTTTTGTTTTTGAATAGAGGTTACCCGGAACAACTATGTTTAGATGTACGCAGGGAAATCGAACATAAGAGACATTGGTGTGATTCAAGCTATACTTGGGTCAGAAAACAACCACTGTGGTTACAGTTATGTGCATACAAAAACAGCTTCCTTGACAAATGTATCCTTAATGTTTATTTCCACATATAATAGGGATTCTGATGTTATTAAAAAGATGATTTACAGGAATTGGAGTATTTTTCAGATGAATAAAGATTTTGCATTACATTTTGGAAAGAGACCTATGTTTGTTTATAGAAAGGATTTAGCATTTAAGGATATTTTTGAAAGGAATCTATTTGTTAAGGGGCCTTCCACCAGTAGAAGTATTGAAACTTTAAATGTGGAAGATGTTCAACATGTTCCCATACCTTGTCAACAGGTAGTAGGGTTAGTGGTTTAACAATTGTTTTATTTCCATTTCAGGCCATTTTGATTGCTACACTAAAAATGTGGTTTACCTTCCCAAATGTCAGAATTGTACTGCCTTTTATGTGGGCAAGATGTGTAGGCATTTCAGGGAAAGGATTAAGGAACACTTATTAGATATTAAACATATCAAAACTACCAATGCCCTAACAAGACACTTGGTGGGTAATGCTGATCACACGTTCAAATTTTGTATTTTACAAGTGATGATTGATCAACAGGGTAGGATTACTGATTTACATTTGGACGTATGTGAATTAAAATGGCAGCTCAGGTTGAATGCCCACAGTTATCCTGGGCTCAATGATTATAGTTCCAGTAAGCCTTTACTTAGGTTGAAACATCATGGGATAGACATAAATTGATATGTTAATTTTATTCCTTATATTCATACTGGAAAATCAACAAATATATATACATATTAATATACATATTTTTTATCCATTAATTTTTAAATCCATTTTTAATTTTTTTATTTACAGCATTTATATTAAAATTTCCTTTGGAGTCTGGTCTTATTATATACACATACATTTATGTGTACGCACACATATACCTTTTCACATTACATATTAATATATTACATATTACATTTTATTTCTTATTTACTCATACATTTCATTATCTGTTTATATAATTTTTTTATTTTTGGTTCATATTTTAACTTTTTTATACAACCTATATTTTTTTATATAGGTTTTATTACTTTGTTACTTCCGTGAAAGGGACAGAAGTGCAACACTGTTGTTAATGTGCAACTATAGCCAAGTTTTTGTAGGGTTTTGACAATTACAATTGATTGGGCTTAATTGTTTTATGTAATTAAATGTTTAATTGGTTTGTTTGTATATTTAAGTGTGTTTCGATATTGGTTCAACCATTCTGATGAAGTCCGAGTTTTGGGACGAAACCTAGGTAAATGGTGAACCGTGTATGAAGTTTTGCTGTTGGTAATAAATTCGTTTTGGCTTGGACTTTGTTTTCGTTGACTTTTTTTTACAGGAAGAAAAGGAAACAGATGATCCGCTGTGGAGAACCCTAATGGGAAACCCCGAAAGAAGACGAATACCAAAATTTAGGGACTGATTAATAAAGATATTCAGAAGCCACCTTAGAAAGAAAAGGGTTGGTTTTCAGGGATACTCTGTCCATGTGAAAAATCAGGTAGGCAGGTTTTGAGGATAGGACATGTAGCCCAGAAATTCTCATGCCAGGAGTGATGGCCACCAGACTGAGTCTTCCAAGATAAAAACATCAGATCAGACCTAGCAGCAGGTTTGAATGGGGGCCCAGTCAAAGCCTGCAGCACAACAGTAATATTTCATGGAGGGACTGATCTCTATGCAGAGGATTTAGCAGAAAGGTACCTCGCAGGAAAGCCTTGAATAATCTGACAGATTCAACATGCGTATTATTTTTTACCCAATAGCTGGCCCAACTATGGAAAAGATGAATGAAGTAGTACAAAATTGTTGTAAGAAGGGACAAGAAAATGTCAGCATTTTTCATATCACCCAAATGCAAAGACCTTTTCCATTCGCTCAAATTTTCCTACTAGAGGATCTTTGGGAAAATAAAGATGAAAGTCTGGATCGAACCATAATGGAAATGAGGAAACCATGCAGTTGGTTTTAGGGACTGTATGCTCAGGCGAGCTGACCTTCAATATGAGAAATGGGTCCAAGTCCAGCACCCAAGGAAGGTGGACTAGAAGCCAGAGGAACAGGAAACAGACTTGAGGCCAATAAGGGGCTATGAGGATGACTGTGGCCTTCATCACAGATGCCATCTGAAGCATCTTTGGAATACTGTTCATCGAGGGAAAGGCGTACAGGAGTCAGGCGAGCCAAGGACACACTGGAGCGTCCCTGGGGGACTATAGCAAACAAAGTACAGTTGTGTACACTTACCATAAATGTAGATGTTAGAGTGTATTCACTGTTGCAGTCATTACATTTGGGTAATCTGCTGGCAGGTTGCCCTCAGTCAGCCTGAATTCCAAACTCTTGGGTCCTGCATCTGTTGCTGTCTTCTCTTCCATGATGTCAGGTCGTCAGGGGTATAAAACATGCAGCCGACGCCATTTTCTTTCGTTTCTTTCCCCCGATGCCAGGTGCCCCCAAAAAGGTAGCAATATTCTAAATATATACATATATATATATATATATATATATATATATATATATGTATACATGCATCAATATAAAGTTCAACTTCATCTACAAGCAAATACACCACATAGGTTGTGGAAGACAGAGAAGGAAAGAAACTGTAGAATGACAGGGGGGATGGTGGGAGGGTAACCTGGACTGTAACAGTAAATACACTCGCACATCTACATTTATGGTAAGTGTACACAACTGTACTATGTTCTTCGTGTTTCACTGTTGCGGTCATTAATTTTGGGTAGAATCCCAAAGCTATGGTTGGGAAGCTGGAGTTAAACAGCATTAGGTGAGGCTATAAGGCCCTGCAGCACTGCAGTGGCAAAGCCTGCCCTGGACTTAGAGTAGAGGGGGAAATGGTAATGCTTTATAAAGGTGTGAACAGAACTCCAAGTAGCAGCCTCTAGAATGTCCTTGGCTGGTTCTCCTCTGAGAAAGGCTGCTGAAGTAGCTGCAGCCCTGATGGAATGAGACCTAATGCCCTTGGGCTCAGGTTTGCCATGGTGTAAGTGGCAGAAACGGATGCAATGGCTTATGCACTTTGAAATTGTCTGCTTTGAGATAGCCTTTTCTTCTGATCCTGCAGCATATGACACTAGTAATTGCTCAGTTTTTCTTAGAGCTTTAGTCCTGCTCAAGTAAATCTTGGTTGTCTGTGTACGTCCAAGGAATGCAGAATTCTCTCCTCCTCGTTCTGCGGATTTGGATAAAAAGTTGGCAGATGAATTGTTTGGTTAATGGCCACACTGGAAACGGCCTTAGGCATAAAAGTAGGATTTGTCCTCAGAGACACCCTGTCTGGGTAAAATATGATAAAAGACTCTACAGCCATGAGGGCCTGTAGCTCTGAAACTCTTCTTGCTTAAGTAATTGCTAGTAGCAGAGCTGTCTTCCATAAGAACTTTATATCAGCAGTAGAAGCTGGCTCAAATGGAGGCAGGGTGAGTTTTTCCAACAAATAATTGAGGTCCCATGCAGGTAATGGTGATCTTCTAGGAGGCCTTAAATTTTTTGCTCCTCTAAGATGCTGCTTTAGTAAAGTATGAGAAAAGATTGGTGGCTTTGTATTGTAATGAGCCAAAATGGCAGAGGCATGGATTTTGATTGATGAGAAAGATAAGCCTTTGTCAGGCATCTCAGTTAAGTATTGTAATATCAGAGGAATATGCGGTTCAGCTGCATCAGTTCCCTGTGCTGGATTCCAGGCACAGAATCACTTCCATTTGTCAGCATAAGATTTTCTAGTACTAGGCTATCTGGCTTCCAAAATGACATCCATCACAGCTTTACTGAGAGATGTCTGTATGATTACAGGATTAGCCATGCTGCCAGGTTCAGAGTCTGTAGCTGAATGTGCAGGATCTGATTGTTTTGCTGCGACAGTAGCTGTGGTTTTTGAGGCAAGGTCCAAGCTGGGTATTGAGACAAGTTCTTTAGGATTGGGTACCAGTATTGACAGGGCCAGTCCGGGGCAATTAATATGTTTGGCTTCTCTTGTCTCACTTTTAGGAGCACCTTGGGTAGAAGAGGCAGAGGAGGAAAGGCGTAAACTGATAGGTTTTTCCAACTGAAGGACAGGGCGTCCACTTTTCATGCTTGTCTGTGGTAAGTCCTTATGCAGAATTTTTTCAGTTGATAATTTTGAGGAGAGGCAAACGGGTCTATGTCTGGGCTCCCCCATTTATCTGCTACCATGCTGAAGACTTGTGGATTTAGTTTCCACTCATGAGGATCCATAAGGTTTCTGCTTAAGTAGTCTGCCAGAGTGTTTTGTTTTCCTGGCAGGAATTGAGCTTGAAGATTTATTTGGTAGGTCAAAGCTGTGTCCCACAGTGCCATGGCTAATCTGCAAAGGGGGTAGGAGTGTCTGCTCCCTTGCTTGCTTATTATACCACATGACTGTGGTGTTGTCCGTCTTTATCAGTAGTTGTCCTGGATGAAGTAAGTCCTTGAGGGCTGTTGAGGCATTTTGAACAGCTAGCATCTCTTTCTGGTTGATATGTAGATGCATTTGATTTGGTGCCCATATGCCCTGAATGCATCTTCCTGCCATTAGGGCCCCCCAGGCATAATCTGATGAGTCTGTTAAGGTTTGGCTGGCAGGGGGTAGAGTGAAGGGCCGTCCCATGTTTTGGTGACAGGCCTTTGCCCACCATAGAAACTCCTGTTGCAGGCAGGGGATGAGAGGAGTCATTGTTTCTAGACTGTGTGAATGTTGACTCCATAAACTTTTTAGGTACCATTGAAGTTTTCTCATATGCAGTCTTGCATATGGAATTAGTAGGATGCAGGATGCCATGAAGCACAGAGCCTGCAGAATTTGTCTTGCAGAAGACTAGGTTTTTGTTGCCATCAGTTTGAAGTTTAGTCATTTGCCTTTGTCTGGCGTGAGGTAAGCCATCTGGGCAGGTGTATTCAAGCTTGCACCCAGGAATGTTATCTTTTGAGAGGGTACCAGTTGTGATTTCTTTTCATTTATTGTGTACCCTAGGCCTGTTAGAAGCCTTTTCACAAACCCCAGGTGTCGTAGAAGAGTGTCCTTGTTCTCTGCTTGAATGAGACAGTTGTACAAGTAAGGATATATATGAATACGTCAGTCCGCAAAATGCAATTACTGGTGCCAGGCACTTTGTAAAAACCCTGGGCGCAGTAGATAAGCCAAAGGGCAGTGCAGAGAATTGGTAATGCATTAAGCCAGCATTGAATCTGAGGCATCTTTTGCACGACTATCTTATTGGGACATGCAGGTATGCCACTTTTAGGTCTAACGTCACCAGCCAAGCATTCTTGCCCAGCATGGGCAGAAGCTGTTGCAAAGTGAGCATTTTGAATTTTGGAATGTCCAAGTATGTGTTCAAAATCGATAAATCCAGTATTGGCTGCAAGGCATTGTCCTTTCTGGGTACCAATGACAGTCTTGAGTAAAAACCTTGCCGTTTTTCCTATTCTGGTACTGTCTGAATGGCCCCCATATCCATGAGGGACGTAACCTGTTTCTGTGCCTCTGCCCATTGTTTTTTTGGCAGATCTGGCCAACCATTTGTCATTGGCAGAGTGTGGAAATGGAATCTGTATCCCTGTGATACAATGTTTGGTACCCACTTGTCCTGGGTTATTAACTGCCAGTTTTGAGCAAAAAGTGCTAATTTTCCCCCTATGGTGCTGCCAAAAGATAAGTGTTTAGTGTAGGCAGAGGGAAGTCATTAGGATTGCTTTCTGTAGGTTTGCACTTTATCTCCTCCGGATTTGGAGGTGGATGTGCCCCATTGCTTTGACCTGTATGAGTCTTGAGCCTGGTACCTGGACCCCTTAGGGAGTCTGGATTTGCCCCTTTGAGCTCTGTCTGACACAGGAAAGGACCAATTTTTTGTAGGCCAGTGTCTACTGAATCTAGGTGGCTGCACTTGTAAGAAATCTTTAACAGTTTGCATAGACTTAGCTTTGTCTTCCATTTTCTTTAAAACCTCTTCTACCTTAATACCAAACAGAGAATCATGCTGTAAAGGTGCATCTAGCAATTTAGCTTTAACATGATCAGGCAAATTTTGTTTGTTTAACCAGGCATGCATCCTAATCACAGATCCAGTTACTGCGGCCTTGCAGGAGGCCTCTAAAGAATCAAAACCACATTGCAAAGTATGCTTTCCAACTTGTTCAACTGCATGCAATAATTCCTGCAATTCCTTATTTTCTGCACATTCTGAAATCATCATTTTCTGTTTCAACAATCCCATAACATTTTGTTGGTACTTAAGCATATGAAATTGACAGTTTAAGGCCAGGATTGCCAAGGTTGCAGATGTATAAACCTTTTTTCCCCATCTGTCCAGTGCCCTTGAATCTCTGTTTAAGACGGTAGGGTTTTTTGCTGTTGAGGCCTTAACTCCCTTTGTACCCTGTGAAATAGTTTCAGGATCAGCAGCAGGGTTTCTAAATAAAAATTTATAAGAGTTAGGGACCCTGTGATACCCGTCAGGCTTACTGGGAGCTGGAGGTAAGACGTCAGAGGTCAGGCTGGACTCCAAAAACACATCATCCACAATGTCTAAAATAGGGGGAATGGCTAAAGGCTTGTGCTGAGGGAGAAGGAAATCCCTGAGCCGCTTTTTTGATTCTGAGAAGTCTTGACTCTCCCAATGAAAATGCTCCCTCAAAGTATGCAAGGTTTCTCCAATTGAATAATCCTCAGGAGGAGATGCAGATGGAATAGACTCCTCAGCATCAGAATCCTCATAGTGCTGTAAAGATAATTCCTGATCAGATGAAGAATCAGAAGAAATAGAAACCTTATCTGAAGATTCATAGTCAGTGTCTTGCCTAGGCCTCTTATCTGGAGGAGGATGGGTACCCCTGATCAAGGTAATAAAGTCTTCAGCCATTTTGATCTGTTTTTAGGCATAGAGGCCTGTGCACTTGGCTCAGGCATTGGTCTTTTAGTTTTAGAAGGCGTCTTTGCCTTTGGTTTTGCAGCTTTCGTCGGTTTGATATAAAAATGTTGAGGTCTGAATACACCCTCAGAAGCCGGTGCCTGCTAGGGCAGTTAAATTGGTTTCCAAAATACTTAGATGCAAAAATATACTGACGCTTAATAGTGCGTTGGTTAAATCTAGCACAAAACCAACAGCCAGGCACGTCGCGATCAGGGCCTAGGCAAGGAATACAGTATAAATGGAAATCCTTATGAGGTATTTGCTTCCCACAAGTAATACAATTATTAACTTTTTCTGACATTGGTAAAGAGCAAGAAAAAAAGTTTCCCTAATGGGGGTACTTAGCTTTAATGAAGACTTCGGTTCTGAAACTCAAACTCGAATATTTCAGTAGTCGACCGACCTTTGCAGAATGCTTCCGCTTTGTGCACCGCGCAGCAAGAAAGGCTAAACAAAATGGCGTCTTCTGCATGTTTTATACCCCTGACGTCATGGAAGAGAAGACAGCAACCGACGCAGAACCCAAGACTTTGGAATTCTGGCCGACTGAGGGCAACCTGCCAGCAGATTACCCAAATGTAATGACTGCAAACAGTGAAACACGAAGAACATCTTGTATTTGGTGTTGTGGGGAGAGGCAAAGCCATTTTAAAAGGTTGGCCTTAGCAGCTGAAAACCCGCTCTATTAATGGATTGTAGTGCCGCTCATGAGGGAGTAGGATAAACCAGTTCGACCTGTCTGCAAGGATACTGGATTTCTCAGGGATGTATGTTGCTAAGAGAAAGCATTGAGAAGATAATTGCCCAATGGCACACACTCCTGGCTTCACGACACAAGGAATGAGATCTAGTTCCTCCCAGTTTGTTGATGTACCAAACAACTGTCATACTGCCTGTCTGAATAGCTACTGCACCCCAAAGACAGAGTCCTGAAGACCTGCAACACTAGCAGAACTGCTCTCATCTCCAGTGTATTGATGTGAAAACTGGCCTCTGTTCAGGACCAGGTGAATTGGTCCGTCTTACCTAAATATTTCCCCCACCCTAATTTGGAAGTATCCATGGTCACTGTTGCTTGGCGGAGGGGCTGGGGGGGGGGTAGAACATACGGAGACTATCCACCACTGCATGAGTTTAGCAAATATTAGTTAGAATCACTAGAAAATACATGGGTTGTTTCCTGATTGACCATTGAACAAATAGAGTCCATTGAAGAATCTTAATGTAAAATTTGGCTGAAGGACTAATGTGATGGAGGCTACTATGGAGCCTAGTAGGTAAAAAAATTGTCTTGCTGGTGGCTTTTCCGGAGAGAAGACTTTTTTGGCTTAGTGGTGAAGGGATATAATTATTGTACAAGAAAGTTTTGCTACCTGAAGTCTTGTATTCAAAAGTGCTTAGATGAATTCCAGGGAATGAACTAGGGGTAGCTTGGATTTTTGTAGATAAGGAGCAAACTCCAAGTCTAAGCACAGCTGGAGCAAGGAGCCCCTGAATTGAATAAGTACATTTCTGGTAGGTGCAGTAATGAGCCAGTCCTCCAAATACAGGAACACATAAACCCTGCACTAGTAAACAAGCTGCCACTATTTCCATACACTTGAACACCTGGGGGCTATGGTGAAACCAAAGGGCAGAGCTCTGATTTGGCAATGACTGGCTCCCATCTGGAAATGAAGGTATTTTCAGGAGCATCTGTCCAAATTTACGTGGTAGTATGCATCCTGAAGATGTATCAAGCACATCCAGTCCTTCCCTCCTCACTAATGGAAGAATGGACTCATCACTGACCATCCAGAACTTTGTATATTTCACAAATTTGTTCAAGTGACTTGGGTCCAAAATTACCCTTAGGTCCCAGTTTTTCTTTGACATTAAAAAGAATCTTGAGTAAAATCCAAATCATCACTAGTCTGGGGAATACTCTTCAATGACAATTTCTTAAAAGCTTCCTTATTTCAGAATAGGCTTCTTCAGTTTGAGAGTGTGGATCATCTGGAATTGTTTTTGGGCATAAAGGAAAAGGTGTGGAAGGGGAAAAAAAAATAAACTCTAGTTATGATTATCTGCACACATTTGTCTTGAGTGACAGACGTTCAAGGTTGCTGGTTGTAGAGATAAGCACCTCTCAACTGCCTACAAAGTGGCATTCATTAAGGAGCACTGGAGAGACTTTTAGAAAGGACCCATGAAGTTTCATTTTGCGGTCCACCTCTGCCCCATGGGCGACATCCATTACGAACAGCTTTCCCCCTGTCTCAGGAACCTTACATAAGAACCTAAATTCTTTTTCCCACCTTCTGGTTTCTGGAGACAGTTCTTTAACGGGTAGAGAATTTGATTTCTATGACAGATAGGAATTTACCATCCTCCTCACTGCTTGAGAAAATCTCTGACTTTAGGAACAGAGTTGATCCATCAACATGGGGAATTAATGAGGGACTGTTTCACAAAAATACATAGCCACATCCAGGCAAGTCTTATCGTGGAAATTCCTGTCCTGGCTACTCTAGACACACCTTCTGTCAAAAACAAGGTAATAAATCCACGGCAGTCAACACAGGAACACCAGGTAGATCAGACAAAATTTATTGACGCGCTTTTCGGCTCACACTACGACAGCCTTCCTCAGAATGAAAAACATTAATACAACACTTTCCTTTTATACAAAAAAAGGCGCAAAAATAAAACAACCATTCAATTAATTAATTAAAATAAGTGTTTGTTTAAAAACCTCCTTCAACATCTTCTTAAAGGTATATGAATGAAAATATGTGCCTGTGAACAATATATACTACCAAAATTTGATGCACCATAACCTGAAACCAATTGCTACAATAAAATCTATCAACAACTTCAGCCCATTTTATTAAAGACTTAATGGAACCAGTACATTCTATATATATATATGCATGCATGTACTCTAGACACACCTTCTGTGTCATTAATGATAAAGCACATTGAAGCATTGGTTAGAGTCTGTACGGTACCTAGCTGTAAATCAATGGATTTTCTCTGATCTGCAGACAAATTTACCTGGGAAAAATTTGATTTCCTTTGTCAAATCTCACTGGCAATGAGCGACTTGTGCCAAGTATTTAAACGCTCTCAGCAAAAAAGTAAAGGATGCGTAGACACACTTCTCAAACGTGTACAATGCACGCAATTCCATATTTGGTGAAAAGAAAAACTTTCTTCCACAAACTCCTCCTTAGTGGCTGCTGCCACCTACAACAGGAATCTACCTCGAGACTCTTTCCCGTATGGGGACAGTCTTTGGAAGCAGCAAAAAAAAACTGTCAGGCTTTTTGGGAATACGGTTTGCTCTGCCCTTGCTTTCCACACCCAGGAGGAGATCAGGTCTACCATCTTGTTAGCTAGGGGAACCACCCAAGTAGTAGATGGGCCAATACCAAAAGCCTCAAAAAATTGATTCCTCTGGAGAGGGCAACTGAAATGACCAACCCCCTTTCTGTCTGAGAATCTCCTCAAATAAGATGTCCTCAAGAGAGGATCTGGAGGAACTTTCATCATCAAAATCAATATCAGCGGAGGGGGATTACTTGTGGGAATCTATACATTTCCTCTTACCATTGTGTTTCCTGTGAACCTCTAACATAGCCTTTCTTACAAGGACAGGCTCAAGGCTCCTGGAAAGTGGCTGTCCAAGCAAGACAAGGAGAGCAGGCTGGGGACTCTGACCCATCAGTGAAGCAGAATTAGGGACAACATCACACTTATTAGCTATGTACTTACCCTAACTTGGTATCTTTGTTGTCCACCTCTCATTCTGCTTCACCTTTTCAACCAGGCATCCCCCTCCAAAAAAGTTCATTGTTTTAGAGGATATGAAGAAACCTTTGTTGGAACCTACGTTCCAGGTTGAGCCCTTGGTTCCTTTTTTCTTCCATATGCTTCTGTTAAAGGCAACAAAGTCAATCTGAGGTGGTACAGCTAGGGGCAATGGATTATGAGTAAGGGAGGAGCTCGAGCCTGAAAGCAAAAGTATGTTGAAGGCAGCAGAGACTGATCTGAGGATTGAATCTGTAACCCATCAGTAAAGCAGAATGACAGACGACATCAAATGCTGGCTTTATTTGCAGATATTATTTATACCTGATAAAACAGAATAGGACATTTCAGTGTTCCAGAACATTTTGAGGCAGTTCCAAATCTTTTTGGGATACAAAAATAATGAAGATGAAAGAAATGCAATAGCTGTAAATTATGTAACCACACACTAATCGGGTCAGCAATATCCATATTTATGGGGACATGATAAAATGGAGTACTTAGGTATATGGATTAAAAAGGATTCTGGTATGGAAGCTACAGACATAAGAAGAAACTAAAAAGATAATACAAAAACTGAGAAACTGAAAAGTTTGTTATATGGATATGAAAAGCAAGATAAAAGCATTTAAAATGTTTTTAGCCCCTGTAGTTTTATGCACAGGTCAAGCGCATCTTTTTATCAACCAAAGAACTTGCGGATAGCAATTAATAAAAGGCTTTATCTTATCAATAAAAGAGTTTATCTGGGAGGGAAAAATGTCAAGAGTCAAGTGGGATAAAATGACTCTTCCCAAAAATGGTTTGGGATTACCCAATTTGAAGGGGTATTTCACAGCTACACAGTTAAGGCTCCTATACATAGCACAAGCAGAAAGCTATAATTCAAAATGGAAAGCGCTGATGAAAAGAACAGTTGTGTAAAAATCTTAACAGTACATGGGTTTGCACTGAGATTTGCAAACTGCAGTTGACTGACAGCGACAATGTCAACTTGCAGATGTCGATGTATTCATTTTCGCCTTGGTTGTTTCGACATTCTGAATTTAGCATTTCGGGTCGACATTCTGAATGGTCGACTGAAGTGAATTCAGAATATCAGTAGTAAATCAAGTAGATGTTCTTCTTTTCACTTTTGCAGTCTTCTTAATGAGGGATCTACTGGCAAATGCGCCCGACATCCAGCCAGAATACCAAAAAGTCTTTTGGTTGCTATCGATATGCTATATGTCACTCTTCTGCTCCCTGCACAAGGTATAGGGACATAAAGTTGATGTCCAAACTTATCCTCAGAACTAATAGCACCAGGAGGAACTCGGTCTTAGGCTGTCGGGGGGTAACACACATCCAGAGGGATAAACCACGAGGGGCAGGAGGGAGGGAGCAAATACTCTAACAGTGAAGAGAAGGTTATCTACCGTTATGGTAAGATTTATACAACTGCACCAAGTCATGTCTCTACACTGTTGGGAGTATTCTTAACATGAGGGAAAGTGTAAAAGCTCAGAAAGACAGGGGAAAAGGAAGGGCCAAATAGAGCCTTCTAGAATCCATGAAGAATGTCCTGAGCAAAATTAGCTCTAGCCCTGGATAAGCCATCTAACTTGTAATCCATGGTAAAGTTATGCACCAAAGACCAGGTAGCTGCCTCAAGGACAGAATTAGTATCCAGAAGAAGCCACTGCCCTAGTAGAGTAAACCTTAACCAGAGAAGGTTCTTACCATGAAAAGACAAAATAAAACTGCTTTAAAAATCCAAGAGGAAATAGCCTGCTTGGAGACTGCCACAATTAATGATCTAGGATGAAAACAAAAAGCTGATCAGATTTCCCAAACTCTCTAGTTTTTTCAGAATAAAATCTGATTTGTCTATGCACATCCAAAGTGTGCAACACCTTCTCCCTAGCTGATTGTGTAAAGGGCAAAGTTGACAGATTTACAGACTGATTCAGAGGACTCCACCACCTTAGGCATAGGATTGGTACAAAGAGACATTGTCCTTATGAAAAACCAAAAAAGGAGAAACAGCCACAAGGACTTGCAGCTCAGAAACCCATTTCGTAGAAGTAAGGGCAAACAAAAGAACAGTCTTCCAGAGAAAAATGGTGTAAGGAAGCTGAAGCTGCAAGCTCAAAAGGAGACCAGGTTAATTTCTCCAAAATAAAATTAAGATCTCAGGCTTCCTGGGAGGTTTAAAATGAAGGACACCTTTACAAAACCGTTTGGTCTTAAACCTTGTGGCCAAACACGGAGTTAAAGGCAGCAAGCAGAAATAGCAAAGAGGTGGTCTTTAATACAATATGCCAACTCAGCATTGAGCAATTCACACAAATAACCAAAGGAACATCCACAGTGAGTGGGGTCCAGGTTGAGAAAGACTGGAAACAAAAACACTTCCGTTTGGACAAGTAGGATTTCCTAGTAGTGGGTTTCCTGGCCTCCTGCAAACCCAGAAGCACATCCTCAGAAAAAAAGTGCCCGAAACAAATCAAAATCCTGTCACCCACACTCACAGTTGAAGAGTGGGCAGGTGAGGATGGATGAGAGATCCCTTGTGTGAAGATCCACCCTGAGAAGTAACTTGTAATTATTGACATAGGCTAAGTGCAGAAGAAGGAACCAATGCTGTCTGGGCCAAAAAAAGTCACCAGCAAGATTTTGGGAGCAAACTGTTTCATCTTGTACAAGACTTTTGGTATGAGAGGAAGGAGAGGGAAGATGAAGAGACACCCCTTCCATGAAAAAGATAGGACTTGCACCTTCCAGGCCAGAGGGCATGGACTCCTGGCACAAAATTGAAGAAGCTGCCAGTTCAGAGGGGAGGCAAAGTGGTCTACCTGAGGAAAACACCACTAGCGGATAATGTCCAAAAAACACATCCCTGTGAAGCATCCACTCAAGAGTGTGCTATGGACTTGCTCGGAGTCTGCCACGACTTGAAGGAATGTATATTTCCTGAACTGTGACTTGGTACTGAATTGCTAACTCACAAACCTGGACTGCCAATTTGCAAAGCAGATATGATCTTGTCCCAACTTGTTTGTTGATGTACCACATCACTGTGGTGTTGTTTGTAAAGATTTTTAGGGTCCCTGGAGAAAACAGAGAAAGAAAAGCAGCAATGGTGAACAGAAGAATCTCCTTGACACTGATGTGCAACTTCTACTGCAGAAGAGAACAAAGCCATTGCACCTTTAGGTTTCCGAAGGAAGCTCTCAAACCTCCGTCTGAAGTCTGAACAGCTCCAGAGAGGGAAGCAAGGGTTGAAAGAGAAGGCCTGGATTTGAGATCAGGTGGCAAATCTATCACTGAATTTCCAACTTGAAACACAGAAAAGAAGGGATTGGAAACTCTGAGCATGCTGAAGCCAAAATGACTTTAGATACCACTGAAGCTTTCTCATGTGCAATATGGCAAAGGGAAGCATGGGGATGATGGATGTCACGAATCCCAGTGCCTTCAGAAACTCCCAGTCTGAAATCAAGGCAAGAGGAAGAACGAATTGAAAAAAAAGAAACCGGAGGCACAGCCGTGGGAAGAGGCAGGCATGCTAGCATAGAAAGTCTGCATCCTGCATCCCAAAAATACATGATCCCCTGATGGGGACAGGGAGGACTTTTGAAAATTTACACCGAGCCCCAGGCTTTGCAAAAGAGCGATGACCCACTTGAAGGTGCTGTAAAAGAATCTTTGTAAAAGTGGCCTGAATAAGGTGGTCACCTAAATAAGGAAAAATATGAATGTCTTTGACCCTGCAAAAAAATCAGTCTCGGGAGCTAAGAATTTGGTGAATACTCCTGGGGCAGAAGAGGGGACAAAGGGCCAAGCAAAAAACTGAAACTATCTGGAAACAAACAGGATGAATAGGGATATGGAGGTAAGCATCCTTGAGATAAAAAAAAAAAAAAAAAAACATAAAACCCAGAGGAAGCAGAAGAGGAAACAAAGTCTGAAGGCAAAATATGAAAGGAAGGACCCTCATGAAAAGTATTCAGGTGAGAAAGATCCAAAACGGGTCTCCAAAAAACCCTTTCCCCTTTGAGCAGCTGGAACCTCTTGGATAGTTCCCTGAATCAAAAGACCCTGAAGCACCTTTGGAAAAAAGCTCAACTGGTCCTGAGGTGGTTTAGGAATGCCAATGAACAATGAGCTCAAATCAAAATCATTTTTGTATCCCTTACCTGGCAACCTAACTCAAAACGCCTAGGCGATTTCATCAGTAATGCCACTTGAAAGATATACTCCTAATGTGTAAATACTGAAACATGAATTACTTTTATAGTAGGTACCAGTTGTAATGTTCCATTGATTATGCATGTTCAAACAGTAATCGGCATAATTCTATAAATGCTGCAATATGAATCACTTTTATACTATGTACCATCTACAAACAGCAAATCTGTACAATTCTGTAAATACTGCAGTCTGAATCACTTCTATAGTATGTACCAACTGTAACAGTCATCACCAGTATGATGCTCTGTGTAATTTGTTTGTTAATATTGTATTATATATCTAAAACTATGTAACCTTGTTTCTGGAGCTTTTCTCCCCAGGACTCCATTGAAAACGGGTTCATCTTGGCCCAATGAACTATCCTGGTAAACCAGCTGAAAATAAATAAACAAATAAAAAGAGATTTCCAAATCATGAAATACCCCTGGCAAATGAGAGAAAGAACCCAGGAATCCTGGATTACGCTTAACCAAACAGGAAGAGACAGAGAAAGAAAATGTGAGATGAATGTGAAAGGGAAGAATCGGGTAGTCAGACATCACCTGGTTTATCAGCAAAGGACGGCTTCTGAGTAGGAGAAGCCTGTGTAGACAGATGGAGAAACCCTCTTCCACCCTTCTTGCCTTTTTGGAGGACAACGAGACTGCCTTCTAACAAAGGCCAGATTATTGTGATAATCTCTCTGGAACTCTAGCACATAGGAAGCAAACATGTGTTTCAAGTACTGTAACTCCTTGCCTTTCTCCTGCAGAGATGTGAACAACTCAGCTGCAGCAGTACAAACAAACATTTTTTTCTCTAGAGGAGCACCCATCAACTTAGCCTTAATATCATTAGGCAGAGGTTGCAGTCATAGCCAGGAATATCGCCTCAACACAGAGCCAGAAGCAGCAGCAGCCCTAGAAGCAGCATCTGCTGCATAAGTACATTTAATGGAATGGCGACTTATGTGGAAAGAAGTCCCTAACAAAGACAATGCAGAAGCCCTTCGCTCAAAATCAGGAAGGTCAGAAATAACCTGGCAAGCCTGACAAAGGACAGCTATACCATATCTGGTCATACAAGTATAATAAACCGATAGCCCGAAAGACTAGGGTGACTGAAGGATAAACTTTTTAATCCAGCCTTTCCATAGTCCTCCTGTCTATCAGACAGAAGCTTGGTAGAAGGCAATAATTTAGAAGGCTTGTTGGATGCCACAGAAACCACCGAATGGTCAGCAGATAGGCACTTGGAATTTGCAGTCATCAAGCACTTTATAAAGCCACCCCCCCCCCTTTCTTCTTAGGAGCAGGGGCTGAGAGCCTGGGGCCTGATAGGCAGAGGAAAAGGCATCCAATAAAGCAGCCAAAACAGGAGGAACAGCAGAGGTCTTTAGAGGTGGGCTGACGCTGGACAGAAATGGAAGCTGGAAGGCCCAAATCCAATGCAAGGAAATGGGGAGGGGCAGAAGTCAAAGGGTACAGAGCTCCTTCTGCAGAGAAAGCCTTTCTAAAACTTGGAAAGCCTAAGGACCCGGAGACACCCTATCCAACTCTCTCGGAGCCGGAGCCACAGAGGAAGGAAGGAGAACACCACAGACCCAGCTCTCAGATAAAACCGGGCCCGCACTGTTGATGGCCGAAGCTCCAAGGGGGAGGGAAAAATCAGACAAAACTGGAACTGAACCTCATCCCCTCGGACCCAGCTGCAACATCATGGACCCAGGACACAGTCATTCAAGCATCTTGGAGCAGAAGTTGCCAATGTCACAGTCAGTGTTGAGGAAGCAAAGGTTCCAAACCAGAGTCCCTTGGAAGACTGCTGTCCTGGGGCTACAAAAAAGCTACTCGTCTCAGAAAAAGAAAAAGTGGTAGGGACGCACTCAGATCCATGAGGGGACAGAGCTGAAGTAGCCCCATCTAGACTTGAGTCTTAATAATGGACCCATTTTGTCCACATTGTCGTATAGGCTGCTAGAGGGTCTGGAGGATGCCACAGAGGAAGGCCTTGAATGTCTGAGTGTCTGTAAAAATCTTGATCGGCACCATAGGAGAAAAGTACAGTTGCGTACACTTACCATAAATGTAGATGTTAGAGTGTATTCACTATTGCAGTCATCACATTTGGGTTATCCCTGCCAGGGTAGCCCTCGGCCGGCCCAAATACCAGAGACTTAGTATTTCTACGTCGATTGCCGTCGCTTAAGGACTGGTGCCAGATAGTCAGTGGTATAAAGGAAGGCATCCGACACCATTACATGAATTTTTCTTGCCCTAACCTGTCAGGAGCCCCCAAAGTAGGAGGCCAGGCTCTGGTGGCAGAACCCCACCAGTGGAAAATAAATACCATGATGTCCCTTGTAAAGAAAGGCGAAAAAGGGGAAAAAAAGGAAGAAAAAGAGAAAGGGGGATGGAGGGAGGGAAACCAGGACTGCAAAAGTGAATGCAGTCGAACATCTACATTTATGGTAAGTGTACACAACTGTACTATGTTCTTCGTGTTTCACTGTTGCAGTTAATCACATTTGGGGAGATTCCTAAAGCTAAGGAAATGGGTGGAGGCAGTTCAGGAAGCTAGGGGCTGGCTAGCATGCCCTGCAAGACTGCAGAGGCAAACCCTGCCCTGGATTTGGAGAAGAGAGGCAAGTGGCAATGCTTGATAAAAGTGTGAACAGATGTCCATCTGGCAGCCTCCAGGATGTCCCTGGTGGGGACACCTCTGAGGAAAGATGCAGAGGTGGAGGCTGCTCTGGTGGAGTGCATCCTGACTCCCTTGGGGGGAGGCTTGCCATGCTGTTTGTAGCAGAAATGGATGCAGTGTGCTACTCATTTGGAAATGGCTTTGCCTTCTGCCCCTGAAGCAAAGCTAACCAGCAACTGACCAGACTTTCTGAAGGGTTTAGTCCTGCCCATATAGTATCTGAGCTGTCTGTGCACATCTAGAGAATACAGCATCATTTCCCTCTTGTTTTGGGGGTTAAGGGGAAAAAAAGGGTGAGTAAATGGATGGATTGGTTGAGAGCCACACTGGACACCACCTTGGGCATGAAGGATGGGTTAGTTTGGAGGGATACCCTGTCTGCATGGAAGATGATGAAGGGTTCCACAGCCATGAGTGCTTGCAGCTCAGAGACTCTTCTGGCAGAAGTGATGGCCAGGAGGAAGGCAGTCTTCCAGGAGAGAAATTTTAGCTCTGTAGAAGAAGCTGATTCGAAAGGGGGCAGGATGAGCTTTTCCAAGACAAAGTTAAGGTCCCAAGCTGAGGTTGGTGCCTCTCTGGGGGGGCCTCAAGTTGCTAGCCCCACTGAGGAATTGTTTAATCACAGGGTGTGAAAAAACAGGCTGCTAAATGGAAAGATGAGCAGAAATAGCAGAGGCATGAATTTTTATAGAGGAGAAAGAGAGACCACTTTGTAGTAGGTAAGCTAAGGAATCCAGAATGAGAGGGACGGAGGGCTGTGACGTATTGACCCCCTTAGCCTGGATTCAGGTGCAGAACTTTTTCCATTTATCTGTACAAGACTTTCTGGTGTTAGGGTGTCTAGCCTTCCGGATAACATCCAGATCCGATTTACTGAGGATAGCAAATTGGTCAAGGATTAGGGTATAAGCCAAGCTGCCAAACGGAGTGTCTGCAATTGGGGGTACATGAATTGTCCTTCACTTTGGGTCAGGAGGTTTGGAATCTGAGGAAGATGCCGTGGAGGCAGCAGGGACAGGCTGCACAGCATGGGGTAGCAGTGTTGTCTGGGCCAGTCTGGAGCTATGAGAATGGTCCTTGGTTTTTCTTCCCTTATTTTGAGCAGTACCCTGGGAATGACAGGTACGGGAAGAAAGGCATAGACCAAGAGGTTTACCCAGGGGAAGGACAAGGCATCCACTTTCCAAGCCACATAGTAATGCTGCCTGGTGCAGAATTTGCTGAGCTGATAATTGGTGTGGGAAGCAAAGAGGTCGACCTCCGGGTTCACCATTTCTGAGTTATTAGAAAGAAGATGTTTGTGGAGCTGCCAGTCGTGGGGGTCCAAGGACTTTCTGTTTAATTGGTCTGCCAGGGAGTTGAGACAGCCTAGCAGGTATTGTGCTAACAGGTGTATTTGCATGGAAGAGGCTGTGAACCAAAGGGTCATGGCCAGCCTGCACAGTGGTTAGGAGCGAGTCCCTCCCTGCTTGTTGATGTACCACATCACAGTGGAGTTGTCTGTTAAAGGCCTGATGCACAGCCATCATCTCTTTTTGACTGATGTGCAGGGGGAGTTGCTGGGGGTTCCATTGGTCCTGTATGCACCTGCCATTCAGGTGTGCACTTCAAGCGTAGTCCGATGACTCTGTGGGGAGGGTTTGGGTGGGGGAGAAGGACTGTCCCTTGTTGTGGGAGCAGGCTGTTGCACACCAAAATAATTCCTTCCTCAGGCAAGAAGTAATAAACAGAAGAGTTTCCAGATCTTGAGATTGTTGACACCAAAGGCTCTTTAGGTACCATTGAAGTTTCCACATATGCAGTCTGGCATATGGAATGAGGAGAATGCAAGAGGCCATGAACCCCAGAGCTTGCAGGATTTTCCATGTAGAAGGCTGGGGCCTGGTGGCCAGTTAAGAGAAGTAAGCTGATAGGAAAATTTCACTGGTGTAAGGCATGCCATCTGGGATGCTGTGTCCAGACTTGCTCCCAGGAAGATTATCCTTTTGATGGGTACCTGTTTGGATTACTTTTCGGTGATTGCATACCCTAGGGAGGTTAGTAGGTCCTTTGCAAAGGCCAGGTCTTCGAGCAGCTTTTCTCGGTTGTCTGCCTGGATAAGGCAGTCTTCTAAGTAGGGCTAAATTTGAATATTTCTTTTTCTGCAAAAGGCAACGGCCGGTGCCAGGCATTTTGTGAAAACTCTGGGAGCAGTAGATAAACCAAAGTTAAACACAGAGAACTGAAAGTGTTGAGATCCTGCCCTGAAGCCGAGATATTTTCTGCAGGACTCCCTGATAGGAATGTGGAGGTAGGCCTCTTTTAGGTCAGCCAAGCGTCCTTGGAGAGCATGGGTAGCAGCTGCTGGAGGGTGAGCATTTTGAATTTTGGGATCACCAGGAAGGTGCTTAGAATGGATAAATAGTGGATGGGGTGCCAGGTGCCCTCTTTTCTGGGCACCAAAAAAAGTCTGGAGTAGAAGCCTTGGCCTATCTGTTCTGCAGGAACGTGCTCTACTGCCCCAAAGGAGAGCAGGGAATGGTGGCAGATCTGGGAACCCCTTTTGGGGGTTGGAAGGGTGTGGAATGAGCATTTGTACCCCTGAGACACAATGTTCAGAACCCACTGGTTCCTTGGCAATGGTGACCAAAGTGCTCGTGTGAAAGGAGAGTTTACCTCTTAGGGGTATGTGGAGGGCAGAGGCAAGGTCGGGAGGGGGTGAGTCATTGTGAGTTCTTACCATAAGGGGGTGGCTTAGAACTCCCTGGTTTTGAAGTGGAGGAAGTCCACTGCTTATATCCCTGCGCACCTTGGGGCTGCTGTCTGGTGGGGGGGGGTTGGCTCTGTCGGAGCAGGAAAGGACCAGTGCTTGGTGGGGAAATGCCTGCTGAACCTAGGGGGCTAGACCTGCAAGAAATCTTTAACAGTCTGCATAAATTTTGTTTTTTCTTCCATCTTTAAGACCTCTTATGCTTTAGTACCAAATAAGTTATCTTTGTGCAAGGGTGCATCCAACAATTTTGATTTGACATGGTCTGGCAGGGGTTGTTCCTTAAGCCATGCAAGTCTTCTGACAGATCCGGTGACTACTGCCCTGCAAGAAACTACTAGGGCATCAAAACCACAGTGCAAAGTGTGTTTAGTTACTTGACCAGCAGAATGCATTAAGTCCTGTAAATCTTTAGATTCTGCCCATGCAGGAAAGGATGAATTTTTTTGTTTAAGAAGTTCCAAGGTATGTTGCTAGTACTGAAGCATATGGAACTGACATTTTAGTACCCTGACAGCAAGAGTAGCTGAGATGTCTACTTTTTTTACCCCATCTGTCCAGTGCTTGGGAATCCCTGTGAGAGGGGGTGGGATTATTAGCGGAGGTTGCTTTAATCCATTTTGGCCCTTGAGTAATGACCTCAGGGTCAGTTTTTTGATTTTTAAAAAGATATTTGCAAGAGTCAGGGACTCTGTAGTACCTGTCTGTTTTTCTGTAAGCAGAAGGGGGACGTCTGGAGTCGAGCTGGATTCAAGGACGACATCATCCACCACATCCAGGACTGGGGGGATGGCTAAGGGTCTGTGCTGTAGAAGGTCCAGGAACTCTAAGCCTCTTTTTAGACTGTGGGTAGTCTTGACTCTCCCATTGGAAATGCTCCCTTAAGGTATGCAGGATTTCCCCAAAGGAAAAATCCTCTGGGGGGAGAGGCTGAAGGAATGGATTCCTCTGCATCAGAATTCTCATATGTGGAGAGGGGCTGCATGTCTTCATAGGTCAGATGCATTGGATTCATCTGACTCTTGTTCAGCCAAAACTACTGGAGACAGATCTCTCTTCCTTTTGGAGGGAGTGGCTTGGCTTCCCCTAATCAACATGATAAGGTCTTATTCCATTTTAAGCATTTGAGACTGAGGCAAGGGAGCAGTCGCCTGGGAATGGGTAGTCGGTTTCTTGGGTGTGGTTCGACCTCTGGGCCTAAGGAACTCAGTTTTTGAAAGAATGGAAGCTGTGAAAGAAGGTGTCGTTTTATGTCTGGATTCGGTGTTGAAAAGGACTTCCTCAAAAGCCGGTGCCTGCACAGCGGCTCCGGACCCATCCAAGGTACAGACGACTGCAGGATTCTTAGATGAAGAAGAGTTCTGTGGCATGCCGGACTCCGAAAGGGTCGCAGTAGTGGCCTGCGAATTAATTGAAGCGGGCATCAGGGGCTGCGAAAGTGCCTCATTGAGTTCAGGAGGACTGACTACTAGCTTAATGGAAGCGTCGTCGGAAGGTTTGGTCCTGTGCGGTCTGTCTTTACGTTTTTCCGGAAGATCTGCTTTTGGATGGCTTACCGAAGCCATATCAGATTTAGAGGCCTCTAAACGGAAATAACTGGCTACAATAAGGGCCCGACGATGAATAGTTCTGGCGTTAAAGCACAGAAGTGACAACGAGGGATGTTGTGGTCTGGGCCTAGATAAGTGACGCATTAAAAGTGGAAGTCCCAGTGTGGTATTTGCTTTCCACAGGCAAGACTATTAACTTTTTCCAACATCTGTTAGTGCAAGAAAAAAGGATCCCCTAAGGGGTACTTGGCTTTCAAAGACTTCAGCTTCAATTAGGAAACTAAACTCAGGTAGCGGCCGATCGGCTCTCGTGCAAACTGCTTCGGGCTCCATGGCAAGAAAGACTGATGTAACGGCGTCAGACGCCTTCCTTTATACCACTGACAAGCTGACGTCAGTCCACAAGTGACAGCAACAGATGCAGAAATACTAAGTCTCTGGTATTCAGGCCGGCCAAGGGCTACCCTGGCAGGGATAACCCAAATGTGATAACTGGAACAGTGAAACACGAACATCTGATCTTATGGATCTCCCAGGTGAACGTTACTAGATCCCAGATCTGGGAACTTATGGATCTGAGAGAAAGGTTGAAAGGTGTGACTTGAAGTGCTAGGATCCAACAAAGTAGTCAGTCCAGAAGCAGGCTTACACTGAGTCAAGTCCATCGGATAAGAGGAAGCAAACAGACTTAGGAGAAAACATCCTCGGATCAGACTCTCTAGTGATCTTAGTAGAAGGCTTGGAGGAACCCCTGGATTCTGCCGGCGCTTTTTTGCCTCTGAGCCATGCAAGTCCCTACAGGGGGATTGAGCCTCTGGAGAAGGTGAGCAGGCAGAAGCACTTTTAAAATTAGTTTGTTCCTACGTTCATGGACTACCAGAGGACTGAAACCCTTGCAGATCTTGTAAGGGGAATCCAAGTGAGTAGCCCCCAAACAAACATTTAATCACATGGATCGGAGTGTGGGATTTATCCATCGCACTGAATGCACCTTTTCCACCAAGTTGGCTTACCCATAATTATATAAAATTAGAAAATGCCCTAAGGCAACCAATCTCAAACAAGAAAAGCTACAATATATAAAATACAAAGATAGAAAGTTCTACCCCACCTCCTCCAAAGAAAGGGCCAAAGCCGGAAGAGACAGGAAAGATAAGACAAGTAGACCCAACACCCTTGAACACTAAATAAGAAGGGAGGGGTTCAATATAACAAAACAATAAAGTAAAATTAATATCAATAGCAAAACCTCACTTAACTGAGAGCACTAGGAGCACTGGAGGATGCGTCTGTACCACTGCCAGCAAACGAGATCTGAGGAGGTGAAGCTAGGGGCAGAGGATTGGGGGTAAGGGAGGAGCTCGAACCTGGAAGCTAAAGTTTGAACGCCGCAGAGTCAGTTCAGAGGATTGGATTCGTAGCCTATCAATGAAGCAGAATGAGGGGGACAACATCAGATTAAATAAATCTGGGTAGATTAAGCCAAGGATTCCTCAGAATCCTCTTCTTCAGAGGAATCCTGATTCCTAGACCTTTTGATGGGGGAAGACAGAGGAAGAGCTGGGACAGAGATCCCCTGAAGAGACTTCAAGGCCTGCTGAACATTACACAAACCCTGTGAAAATTCTGCCATTCACTTTGAGGGTCCGTGGGAGCAGAAGAAATAGTTTTTTTTCTTTTGCTTCTTTGTTAAAGGGATGTCCACCTTATGAAATGTAAAAGGCTCCGATGCAGACCTTCACTCGATCATAGTCTGGACTTCCTCCCTAACCAGCATCTGAGGACCCCCCCCCCCGGCCCTTCTGTAATAAGCAGCTGCTATTACTCTAAGCTTCCGAAGAGGACATTTGCCATGCCTCCAAGAAGAAGAAGCTGGATATAGAGGAATCCAGCCCAGAAACCAAGCAATCCCTCAGACTTTCACCAGCCACAAGAGAGACATCCGGTGAAGTAGAAAGAATCTGACCCAACTTTATTGGCTTTCTTTGAAGTCAGAAAGCATCTTCTTCACTGAAAGCTTTAAACACTGGTTTTCATGAATGGCAAGGGATAGAAGATGACATAAGGTCTTTGGAACAAAGACATATGGTCATGAGAAGCTCTTAAAACAAACACTGCTCATGACAGTCTTTTCGGGGAATATCTCCCACACTGGCATTTATCCTTTCTGGATGACATGAAACCCCACACCACCACAAATACTAAAAGCAAAAAAAGTTTTAAGTAAAAAAAAAACCCAACACGGCACTTATCTGAACGTCTAGGTAACCAGCAGTGACTCAGATGGTATTCGGACTGGTGGCAAAGAAGTTCTGAGGATGATGCATCTGGAAACAACCTTTATGCCCTACGCCTTGCACAGGGAGCATACGTACGACATACGGCATATCGATAACCTAAAGGCTTTGATATACTGGCCAGACATCAGGCCATTCTTGGTAGGGGATCCCTCCTGTAAAGAGTACTACAACACTGAAATGGAAGGACATCAGGGGTGAAGCACAAGAAACAAGGAGGTACTGGGATTTTGGATGTAGATCCTTAAGGAGAATAATAACCATACAGAATATTGTATTCATAACTTCGCAAAAAGTATTCCAAGAACTAAGCCAACAAGGGAATGGAAAAAGGAGATTCTGCCAATAGGGATCACTGCAATTCAGGATGCAGACAATAGGCAAGAGGGGGGCTGGAATTTATTTCAGAAAATTGGCAAAAGAACCAAGGTATTGCGAGCAAATAATTAGAGGGGGGAAAGGTAATAGAATGGGAAGAGGCCAATAATTTATTTGGACTACAAGCTAGAGATTGCCGTCCCTATCAAGTATTTATATTGTAAATGCAAAGAGAAAGAAACATGGGGATTCTAAGCAAAAGACCAGCACTGGTAGAGTTTTTAGTAGAATCTGGAACTGAAGCTGCTGTTAAAAAAGCAATTAGTACAGCATATAAAATATTGCAGAACTAAGAATCAATCGAAGGAGGTAAGAAAGGATTGGGAAGAGAAAATGGATAAGCAATTCACAAAGAAACAATGGGGGCATATACGTACATCTCCCGAATATGCAAAGTCTAGAAAGCTTTAGGATCTTTGCTTGGTAGTGTTCACATAGGTTTTTTTGATACCCCCAAGTAGACTCCAAAGAATTTTTCCTCAGGGAGTCGGCAAATGATGGAGGTGTGATGGAGAAGAAAGAGGTAATTGGGAACATTTGCTGTGTGTGTAATGAGTTGGCAGACCTTAAAGATTCCCAGCAGACTATGTCAGATACTGGGTGAGCAAATTGGTGCAACAAAGGAAATTATTTTTTGAGCTATGATACAGAATCTGAATTCCCAGGACATAGTAAAGCCTTGCCCAATCTAATTATGGTAGCTGCCAACAATTACTAGAAAATGGAAATCAAAGTCTAAATCAACTGTACTAGAAGTAGTGAATATAGTGAAAAAGAAAACAGAGTTGGAATCTTTAGAAAAGGGAAGGAGCAAATTACACAGAAAAAAATGGGAATTGTACGAACAATACATACAGGGGAAAATTTAGGTTTAAAAGAAGTCCGGATTTGAATGAGCTATGTACTGTTTGACTGAAAATGATTGGGCAGACAAGTAATCTATTATGTATACAACAAAAAAAAGTTGTGTACCTACCATAATGTTTCCATGTTTGTTGTCCTTCATTTCGCCTTCCTTTTTGCTGGTTGAGTTCAGAGCTGATACTCTGCTTCGACTCGGCCGATTTACTATACGAGAGCTTTTACTGGCTCGAGGCTAACCCCTATCCCAACATGCTTAGCAGTAGCTACCCAGATCTCATTTGTAATAGCCCACACTAGACATACATAGTAAAAAAAAAAATAAATTGTACTAAGCTCTTAAACATTTAAGATAGGAAGGAAAGAGGAAACACAAGCCATGGTTAACTAACCTGGTATGACAGCAGGAAACTCAGCAAGTATAACCAATAAAGGAACGCCTCACGAACCTCCAGGAAGAGAGGAAGGAGGGGGACACAAGAAGGAAGGCGTGATGAAGGACAACAAACATGGAACGTTATGGTAGGTACATAACTTCTTTATGTTATGTTGTCCCATCTCACATTCGTTCTTGCTGGTGGGGACCACATCCCCAACACCTGGTTCTTGGGCGGCTCACTGGAACAAACTATTCAGGACTGTGGAACCAAAGGATGCCCTATACCGGGAAACCACATCTACTTTGTAATGAGTGATAAAGGTATGAGGATTTGCCCATGTTTCTGCTGCACAGACTGAATCTAAAAGCAATTTACCTTGGAAGGCAACAGAGGTTGCTAAGGCCCTGGTTGAATGTCTTCTGGCCCTCCCTGGAAGCATATGCAACTCATATGAATAACTGATTGATTGTGTCCGACAGCCATTTTGATACGGTCACTTTTGAAACTGGAGAACCTTGTTTATTGTCAGCAAAGGATACAAGCAATTGGTCTGATGTTCTAAGGTCTTTAGTCCTGTGTAAATAATCCAATCGGTGGAGTCTACTCTGCCTTGTTGCCGTAATTGGGGAAGAACACAGGAAGCTAAATGGACTGATTTAAGTTGTACTCTGAACATACCTTTGGCAAGGAGGAAGGATTGGTCCTAAGAGAGACTCTGAAAAATGAGAAACAGCGGGCAAATAGACAAAGCATGTAATTCAGACACCTGTCTAGCTGAGGTTATAGCAACCAAGAGAAGGGTTTTCCACGATAGAAATTTCAGGGGAGAAGATGCTGCTGGTACATAAGGTGGAAAAACCATAGACGCTACAACCAAGTTTAGGTCCCGTGAGGGGTGTCTCTCACCAGGGGCCGTAAAAGAGTTGTACCTCGTAAGAATCTCTGCAGAACTTATGGGACAATGTTAGAACCCAAGTCTCCTACATGAAAATTGGAGATGGCAGCAAGTTGGACTCCAATAGTAGCTGCAGCTGCCCCTTTTTCGAAGGTTTCGGCCAGAAAGTCAAGACTCTTGTGAAAAGGAGCAGTGAAGGGATTAATATTATTCTTTGCCCAATAAGAGAACCTCTCCCATTTGCTAATGTAAATCCTCCTGGTAGTGGGCTTGTGAGAGGACACTAGGATGTGGTGTACAGCCAGGGAAAAGTTTAGGAGCCTGGCTAAGACTGAATGTGGAGGAACCAAGCAGTCAGCTTGAGAGTTTGGAAGGGATAGATGAAGCCCGCCCAACTGATGTTTCAGGAGGTCTGGAACTGGGCCCAGTATCCAAGGCTCCAGTTGGAGGATAGCAAAGAAACTGGAACCACATCTGACGAGGCAAGTAAGGAGCAATGAGAATGAGTTTGCAGCCCATTGACTTTGCTTTCTGAAGTACCTTTGGAATTGGAGGAAAAAATGGAAAGGCAGAGTAGTCCTGGAGGCCAATTATGAACAAGCGCATCCCCGATGACTGCCCCGGTGGGGGGGGCAAGGGCAAAGTAACTGCTGCATTTGTTGTTGAGGGGAGTGGCAAAAAGATCACAGTATGGCTGGCCCCATTTGAGAAAAATCAAGTCCACAACTTCTTGCTTCAGGGACCACTCGTGAGGCATGATGATAGCCCTGCTAAGCCCGTCGCTATCACGTTGGATTTTCTGGGAATGTGTGTTGCAATCCGAAAATGTTGGAAAGACATCGCCTATTGCCATACTCAAAGCACCTCCTGACACAAGGGGTAAGATCAGGTTCTGCCCTGCTTGTTGATGTACCATACCATGGGCATATTGTCTGTCTGAATTGCAATGGCCTTCATAGGTAGAGAGTCTTGAAGTGCTTTGTAACGCCAGAAGCACCGCTCTCATCTCTAGAATATTGGTATGCAAATAGTACTCGTGAGGTTGCCACATTCCTTGGACAGTCTGTCCCAGATAATGCCCCCCCCCCACCCTATCTGGGAGGCGTCCGTGGTCACTGTGGCTAGAGGATGGGGGTCTAGAAAGTGTCTGCCCAGAGTCACCTGGGGGGAGACAAGCCACCATACTAAGTCCTTTTTGCAAGTTTCCGTGATCAAGATCATGTGTGACACTGGTAAATCCTGGAAAGACCACTAAGCAAAAAGAAGCCACTGCAGAATCTGCATGTGGAAGCGTGCCAAAGGAACAAGTGTAATTACAGCAGCCATTAAGCCTAAGACTTGTAAAACTTCTCTTGCCTGAACACTCGTCTTCTTTATGAGAAACAAACTTACTGACGAATGGTTGACACCTTGTCTTGAGGCAGTTTTGATGATATGCATCTTGTATCCAAGTCTGCCCCTACAAAGGTAATAGACTGATAAGGCAACAAGGCAGACCTTTCGTAGTTTATGGTGATGCCTAGCTGGGAACAAGTTTGGATTGTGTAGTCCTGTGCTTTGATCAGTTGATGCTCGGTGGTAGCAGTGAGGAGCCAGTCATCTAGATATGGGAACACCTGGAATCCTAGATGCCTCAGGTGAGCCGTGACCACTGCCATACACTTGGTGAGCACCCTGGGGGCTATGGTGAGACCAAAGGGCAAAGCTCTGAACTGATCATGACTGGCTCCCAGCCAGAAGTGTAGGAATCTCCTGGATTGCCTGTTCATTTTTATGTGGTAGTACACATCTTGGAGATCTATGGAGCACATCCAATTGTCCGGACCCAAGAAAGAAAGAATGGACTGCAGAGTTACCATCCGGAATTTTGTCTTTTACCGATTTGTTTAGCTTGCTGTGATCCAAAATGGGTCTCCAGTCCCCTGCCTTTTTTGGAACTAAAAAAGAACCTTGAGCAATTTCCGGATCCGATTTGGTCTGCTGGGACTTCTTGGATGGCTCTTTTTTCTAGCAATCTTTGTACCTCTAGGATTACGTCATCCTGAAGACTGGGTGGAACACCTGGGATAGAACATTTTTCTTTTGAGGAGGGTAACTGAGAAAAAGGAATTTTGTAGCCCCTGGATATTACTGACAGCACCCATGTTTCTCTTGTGATAGTTTGCCAGGCTGCTGGGTACAGTGACAGTCTGCACCCAACTGCCTCCAGAGGGGGACAGTCGGGCCTCCTTTCAGGAGTGCTGGAAGGGCCTAGTACAGAACACATCTGTTGCCCTGCTGTTGCAGACTCCCCTCTGCCACGAGGGTGGTGTCTTCCATTGTTATTTCCTCCTCTGCCCAGAGGGAAAAATCTCCATGTGTGTCAGGTGAAGCTCCCTGGGATTTTCGGAATCACATCTTTCCAGTCTTATGACCTTTAGGATAGGGTCTAGATGGAGTGGAAAAATGGACTCCTACGGCAGAGAGAGTCTTGCCATCCTGTTCACACCTGCTAAGAGTCTCTTACCCGAGGCCCAACCAAGGATGAGTCAAAGGGGGTATTGGTATTGGTAAATGGAGACTTGAAAAGTTCTGCAAACTGACAAAGATGCATCCAGGACCGTTTCCGCAAAGATAGTCCCAGTACCTTCTGCCCTACTTGCTCCATCTGCCGCATAAGAAATGAGCCTCATGGAGGAGATGACCACTGATGTCAAGGTCACAAGCTGGGAAGCCATCCTGTTCGCAGCTCCCCCAGATGTAGAATCTTGCAGGGTATCACCTAGCTCCTTCAGGAGATCCCTCTGAAGTCGTGTGAAGTGAAACAAGTAATTCAGTGACCTGAGAGTAAAGGTCACTGAAGAAAACATACGCTTCACATATCTGTCCATCATATGAGACTCCTTGTTTGGCATATGGACAGATGAAGTTTCCGCAAGTTCCTTCTTGGTGGCTGCTGCCACCACCATGGCATCAACAGGGAACCTTTTGGAAAGGAAGGGCTTATCCTCGGAGCAGAAATAAATGTATTTGGTCTCTTCAGAACTGGTTCCATGGTCTCTGGAGCCCTCCACATCTTTCGACTCACTACAGACAAAAGTGAGTCAAAAGGGGGAGACGCCCAAGAGGTGGAGGGTCGAGAACCAAATGCATCCAGGTAGACAGACTCATCCTCAGAAGGGGCTAGGGACTTCCAGCCACCCCTCTAAGGATTTCCAAGATGTCTGAAAAGGAGACATCCTCAGAGGGGGACCGTGGGGACCCTCCCAATTCATCCAAGTCTGTGTCTGAAGTGATAGACTCAGGGGAGTCTAGATGCTTCCTCTTGCATCTTTTCTTATAAGGGACCTCCGAAAGATCGGGAGAGGTTTCAGAAGAGATGGGGTCACCCAATGGGGCGTCCTGGGGCACAGGTTCCTTACACTTGAAGGCAGGAGGAGGGTCAAAGGCAGGCACAGAGGGAGAAGGAGCCAATGGGGCAGAGGGTGAAGCAGTCTCAGGAGACAGCACGCTCATCACCTTGAAGGTGTCACAGTCCCGAGTTGAAGGAGCCCCCGGCTCCAAAAAGCCAAGAGATCTCCTGCGAACTGAGAGCAACAGCTTAGAGGCTGATGTGGGTGCCGAGCCCACCTGCGCCAAAGCTCTGAGAGGGACAGCGGGGTCAGACAAGGGTCCGGTGCTACTTCCCCCCACAGAGCCGGTGACAGAGCTTTACAACCAGATCCCTCGAAGGGCTGAGACATCAAGGAGATCGGAGCAGGTGTCGGAACCAATAAAGGAGAAGTAACCGGAGCCGATGGTTCCACCACCACGACCTCCATGCACTCAGGCTCCGAGGTGCGACTTGATGAGCCTTATTCACCACTCTCCACTTCGTAATCAGAAAGCCTGGAGGACTGAGAGGAGTGCAAAGAGGACCAGTGACTGCCCACTCCAGGTTGCAGCAAAGGAGATTGTGGAGCAAAGCGTATCAGCTCCAAAGGAGACCTTGTTCCCTTATGGGTCCGGACTGGCTTGGAGGAAACAGATGGAGCCGCCGGAGACTTGGCTTTGTCGGAGCCAATGCTAGGAACCAACAGAGCCAAAGGTTTTTCAGTGGATTTTGTCTGTTCCGAACTCTGAACCGAAGGCTTGGTGAGTTTTTGGACACTATAGCTGGCTGAGGACCCTGAGACAAAGAATCTTGAGGGTTCTTCAGAAGGCCATGCAAAATAAGCTCATTTTCTCTCTCCTGCAGGACTCTGGAACTGAAAGCATGACAGATCAAGCAAGAGTCCTGCAGGTGAACAGCACCTAAACAATATACACAACTCATGTGCCTGTCCATGAGGGACATTTTTTGGCAACACGAGTCGCATTTTTTGAACCCAGAGGATTTCTACTCTTTGGACATAGTGGATAATTGAAAAAAAAAGATTCTTGACAGCACTAGAAAAAACAAAGCTATAAGCTAACAGCACACAACAACTAACTACTACAAGGCTGCAGCGGTTAGCCCAAACAATAAAGGAACATTTTTTTTTTTTAAAAAGGAGAGAGAGCCTCTAACAAACGGCGACTACCCCAATAGGAGAGCCTCTAACTTAAATAGCTATCCCAGAAAGGGTGGGGAAAAAGAACCACCCTCTAATTTAAAAGGCCTGAGGAGAAAACGACAGTCAAAAACACCCACAACAAGAGGAGGAAATGGTTGTTAGACTAATGGGATAGTATATGCTCTAACGAGTTAAACAAAAACCTGAGAAAGATAATAGTGAAAAAAAGTACTTTGCCTGAGCCAGTAGTCACAATCTGTACGCTGCAAGCAGCGAATGAGATTTGTGTAGCTACTGCTAGGCATGTTGGGATAGGGGCTAGCCTCGAGCCAGTAAAAGCTCTTAAGCTATAGTCAATCGGCAGAGTCAGGGCAGAGGATCGGCTCCGAACCCAACCAGCAAGAACGAAGGCGAGATGGGACAACATAACATTAGAAGTTATGTACTTGCCATACTTGGCATCTGTGTTGTCCAATTTCATTATGTATCATGAATAGGTGTTCGGATCCAAATCTCCCATTTCTTCCAGACATACAATCTGAGCCTCAAATTCCTCCCTTTCCCATGATGCCTCACTCTTCTTCAATCCCTCAGATTGAGTTTGCTGTTCCTTCAGAAAGACTTAATACTGGACAGTTGAAAGTGACCAACTGGAGGCCAAACTAGGAACCTGTGGGTTCCCTTTTCCTCTATATTGCTCTCAGCTACAAAAGGATGAGGGAGGGAGGGTGGAATGCGATGCATAATGAAAATGGACAACGCAGACATAGAGTTATGGTAAGTACATAACTTGTAGTCTGTTGCTGTCCATTTCAGTATGCATCATGAATGGGTCAGAGTCCCAAGCTACATAAACACTGAAAGGACCTTGAGGAAGGATATGCCTGAGCACCACATAGCCAAAGGATGCCCTATTTCTGGAAATAATGTCCAACTTGTAGGGAGATAAAAAAGGTATGAGATGTGGGCCAGGTAGCTGCAGCACAAATCTCATCAATAGCGCTCCCTGTGGAGATGGCAGACATAAAAAGACAGACCTGGTGGAGTGAGCTCTAACAGGATGGGAAATTTGCCTGCCTTGTTGAGAGTAAAATGTAGAAATACAATCCATAATCCACTCGGCTAAAATGATCTTAAACCATACATAAAAGACAAAGAATTTCTTCAACCTGGCTATCAAATGATTCGCAATGATCGACCCAGCAAAAAAAGGAGGTGGCGTAGCCATAATCTAACTCCTATACAGTTACCCCAAAGCACCAATCACATTCTGAAATTTGCCAACTCCAAATTAACTATAGCTCTCCTAAAACTACACAAACAAAGCGATATGCATACTTGCCCCTCTAATATGCCTCCAGACATCATCATCCAATACTAGAAGACATTATGCCCTGGTTCTCCACTGACATTAAAAATGAAACCTATATCCTAAGTGACGTAAACATCAACTGGGCTACTATAAATTCTCAATCCCCCACTCAACCAACCTCTAACTTCACCAAGCTAATAAACTCTCCTACCAGGCCAAACAAAAATGGAACCGCCGGCTCCATCACTGACTGGCTCTTAGTATCTTTCTTAGTATCTCATCCTAACCTAATCTCAAATACAGGTTTCCCTACCCTCTCAGTGACCACTTGCCAGCTTTTGCCAACCAGCACCCCTCTCCTTTTCAAAACCACCATTACTACATTCAAGCATGTAACCTCTCCAGTTTCAACCCACAAATACTTTCAGACTGTAACACTAATAGACTGGAACCCCTTAAAACATTGCCCCTTGATAACACCCATCAGTTACTTCAATGAAACCATTCTGAACCTACTCAACAGCCTCGCTCCTCTCATAACCAAATAGATTAAAGCTAAAACCTCACCCTGGCTGTCAAAGGAAACTAAAGAAATCATGCTCCTAAGAGACCAAAGGTGAAAGCAGAACCAAAACAACAAACTATCCAGTAAGTGTTTTACTAGAAACCTAAACAACTCTGCAACACCGTAAAAAATATAACTACAGACTGCAAAACATATTACTCCAAGCTTCAATCTGAACACGCTACCAGCACTTGAAAATTCTGTGATACTATCTCCTCCCTCCTGGTAACAAAGACAACCCCTGCCCAAACCCTAACCTCACCTATCTAGAAACTGCCACTCTAACACCTTTTTATGGAATCTATGGCCTACCAGCTTCCCTCACTTCTCTCCAAATTCATCCACCCCTTCCTCTCCTTCTGATCATACAACTCATACCCTCATCTTCAACCTCAATCCTGTCCCCACGAACACAAACTCCTCCTCCAACTAAAACCATGCGATAATGTACCAGATAATTTACCTGTATCCTTCCTCAAATGATCTGCCGACAGCATAGCTTTCCCTATCCCCATTATAATAAACAGGCCCATCCAAGAATCCTATGTTCCCTCAATATGGAGCCTTGCATTTATCATTCCACTCCACAAGGATGGTAAAAAACACTGACACCACCAATTTCCGGCCTACTGTTATTCTTTCTCCACTCTCAAAAATCATGGAAGAATGTATTAATTCACAACTGATTCCATATCCAACTCACAATAATCTCTTTACCCCCACACAGCATGGCTTCCGCCCTTGGTCACAGTACCATCACTGCCCTCTTCTCCTTTCTCAAGACCATTAACCATGCTCATGACTCTGGCAAAATCATATCTACCCTCTTCCTAGATGTATCCAAAGCATTTGACTACGTCTCCCACCCTATACTCCTCTCTCAACTCTCCTCCATCAATCTCTCCCCTTCCACCATAGCCTGGTTTTCTAACTCCAAAAGATCAGCTGTAAAATAGAAAAATTCAACCTCATCTTTCCTACTCACCCCTACCGGTGTTCCCCAAGGTTCTGTCCTTGGCCCTTTACTTTTCAATATATTCATCAACTTACACCACTCCATCTCTGATACCTCACTATTCCAGTATGCAGATGATTCAACAATCTGTACAGCTGACGCCTCCTCCAACCTACGGCAAAAACTCAGTCAGCGTTCTCTAAAACAAAAACATGGATGCATAACAACCTTGCCCTAAACCTCCATCAAAAAAATTCTCCATTAATAAACACTCGTTTACAATACTAAGTCAGAATAACACCCTTACTGAAATTGTACCACACACTAAAGTGTTCAGCGTAATCATTGATTATCTAAAATTTGATATCCACATCCAAACAAACATCAAACATACCCACCAAAAACTAGGACTCCTATATAAAACAGCTGCTAACTTACTCCCTCCACAAGAACGACCTTAGACTCCTCATACCTTCTCCCCTCTCTCATGTACGGCGCTCCTCTGTTCACTAAATCTCCAACTCTGCTTACAGACCAAACTTGAATCCTGCTGCAATAAAATCTGCAAATTTGCCGTAAACTCAAACTTCATCACATCATTGCATCTCTCTCCATTCTCTGCAATGGCTTGAACTTCCTAATTACCTGAACTTTCTCAAACTTACCACTGCCCATAAGGTCATATTCAAGCCGCCTCCTGCTGTCCTTCTCTCTCCTCCATCTTAACCCCCTACATTCCTAACTGTTCACTTAGATCAGAAAATCAAAACCTCCTAAAAATATATAAACCCTCACAGTCCTCTGGGCACCTTCTATTATTCTGCTCCTTAGCTATGCTATGGAACTCACTTCCTGCCACCCTTAGAAATACTCAAAACCATTCCAACTTCAAATCCCTACTCTACTCCTACCTATCTTCAATGTGGAAATGGTCATGCTCTTTTCCAACATAAGCCCCTCTACTAACTACATCTACTCTCCAGCTTCTCTGATAATACCACACAGTGCTAACCCTCTCCAGCATCTATTCTTCACTTACAGCCTTTCTCCTGCTACTCCTATTTCAACAAACTAATTTCCAGCTAGTTTGTCTAAATATTACACTTTATGACTATTAACAGTACTTCTGCATAAATGATTTTATATTCTGTAAATTAATGTATTCAGTAAATACTGTATAGTCAGCATGTAGTAGAGGACTTCTTTGTCTTGTATGTTTGTTATTGTCACTGGAGTTTTTCTCCCCAGGCCACCACTGAAAAAATGATTCTTTTAGGCTCATGGGACTTCCCCAGTCAAACTGAAATAAATAATAAATAAATCTTGGATACAGCTTGACCTAACCTATTTGGTGAGGAGGCGATGAACAACTAATCAGATTTTCAGAGTGGCTTAGTTTTGTGTAAACAGAAATGCAATTGCTGAATCAGCAGAGACGAAAGCGCTTATTTCATTGCGTGCATCTTGCTTAATAAAAGTTTTCATTATACTACAGCAGCTTGTGGAAAAAGAACAGATTTTTTTTTACATCATTGTGATCCCCAGCTCTGCTTGTGCTCACTTTTCTTACTATAATTAGGGAAGAATACAGGCACGTGAAATATCTGATTAATGCTGGTCTCTGTGGCAATCTGTGGTATGTAAAATGGGTTAATTCTGAGTGAGACTATCTTTGAAGAAAGTAACATATGGTGGCTGGGAAGAAAGAGCTTGCAACTCCGATACTTTTTGTTGAAGTAATAGCCACTAGAAAGGCAGTCTTCCAAGACAGAAATTTTAAACCACATGAGCTAGCAGGTACAAATGATCTCTGAGCATGTCATGAAAATTTGGGACAGCTGCAAGATGTAACTTTATAGTGGAAAAAAACTGGCTCCATGCTAAAAAAAGCAAGCTGAGAAACACAATATCTGAGACTGAAGCAGGAAAAGATAAATATTCCACTGCGATGCCCAAATGAAAAATCTCTTCCATTTGCTATGATAGACTTTCTTGGTGGAGGACTTCTGAGAAGCAAGAATAATGTCCCTAACAGGGGAGGCTAGCCTGGACTTTTCATAGAATCACTGGAAGTGGAGAAAACAAGCGGTTAATCTCAGGGACTGAAGATTGGGAATCTGGTATTCCGATGGGTGGGAAAATCAGATCCTGCCTGGGATCCAGTATTCATGGAGGATATTTGCTGTGAGACCAGAAAGGGGCAAGGAGGATTAGACTGATTCTTCAACCTGCTGGCACTTTTTAAAACTTTGAGACCAGGGGGTCAATTGTGCACGAGAACATCACTGGGCGACTCCCCCAAAGGGGGGGGGATCAGAGCAAAGTACTTGTTGCATTTGTTGTTTAGGGGAGAGGCAAAGAGGTTGTAGCAAGGCTGGCCCCAACAGCTGAATATTTGATTCCCTACTGATTGAGGGACCACTCGTGTGGACTTAACATCGATCTCCTCACTCTGTCCGCCATAACTGACTCCCAAGGGATGTGTGTTGCAATGAAAAAGCAGTTTGAAGAAATCACCCATTCAAAACCCTCATGCCATCCTTGCACAATGGGTATGAAAGGGCCATCCCCCCCTGCTTGCTGGGGTACCAAACCACAGACATATTGTCTAACACTTGTAATTGCTCCCAGAGAAAGGCAGTCTTGAAAGGCTTGCAACATCAGAAGAACAGTCCTCATCTCCAGTGTGTTTTATATGCAATTTGTTCACTGTCGTGGACCATGTGCCTTGGACCATTTTCTTCCTGGAAATGCGCCCACCCAAACAGGGAGAAGTCTGTGGTCAACATGGATACAAGTGGGGAAAGAATGAAGTGCCTGCCAAGATGGAAGTAGTCTATAAAGATGCACCACTGCAGATAACACCTGCAAATCGGAGTTAGCCTGACTGAGGGTGACAGCAGATGGAGCAGAATAGACCACTGGATTGTTAGCGTCCACTGGAGAACTCCCATTAAGAACCTAGCTAGAAGGACGAGAAGACTGGCAGCTGACATGGACCTTAGGATCATGAAGACTAGCCGAGCTGGCTAGGTTGGGGTAACTAGTAACACTTGAACCTGGTGTCTGAAGAATCTTATTCTCTGTGGAAGTAGGGCTGCTATTTGTGAGGTTGTGTTCAACTGCAGTCCTGTGTACTCTATGTCCAGTACAGGAGACATCTTGGATTTTGCCACATTCTCTGCAATTCCTAGGGAATTGAACAGTTGCAACATAACCTGAATAGCCTGAAGTAGAGGAAAAATCTTGATGAGTGGATGGGAAATAGGAAATGCACCCCAGGGATTACTTCTGTGTGTCTGCTCGATAGTGGTACAGGAAAATAACTTTCTTGGGTGGCGTAAGCCAGGGAACCTTGTTGGCTAGGCTTAGGTAGGCCCTTGAGGCGTTAACCTAGTACCTACCTATGAACCTATGCTTTGTAGGTGCTGTTAGAAACCAATCGTCCAGGTATGGAAACAACTGGAATCCTTGCAGGCGGAGGTGAGTTGCAACCACTACCATGCATTTAAACACTCATTGGGGCAGTGATGACACCAAAGGGCAGTGCTCTGAATTGGTAATGAATGGCCCCCAGCCTGAAGAGCAGACATCTCCTGGAGCACCTATTTTGTTATGAAAGCACACGTTCTGGAGATCTACAGAGCACATCCAATCGCCCGTGTGCAGAAGTGGCAGAATAGGTATAACCATGCAGAACTTCAACTTTGTTACAAATTCAGACTACTCACATCCAATATCGATCAAAACTCCCCTGTTTTCTTTACCACCAAAAAGAAGCACGAGCAAGTTCCTCATCCTAGTTGTTTGGTTGGGACCTTCTGGATGACTCTTTCCAGAAGTTTTTTGAACCTCAACAAAGGCATTCTCCCTCGGACTGTGTGGCACATCGGGGAGATGCGCCCCAGAACTGGGAGGAGGAAAGGAAAAGGGACTAATAAGATACCTTTGGGAATTATATTTAACACTTAAATGTCGTTTGTTGCATTTGTCCAAGCATCTGGGTGTAACGACAGGCTGCTTCCAACTGCCTCCAGAGTAGGACAAGTTAGTGCATCAAGAATGCTGATAGGGCCTGCCGAAGAAGGGCTCAATGAAGCCCTGGTTTTCTGGACCTTCGCTCCCTCGGGGGGGGGGGGGGGGTGTTGACCAATAAATCCTCTCCCTCTTAAAGAGGATTCATCCTGCAAATCTGGAAAAGACCTTTGAGAATTAATGGAACCAAATCTTCCCACTTGGTTAGTTCCTGAAGAAGGTCTATTTGTGTTGGGGGGGGGTGGAGAGATTGATTGCTACAGCAGATAGGGTCTTACCTTGTTTATCGCTGCAGATAAGTGTCTTTCACTGATGGCCCAAACAAAGAGGAACCATCAAAGGGGGCATTAATAAACAATGCCTTAAAGAGGTTGCAAACCTGCGCAGCCTCATCTAAGTATGTCTCTTGAGGGCTATGCCTGAACCAGCAGCTCGAGAGGCTCCGTCCGCATCATGGGAAATTAACCTAATCGAGGAATTAGCGATGTAGGACATAGTGGTCAGTTGGGGAGAAACCTTCTCGAGGCCCTCCTCCAACAACTACTGTGTCAGATGTTGAGATTTCCTTAATCAGCTTTCTTTGAAGGCATGTAAAGTGTGCCAAGTAACTCAATGCTCCCACTGTAAAGGTGGCTGAGGCATATGTGCGCTTCCCATGCCTGGCCAAAGCCTGAGCATCCTTGTTCGGGGGATGAGCAGTAGCCCTCTGCTCAGCTAGCTCTTTCTTAGTGGCTGCCAACACTGCAATGGCATGAACTGGGACACCCTTATTTCAGAATGGGAGGTCACTGGGGGGGGGGGGGACTAAATTATTTGTCCATGCGCTTGGGGAAGGGTTCCTTATCAGACTTCTTCCAAGCTGGGCAGGTAAATAAGTTCAATGAGCTCGTCTGCCGGTGGGGTCACCCAGGACACAGATGGGGCAATCCTGAATTCCTCCAGGAACACTAATTCCTCAGAGGAAGGAGGTTGGGACGAACAGCCACTCTTCTTTCAGAAATTCTTAGATATCCCCAATGGAGATATTGTCAGGTGGAGATCAGGGTACCCTCCCCCCTCAATGAAGTCAGTGTTCTCTGTCAAATACTCCAAAGGGGAGTCAAGGTGCTTCCTCTTGCATCAGTCGCTTTCAAGGAGCATCTCCACAGGGTATTTGGGACAGGACTCTGAACATGGGGGTCCTCTTGCTGAGGGGTAGTCAGGAGGCTCTCCAGGAGTGGTTGACCGTGGACAGGATGGATGGGAGCAAAGCCCTGATACACAGAGGGTTGGGATAGGACCTGGCATAAAAGGGACGGCATCTCATGGTATGGAGAAAGCCCTCTGCCACCTGGAAGGCAGACGTTGCCGGAAAGGAATGACATCCCACCCCAGAAGCTGGAGATGCCAAGAGAGAAAAGGACAAAGCCACCCTGGATCAGACACCACCAGAAGACACTGGCTGCAAACTATCAAGGGCAGAGGCACGCAGTGGGAGGGATAGATCCAAAAAGATCAGAGCAGACACTAGCCCCTAGGACCTGGTACCAACATCTTGGGTCAGGGACCCAATCATAAGGTATTGGAACAGAGCTAGTCTGGAACACTATTCTGCTCTCCGGCGGTTGTCCACTTGGGAAGGCAAGGTACTGTAACTCCGAAACCAAAAGTCAGATCGAAGAGTCAGCTGCGGTATCAGGGTTAGTATTCTCATGGATCCAACATTGGTTGGAGAAGGCAATATCCACAGTTGGATCTAGGCTTTCAGAAAAGTCATCATCCTATCCATATCGGGGTGGGACAGCAGAGATAATATAGAAACAACAGAGGAATGTGCTGATCTTGTGGACCTGACTGGAGACAGACTGGATGGTCGGGGCAGGGAAGGGAGACTTACTCAGATGGGGAGTTTGGCTCCAGGACCTTCGATCCAGAAATATCGGACTAGAAGATCTCTGCTTAAGAGAGAAAGATCTGCAGATCCAAACTATTTCCACAGGATCTGACAGACTACTCGGACCAGAGAGCTGAGAATCCGACAGAGGAAGTCTTGGCATTGTCAGCTATACTGGATCCGAAGGACCTCTTGGATCTGGAGAGAGGCAGGAACAGGAGGAATCCTAAGGAGATGAATCAGACAGTTTTCTGTTTTTTTCAGCGACAGAGGTCATGGTCCCTGGGGTAGCTGAGGGGACACGCTTCTTAGAAATAGGTGTCTGACCCTCCAGAAAACAGAAGGCGGCCTCTTAAGATCTGCTTGTTTGTGCAGATCAGCAAGAGCTCAGGGACTGAAGTCCAAGCAAATATCGCAAGGAATCATCAAATGCTCCAGCCCAAGATAATATATAAATCTCGAAGACATCCGATTGCAGAATCGTATGCCCACAAGAGGTATACCTTTTAATGCCAGGTGGTTTGTCCGAAACAGCAGGTTTGTCAAACATGCTGAAAAACAGCATACAAGTACACACAGGACTAACACTATAGTAGCAACTTAACAGTAACAAATTATAAATACGGGGAATTTTTTTTTTTTTTTTTTTTATTGTAGAATAAGAACGAAGAGAAAGGAAGCAAATAAGAAGGCGGAAGGTGAAACACCTCAACTCCAGCAATAAACTCCAAAAAAGGGAGAGCGCTAACCAAGAATGGAGGGGAGGTACCAGCTACAAGTGACAGAATAAACCTAAAACACTTGGAAAGTAAAAAAAAAAAAAAAAAAGAAAAAAAGAGCTTGTAATAAAAAGTAGTAAATGAAAATGAGGTATTTGAAACAGACTCGGAATCACATCTGTGCTGGAATGAGGGAGACAAGATCTGAGGGGTTGAAGAGAAGTGAGGCATCATGGGAGAGGGAAGAGTTTGAGGCTCAGATTGTACGTCTGGAAGAAATGGAAGAGTTGGCTTCGAGGAAGGATCTGAAGACTCATTCATGATGCATAATGAAATGGACAACATCAAATACTATGTCATTATGGCTTATGATGTGTGACCCATTCGTGATGCATAATGAAATGATCATCATCAGATACTGTCAATATGGTTTGTGATGTGTAATGTTTGCAACAAAAACAAAGTCAATATGGCTTGTTTTCATTTATATAAATATGATTGCCTATAATATCTATGATATCTTGTTTACCCATTTTAAAAAATAAACCCAAATGAAAAGTACTTGTGTATTAAATACATTTTTCCTGGAAATCACTCCTGAGCACCACGATCCATCAAATGCTTATGACGGCAAACAAGATTTAAAGTAGCTTGCTCCTTACAAAAGAATTATAGGTAGGGGGATGATCCTGAGCATTAGATGGAAGTTACTGAAGCGGGATCAGAAATCAGATTAGAGACCCATAATCTGAGGAACGAACAGAAGAAACATCAGACCATAAGTATATTTTTCACGTTTGCTTTTTTCCTGGGGCTCTCAAGTATCATAAACTGTTTTTGACTAGTCTCCCCCTGACTCAGTATCACAAAGGTGCCACTTTACATTTGCTTCACCAGGTAGCTCTGTGATAAACTGAGAGGCTGCCAGCCCAGCCAGATAGAATTTTGTAAATAATTACATGTCATTGTAAATATTAATATGATCCACAGGCGTGTGTTACAAATGCAAGTTGTTGGTGTGAATGACCTGAGACGTACCTCCCTGGACTACATGAAGAGAGACATGGAAGAGCTCTATGATCATGTAGTTCAGGCTGGTATGACCCTGACCCTGAGAAGCATCCTACCCTCACCAAGAATTATGTCTCAATATAAAGAGAAAATTATCAATTTCAACAATTGGCTAAGCTTCTGGTGTCATTCAAAGGGGATCCAGTCTCTGTCAGCCTGGGATGACCTGCTCAACGAGCCGCATTGTTTCGCAATGGACTGCATGCACCTATGACCCCTAGGCTTTCGAATACTGGCCAAGGCTCTTGCTGCCCCCATAGTGCCTTTTTTAGGCAAGGCTCAAAAAAGTCAAACCCATCTCCATAAACAGCACAATTGACAAAAAACGGAGGGTTATGCTACTCAATGCCAGGAGTTTAAATCTCAAAATGCACATGCATGAAGCACTCCTCAGTATGGAGAATGTCGACATCTGTGCAGTAACTGAAACCTGGTTCAAGGCTACAGACAGCACTCCCGGGCTACAACTTGTACCACACATTTCGGCCACAGAACACTGACCGAAACACAAAAGGAGGGGGTGTTATCCATATTCATCAAGGATACCTACACCTCCAGGTTAGTGGCGCAGCATGATACCTCTGAAATCCTCAATGTGCAACTAACATCGGGCAAATCTGCAAAGCAAATTGTGGCCTGCTACAGATCACCCTCCACGACCCAGGACCACCACTCCAACTTTCTGGAGACACTGGAAAACATGAAGGTCCTACCAAACACCCTGATATTGGGCGATTTCAATTACCCTATCATTAACTGGGAAAACCCAGCACTTCCTGGAACTTATCGACAAACACCCTGGATCAGCTGGTAAATTCCCCTAACAGAGGTGAAAACAAATTGGACTTCTTTGAATCAGTCTCTAGAGCCATGGACAAGGGTAAGGTGGTCCACACAGCCTATCTAGACCTTGCCAAGCCCTTTGACACCATCCCCCACTCTGGAATCATAGATAAACGTACTAAGTTGGGCATTAATCCTTATGTCACCCAATGGGTTGCTAAATGGCTTACTGATAGAATCCACACTGTAAAAGTAGCCGACTCCAAATCCAGCTCCAGACAAAGTGACAAGTGGAGTACCTCAGGGTTCAGTCCTGGGGCCGCTCTTGTTTGGCATCTATTTCTCTGAAGTACAGGTCAACACTAAGGGACTCTGGCTAACAAAGTTTGCAGATGACTGCAAACTGGGAGCCATTATTGAATCCCCAAATGATGTGGATACTCTACAAAAGGGCCTTACAGAAACAGATGCTTGGTGCCAGAGCCATGGGCTCAAGCTCAATGCCAAGAAATGTATTGTTATCCCCTTTGGGAAAAAACATGTATCCATGAATTACCATATAGGTGGCAGTACACTAAACACAGAAAGTGTGATAAGAGACTTAGGGACACAGGTGGACAGTGGTCTCACCTTCGATAACCACATCGCCACAACAGTCAGGAAATCCTTCTATGTGGCACACCTCATCACCAACGACTTTTCATCCAGAAAAAAGGAGGTCATTGTCCCACTGTACTCATCCCTCATTAGACCCATTATAGAATACAATGCCCCATTTGGTATGCACCTCTCAAGACATCTGCAACAACTGGAAAGGCCTCAGAAATACATCACTAAAAGAATCACAGGCCTAAAGCAGATGCCCTACGCTGACCGCCTTAAAAAACTCAAGCTATACTCTGTCGCATATAGTCTACTCAGAGGCGATCTCTGCTTAACATACAAGGCCATGTCAAACCCAGAGCTGTTGGACATGCTACACTTAAAGAAATCCCAATCCCTCAGAGCTACACGCTCCAGGGATCTAAACCTTGTCATCACAATAAACAAAACATGCTGGAGGGATAGGTTCCTGACCCAGAGACTCCCCAGACTCTGGAATAGACTGCCCATACATGTCAAGCAGAGTGCCTCTTTGGACCTCTTCAAGAGGAACCTTGACGATTGGATGGGAGAAAGGAAATTCACCCCAGGGATCACGTCAGTCGCCCTGCTAGACAGGGGTCCAGGAAAGTAAATGTGGGAAGAAATAGTCAGGGAATTGTTATGGCTAGGCTTGTATAGGCCCTAGGGCTGTTAGCCTAGTACCAAACTATGAACCTGGTCATCACAAACATGGGTGACAGGTGTTCCATACCGGAAGTCAACAAGTCACTGGTTAGATCAGAGACCATAAACGAATCCCTCTGGATGTCTACACCCCACCACCATCCCCAACTAAGGAAACCACAGTAAAAAGCTTTTCTAAAGTAAACTTCACCTTACTTAAGACAGAGGTGTTAAGTTTCACAGCCCCCATGCTAAAGGATAACGCTGCCCAAGATGCAGAAATCTTTACAAATGCACTCTAGGAGCACCTAATAAGGATGCATGGATTGTGACATCCCTAGCAAAACCAAGACTCGCCCCTCTAAGAAAAGGAAACCAGTCTGGTGGACCCCTGCCATAAACAGGCTATACAATAGAAGGAGGAAACTAGTTCAGGAAAAAAAGCAAATCCCAAGAAGGAAAGACATCCCTGATCAGTATCAGTAAGAAACTAAGGTCACTCATAAAATCATCAAATGCTAACTTCGAAAGAAAAATAGCCCAGTATTCAAAAGATAATCACAAAGCCTTCTTTAGCTATGTTAAGAATCTAAGTGGCAACTCGCAGATATGCACTGAACGAACTAGTGCAAAATAGCACAAAATATACTGAACCTACTGATATTGCGAACATCCTGGGAGATAGATTCAGTGCAAACTTCACACCCCTCTCACCCGCAAAAGGCCCCACAATACCGGAAAAGTGTAGTGTCCTGGAAATCACAAATGCACAGGTGAAAACAGCCCTTTAAAAAGCCAAAAACAGCATCAGTGGGGCCAGATGGTGCCCCAGGCTGCGTCTTGCATGAACTACAGAATGAACCAACCCCCCCACCCCCACCTAAACACGCTGTTCAACTTCAGCCTCTCTACAGGCTACGTGCCCATAGAATGGAACACAGCAACAGTTATTCCACTCCAAAAAGGAGGGGCCACAACTGACCCTGGTCTGCAAGGCTATGGAGCGCATCATCATGGAACTCATTAACAAAGACATTGGGAACCTCCAAACACTTGACCAGACCCAGTTCGACTTTAATGCAGATCATGCCTACTAAACCTGGTTGACTTCTTAGAGACAGTCAGCAAGGCCATAGACGAGGTAAAGGTTGTTCACACAGCCTACCTTGACCTCGCCAAGACTTTCAACACCACTTCCCACTCCCATATTACAGAAAAACTCACCAGCCTGAACACAAACCCCTACGTCATGAGATGGGTTGCCAACTGGCTTACAGATAGAACTCGCACGGTAAGAGTAGCAGGCTCCAGGTCCAACTCTAAACCAGTCACAAGTGGTGTCCAGCAAGGCTCGGTCCTGGAACCCCTACTGTTCAGCATATACTTCTCAGAAGTACAGGCAAACACAGGAGGACTATGGCTAACCAAGTTCGCCGATGACTGCAAACTGGGAGCCATAATTGACTCTCCGGCTGACAATGACATCCTTCAAAAAAGGCCTTACCAAGACTGACACCTGGTGTCAAAGTCATGGCCTCAAGCTAAATGCCAAAAAATGCATAGCCATCCCATTTAGGAAAAAAAAAAGTACAGTTTTGTACCTACCATAAATGTAGATGTTCGAAGATCCACATTGCTGCAGTCCTTACATATGGGTAGTCCGCTGTCCTCGGTCGGCCCGAATACCAAAGTATTAGGCTGACGTCGGTCAAGGCGCTTAGAACTGACATCAGGACGTCAGGGTACAAAAGCGCATGACCAACGTCATATCCTCAGTCTTTTCTTGCCCCAGATGTCAGAAGGCCCTAAAAAGAAAGGCCAAAGCCAAAAAACAGCAAAGAACAACCAACCACCCCTGCAGTAACCATATTTACAATATTTACAATATTTACAATATTTACAACCCAAACCACACAACCACCTCAAACTACAGAGGGGAAGGAGGGAGGGTAAATTGGACTGCAGCAATGTGGATCTTCGAACATCTACATTTATGGTAGGTACAAAACTGTACTATGTTCTTCATCTCACATTGCTGCAGTCCTTACATATGGGTAGAATCCCAAAGCAGAGGTAAGGGAGGATGGCAAAACTATAAAGCATTAGGAGCTGCCAAAATGCCCTGTAAAATTGCAGTGGCAAATCCAGCCCTAGATTTAGAGTAAAGTGGAAGGTGGTAATGCTTAGAGAAAGTATGCACTGAACTCCAAGTAGCTGCCTCCAAAATATCTTTAGTAGCCACCCCCCTTAAAAAAGCTGTAGAAGTGGCAGTAGCCCTAGTGGAATGAGGCCTGATCCCAGCTGGAATCTCCTTACCATGATGGGAATAACAGAAAGCAATACAAAAACCAATCCACTTAGAAATAGTTTGTTTTGAAACAGGTTTGCCCTGAGAACCCAAAGCAAATGAAACAAACAACTGCTGAGACTGCCTGAACCCTTTAGTTCTGCTCAAATAATATCGCAACTGTCTGTGTATATCCAAAGTGTGCAAAATCTTTTCCCCTTTATTTTGGGGTTTGCATAAAAAGTAGGCAAATGAATAGTTTGGTTTAAAGCCACACTAGAAACCACTTTAGGCATAAAGGAAGGGTTAGTACGCAAAGATACCCTATCCTTGTGGAAAATTAAGAAAGGCTCAACCGCCATAAGGGCCTGTAATTCAGAAACCCTTCTCGCAGAGGTAATGGCCAACAAAAAAGCAGTCTTCCATGATAAATATTTCAACTCGGCAGTAGCTGCAGGCTCAAAAGGTTGTAGAGTGAGTTTCTCCAACACAAAATTGAGATCCCAAGCAGGAGTAGGAGCTCTACGTGGGGTCTTATATTCTTTGCCCCTCTAAGGAATTGCTTAAACAAAGGATGAGAAAATAATGGTGGGTCACAGTCATAGAGAGCAGAAATTGCTGCAGCATGAACCTTTATAGAGAAGGACAAACCTTTGTCCAATAACTCAGTAAGGTATTGAAGAGCAACACTTAAATTAGGTTTAGAAACATCAAAGTCCTTTGCTGTACTCCAAATTAAAAATCTCCTCCATTTATCTGCGTAAACTTTCCTTGTACTAGGCCTTCTGGCCTCCAAAATAACATTCAAAACTTGTTGTGGAAGCTGAGACCCTCCAGGGTCTAGAACAGAATATGCCAGGCTGTTAGATGCAGAGACTGAAGTTTGACATTGAGTAAGTGACTGTTCTCCTGAGACAGCAGGTGTGGAATCGAAGGCAAAGGCCATGGAGGCTCCCGTACCAGACTTCTCAGTAATGGGTACCAGTGCTGTTGAGGCCAATCCGGAGCTATTAAAATCATGGTTGGCTTGACCTGTCTGACCTTCAGGAGTACCTTTGGGAGGAGAGGCAGTGGTGGAAAGGCATACACGTGAAGATTGCTCCAATTGAATGAGAGAGCATCCACTTTCCAAGCTGTGGGATGAAACCTTTTTGTGCAAAACTTTGGCAACTGGTAATTTAGTGGAGAAGCGAACAGATCTATGTCTGGAGTTCCCCATAACACTGTCAATTTTTGAAATACATGAGGATCCAATTTCCACTCGTGGGGATCCATTATTTGTCTGCTCAACACATCTGCTAAGGAGTTCTGTGCTCCTGGCAGAAACCTTGCCTGAAGATTTAGCTGTAAACAGAGCAGTCTCCCACAAAATCATTGCTTGTCTGCATAGAGGGTATGAATGTGTCCCCCCTTGCTTGTTGATGTACCACATGACAGTTGTGTTGTCTGTTTGAATCAACACCTGCCCTGGAAGAAGTAAATCCTTGAAAGCTATCAATGCAAATTGGACTGCTAACATCTCCTTCAAGTTGATATGTAAATGTTGAAGTCTGGCAGGCCACGTGTCTTGTACCCATTTTCCACTTAGATGAGCTCCCCAAGCTTTGTCTGAGGCATCTGTCGTTAGAATCTGACTCGCCTCTGGTCGGGTCACAGAGAGTCCCTTGTTTAGGTGACATTCCTGAGCCCACCACAAAAATTCCTTTTGAATGCAAGGTATTATCTGAATGACAGTGTCCATATCTTGGCAGTGTTGCGTCCATACATTTTTGAGATACCATTGTAGCTTCCTCATATGCAGTTTGGCATTGGGAAGTACCAAAATACAAGATGCCATGAACCCCAAGGCTTGAAGGACTGTCCTTGCAGTCAGCCTGGACTGACGAAACAATTGATGGAAATAAAGAGAAAGATTCTTTTGTTTGTCCGGGGTCAAAAAGGCCATCTGGGATGCTGTATTCAGTCTCACACCCAGAAAGCACATGTCCTGAGAGGGTACTAGACTGGACTTTATTTCGTTCACAGAATACCCTAGGCATCTTAACACTGCCATCACATACTGTAAATGATGAAGAAGTTCGTCCTTTCCTTGAGCCAGAATCAGGCAATCGTCCAAATAAGGATAGATTTGTATTCCTCTTAGCCTGAAGAAAGCTATCACTGGAGCCAGAACCTTTGTGAACACTCTGGGCGCAGTAGATAAGCCAAAGGGCAATGCAGAGAACTGATAATGAAAAGTCCCAGCCCGAAAACGCAGAAACTTCCTGCAACTGGGCCTGATAGGAACATGAAGGTAAGCCTCCTTGAGATCCAGAGTCACCATCCAGTGATCTTTGCCCAACAGAGGTAAAAGCTGTTGTAACGTCAACATTTTGAACTTGGGAATGTCCAGATATGTGTTGAGGATAGATAAATCCAAAATTGGTCTCCATGTGTTCCCTTTCTTTGGTACTAGAAACAGGCGAGAATAAAATCCTAGGCCCACTTCTGACAGAGGGACCGGTTGTATAGCTCCTATTTGTAGTAGTAGAGAAATCTGTTGTGAGCCTCTAGTCTTTGCTGAGGAGGAACGTCTGGCATGCCTTTGAAAGGAGGCAAGGTATGGAAATAAAACTTGTAACCTTGGTGTATGATATCCAATACCCATTTGTCCTAGGTAATTAAAAGCCAATTTTCCTTGAAGAGTGACAACCTTCCTCCCAAAGGTGCTGCCAGGCAAGAAGGATCTGGCAGCTGAAAAAGTAGGTCATTGGGCCTGTTTACGAAAGGACTGGCCCCTGCCCTCACTCGAAGATTGTGCAGGTGAACTCCATGTTCTAGGTCTGAAGGAACTCTCAGCTCTGCCCCTGCCACGTCTAGATCTACCCCTAGACTGAGAATCAGCAGAAGGATACGTCCACCCCTTAGCAGGCCAATTTCTACTAAACTTCGGAGGCTGAACCTGCAAAAAATCTTTAACAGTCTGCATAGACTTAGCCTTGTCTTCCATTTTCTTTAAGACTGACTCCACAGGTGGACCAAACAACACTTCAGACTGCAAAGGAGCATCCAAAATCCTTGTCTTAACATGGTCAGATAAATTCTGATCCTTAAGCCAGGCGTGCCTGCGAAGAACTGAACCAGTGGCAGCCACCCTAGAAGAGGCCTGCAAAGCATCAAAACCACACTGTAAAGAATGCTTACCCACCTGTTCAGAGACATGCACCAAATCTTGTAATTCTTTACACTCAATGCCTTCTGCCAGAGCATCCACCTTAGATTTCAATTGAGAAAGAAGAAGATTCTGATATTTCAACATATGAAACTGGCAATTCAAAGCCCTCATTGCTAAGGTAGAAGATGTATAGACCTTCTTTCCCCATCTATCCAAAGCTCTGGCCTCTTTATCTAGAGGAACCGGATTCTTTACAACAGAGGCCCTGACACCCTTAGGTCCCTGGCTAATCGTTTCTGGGTCCGCCCTAGGACTCTTATAGAGATATTTATGAGCCTCAGGCACCCTGTAATACCTATCCGGTTTAGCAGGCGCAGGAGGCAGAGAATCAGGATTAAGTGAAGCCTCTGAAAACACATCTTGCACAACATCCAGAACAAAAAGTATAGCTAAGGGCCTATGTTGAGGTAAAAACAAAAATTCCCTAAGCCTTTTCCGTGAATCAGAGAAGTCCTGACCTTCCCACTTAAAATGTTCCCTCATAGAATGAAGTGTCTCTGAAAAAGAAAAATCCTCTGGAGGAGAAGCAGAAGGAGTGGAATCTTCTGCATCAGAATCAGAATAAGGAGTGAACTCCTGCAAGTCTTCAGCCGAAGACTCTGAATCATCCGAAGCCTGTTCAAAACTTTCCAACTCTGGCTCCACCCTAGGCCTCTTATCAGGAGGGGGCATAGAACCTCTAATCAGAGTAATCAAATCTTCTGCCATTTTAAGCATGTGCTTCTTAGGCACAGACCCTGCTGAACTAGGACTGATACCAACAGAAGCTAAACCTGGCCTGCCTCTGGAAGAAGCCTTGGAAACAGAAGGAGAAGGCCTAACCACCCTGGGAAGGGAGGGGAGTACAGAAACCTGAGAAGCCCCCTCAGCCTCACCTGCCTCTTGAGAGGCCACATCCTGCAAAATCAAAGTCTCCCCCTGAGACTCCAGAGAAGCCTCCGTCAGAACCACCAGTTCCACTGAAGCCTCTAAAGAACCGGCGTCCGGAACGGACGACTCATCTTGCCTGGGTTTAACCGCTTTGTCTTTGCGCTTCTTCGTGGAAGCGGGCGTCGGAGTATCCGACGGCATATTATAATTGCGCTGCTTATCAAGACCAGCCTAGCACAATCTAACCTTCGCTAATAGTGCTTATTAAACCTAGCACAAAAGCGACACCCGACTACGTCGTGCTCAGGCCCCAAACAAGGAATGCACAAAGAATGATAATCCCTATGCGGTATCTGTTTCCCACAAGAAATACAATTATTCACTTTTTCTGACATCCGTAATACACTGAGGCAAGAAAAAACCAAAATATTCCCCAACGGGGTACTTAGTCAACTTGGATTCGGTCTGAAACTCCGAATTCGAAAAATTTCAGAACGCCGAACGGCACTTGCAACGCTGCTTCTGCATCGGACCATGCGGCAAAAAAGACTGAGGATATGACGTCGGTCATGCGCTTTTGTACCCTGACGTCCTGATGTCAGTTCTAAGCGCCTTGACCGACGTCAGCCTAATACTTTGGTATTCGGGCCGACCGAGGACAGCGGACTACCCATATGTAAGGACTGCAGCAATGTGAGATGAAGAACATCACAAATTACCACAGCAGTCCCCTTAATACAGAAGAGGTAATAAGAGATCTGGGGCCCAAGTAGATATTAATCTCTCATTTGACAACCATATTACCAAAGTAGTTAGGAAAGCCTTCTATGTTCTTGTTGTGTCTTTCGGCTTTTCCCGGTTAGGGGTCGCCACAGCGGAACTCCGGTCCGCTAATGATTGGCAGTAGATATTTACATGCAGAGTTGCCAGTCCTGACGCACAACCTTCAACGAAGGTATGCCCATTCACACATGTCTCCACAGAGAAGACGCTCTAGCTGAGAATCGAACGGGACAATGCCTTGCTGTGAGGCGACAACGCTACCGCAGCACCACCACCGCGGATTAAAGCCTTCTATGTGGCCCATCTAATTACTACAGGGTTCACATGTAGAAATGAAAAGGTTATAGTCCCCCCTCTACTCATCAGACCCATCATAGAGTACAATGTCCCATTTGGGGCTGGAGAGACCACAAAAGTACCTCAGCAAGAGGATTACTTGCCTCGATCATACATCCTATATGCAGCCCGACTGAAAAAACTCTGGCTGTACTCAGTGCCATATCGCTTACTCAGAGGTGATCTCTGCCTGACTTACAAAGCCATGTCCAACTCAGAATTGATGGACATGCTCCACCTAAAGAAATCCAAGTCATTGTGAGCCACGCGCTCTAGTGACCTGAACCTCACCACAACAATAAATGGAACATGCTGGAGGGATAGATTACTGTCACAGAGACTTCCCATGCTTTGGAACAAAATTCCAAACTACATTAGGCAGAGCCCCTCACTAATACACCAACAGAAACCTTGACAAGTGGATGGGTAAACAAAAAATACACCCCTTCGATCACTTCATTGGCACTGCTTGACAGAGGATCAGTTAATTAATCAATGTGGCGGCGAAAGCAGACACTCTGGCTAGGTTTATAAATGCCCTCTGGCAGATAGCCTAGTGCCTACCTATGAACCTAAGAAAACCTATGTGCTGAGCTTCAAGAATGCAAACAGTGCATCCTGCTGGAAGATAGCAGAAATGTGTATAAACTCTATACCTATGTAATGTATGTTTTTCATGGTAGAAATTGGGACATACAGAGGTAACTTGCAAACTCTAAGAAAATAAGCTGATAAGTAAAGAATTTTACGACTATTATTTCAAGCTAAGAGACAGGATGGCTAGGAGTTTCTATTGTCTTAAGACAGAGATAATTACTAGGTTTCACATGTAAAGCGTCTTTTATTGCTCTGTGACTTCCTGACAGCTGCAGATCACAAAGAAATGTTAAATTTCAAGTTCTATTAGCCTGGGAACTTAGCATAGATGACAAGAGTGGTGTAATCTGAGATGAGTCAGCAGTAATGTGCATGATCAATTTAAGAACCATCTCAGAGGGAAACGGGTGTATTTTGTATTTGTTTCTGAATGTGACAACAACTCATCAGCACTTTGCCTTGCTCTGTAAGCAAGACTTCGATCTTAGTATTTCTCTTAGAGATAGATAGGAATATAGCCAGATTAGTGTATACGTTTTCAATATTTATGTGAGAATGTCTTACAATGTTATTTTAAAGTATTTCATGTGATTTCTGAACTCTCTATTATCACTGAGTTCACTTAAGTATTGTCTTGTGTTTTTATTATTTATTATTATTATTATTATTATTATTATTATTATTATTATTATTAAATATTTTAAACCTTTTAACTGTGGCTGTTTTATGTAGAGATATGTAAGCTCTTAGCATACTTACATGTATTTGGTGATACTGTACAAGACACTCCCAATTGGATAAAACATTGCACAGTAGAATTGGACACCCTTTGGCAAGGGCCTTTAGAGTAGCTGATAAGAGTAGTTTGTGGCAGTCAGTACTACCTTATAATCTGAGCAGAAGAGGGGCATAGCTAGTGAACCTCTGCCAGTCTTCCCTAGGAGCGTCTCTTTGTATAGAACTCAAATCTGAGTGCTCTTAAGGGAAATTATACTTTACTGTGTGTGTACTCGTTATCCTCCCAATGTGTACATCACTTAGTTGTGTTTGTGGTAAGGACTGAGCTCCTTGATTACTGGGCCAGTGCACGGGTGTCACAAGCTCAGAAAAAAAATCTGTATTCCTCCCTTAAACTTTCATCTTATTGTTTCTGGGCTTTAGACAAAGCATCTATGGGCAGCAGGCCTAAACTTGCCTGGTGCCATACTATCAGCATCTTTATCGGCTTTCGAAGCCAGACTACAGAAACTTCAGCTTTCTTTCATCATATAACCGTGTTAAAGCCATGCACCTCTTCCAGTCTTTCCCCTGTCTTATTTTATAGCTGACTTTGTTCATCTTTTTTTCCTGCTACCTCAAAGTATCATTGCCACCTAGTTAGAGCTTTGTTTTAAACCCAGCCTGGCATTATTGTTGCACTCCCTCTGTTGCAACTTTTGCACACACTACATATGAACTATTACTGTAATGATTTTTAACTTAATTTGCGAGCTTCTATAGTGTGTTACTACACTAACATGAGATTCTCTCTTCCTTCCAAGTCTTCTATTCTATGTCCAGCAAACGACAGGGATAGAATACTTGTGAAATACCTTACCACACTGATAGATGTCCCTCTCTTCACTGTTGCAGTATTCATTACATGAGTTCTCCACCATATGCGGCCCAATGCTGGCCGATATACAAGAGACTTTTACTGCTGTAGAGTGCATGGTACGTCACGTCGGCCATAAAAGTGATGTACGCACGCACCATCCTCAGAACGGACTTCCCCAAGAGGAAAGCTAGACTAAAGAAGTAGGGTAAGAATCACCCAAAAAGCAGAAAGTCCAGGGGGGAAGGAAGGAGGGATAGGAATATTGCAACAGTGAATAGAAAGGCATCAATCATTATGTTAAGTTTGTACACAACTATTCTACATCCTTTTATTCATCTGTTGCAGTATTCATTACATCAAGGAGAAAACCACAGCTCATGAGGTAAGGGAGGAAGATGCAGCAGAGCAGCTTTTTATAGGAACACATGCAGTATGTTTCTGGCAAACCCTGCTCTAGATTTAGAGATTCCATTTAATTTGCAGTGTTTGGTGACTGTATGGAGGGAGACCCATGTAGCTACTTGAAGTCAATTAGTATCCGATCCCTTGAAAAAGGCCCAGATGAGGCAACATCCCTGGTGGAGTGAGCGCTAACAGAGGAAGGGAGTGTCTTACCATGGTGAGTGTAGCAAAAGGTAATGGTCTTGGATTTCCAGGAGGAAATAATCTGCTTGGAAATAGACTGCCACAGGGCCCTGAAGTGGAAAGAAACAAAGTTGATCTGACTTTCTAACCGCTGTGGTTTTGTCTAAAAGAAATCCAACTTGTCTGTGGACATCTAAAGTATGGAGCACCACCTCTCACTAGGGTTTTGAGGGGAAGAAAAAGGGGTAGCTAAGTGGATGGACTAGTTTAAAGACAGGTGATTAACAACCTTAGGCATAAATGAGGGGTTTGTGCGCAAGGAAACCCTGTCCTTGTGACAGACCAGAAAGGGAGGAAACACCATACGGACCTGTAGCTCAGACACTCGTCTGGCTGAAATTAAGGCTAGGAGCAACAACTTTCCAGCAGCAGTACTGGAGAGAAGATAGATAATTGGCTAAAAGGGAGGGTCAGTCAGATTTTCAAAAACAAAGCGAAGGTCCCAGGGAGGTGCAATGGGTTTCCTGGAAGCTCTAATGTGTAGGACGCCTTTAAGAAATTGTTTTGCCTCAAATCAATAAGTTTAGGGGGGGGGGATGGAGGCACACAGGCAGATATGGCTGACACGTGGGTTTTCACTGAAGAGCAACACAACACAGTGTTCAGCAATTCACAAAAATAAGCCAAAACCAGAGGCATTTCCACGGTCAGTGGGGCATGGTTTCGTTTTAGACACCAGACTGAAAATCTCTATTTGGCTAAATAAGATTTTCTGGTATTTATTTCTTGGTCTCCTGTAAGCACATCAACAGGTACTAACTTCTTTCAGGCACCTATTCTCTATCACCCACAGAGTCAGCTGGACAGCTGACAAGTAGGGAAGGATGACGGTCCCTTTGTCTTGTGTGAGGAGGTCCATTCTGTGAGGTAATTTGCAACAATTTCCCTTGCCTAACTGCAGGACGAGAGGGAACAGGAGATGTCTTGGCCAAAAAGGAGTCACCAGCAAGATATCTCGTCTGTCTTGCTGAATTTTGGGCATGACTTATGGAATGAGGGGAAGGGGAGGAAATGCATAAAAAAATATTCCGCTCCAAGAGAAAGGGCGTCCAATTTCCAGATCAGATGAGGAGGCTCTCTGGCACAAAACTGTGGAAGTCGCCTGTTCATGGGGGAGGCAGAGAAGCCTGTATGAGAAATATCCCACTGGTAGACAATGTCCTGAAAGGATTATCTTTACTTGTGCATATTGCACATGGGCGACCGGCAATTAGTCGAAAGACAGTTTGCAAAGTTTGGAAACATCGAACGGAAAAAGGTTCGAATGTGCAATGAGCAAATGCAGAGTGAGAGTCACTCATTGCACATTCGACATTCTGGGACAGATTGCACTATAGTGGGGAGTTTCTTTCCCCGCTGTAGTGCGATCTGGGAGTTAAAATAATAAAGTAGGGGTGTGGGGGTGCAGCCCCCCAAAAGAGGGATGCAGGGGGGTTTGCCCCCCTGCATTACACTTTAATTATTTTGTCGACATTTATGTTCGAAAATCAGCGAATCAACTGCTCAATTTGCTGCTTTTCGAACATTAATAACTGTTGCTGTTTTCAGTTTCATTTTTTCGATGCAAATATATCAATACTCGCAAAAATGTGATTCAACGTTATAAAAGTAAACCTCCTGAAACATATCCCTTTGAAGCATCCATTCATAGGATTACATTTGGAATCTGCTCAGATAATCTACCACACAATTCTGTAAAAACTGGATGTACACAGACTGAAGAGTCACCTGGAATTTTACTGCCAGTTTCCAAAGCTTGAAGAGCTAGCCTGCAAAGAGCAAAAAGGACTATCATATTTGTCTGT